>NC_091475.1:192748371-193065871 GCF_036971445.1 Narcine bancroftii
AATCTGAAAATACAAAAGTTCAGCTTCATACATATGACAAAAATAAATCTCCTTTCCTGTTGGATGCATTTGTGAAAAATATTGCGCAGGAAAGAGATTTTTATAAATCTGAGGTGGAATACTTGTTAAAAATGTTGAGAAGCAAGCCTTCAGGTCAAGGCAACTCGTCCAGAGGACGTAGTCCACTGCGTTCAACTCCTGTGAAGGTATTTTATTTGAAACGTTAACTGTATCCCAATGTCTCCTTGGAAGTAGATAACTCAACTAAAGATGTGAATTAAAATCTCAGGACTGTATGTTACTGTAATTTCCAGCTGCTATTCCTTTTTTCTCTGGTAACTGAAAATGTTCTAATGTGATATGTGACAAGTCAGAGAATATGATCAATTTCGCCTCTGCTTCTCTTCCAGTGCTTTAATGCAACTACCATCAGTAGTTGAAGACTGCATTTGTGGCATGTTTTCCTTCCTTCCTTATTGCTCATTGATTCTTGTTTTTTCTGACTGTTTCACCATACATATTGATCACATCATTCTCTGTAATTTTTTGATTTGAATAACCATGGAAGATAACCAAACAAGTATGGACTTGTGCCAGCAGCTAGAAGAAATTAAAAGCAGCTAACGTACGTTAAAGTTCAAAGTTATTGTCAGAGAACATGCATGACATCATGTACAATCCTGAGTTTTTTTTCCTGTGGGCCAAGCAGAATTCTAATTACCAGTAACTAAACTGTGCTCGAAGAAAGAAATGTAAACAAAATAAAGAAATGTCAACAAACTGGGATTCAGAATTTAAAATATTGTAATAATGAGCAAAGTACTAATCCTTAAATGAGTACCTGAGTCTGTTGGTTGAGGGTAGCAACTATTCTTGAACCTGGAAGGAACAGTCCTGTGATTCAACATTGTTTTATTGTCATGTAATCTTACTCAAAATTACATTTAGCCTGCTGTACCCCTTATAGTCAGAGAAGGAGAAGCAAAAGAGAGTTCCTTCAGAGTTACTGAGCGCCTCCAGTGCTCCCGTAGCCTCTGCAGCCATACGGACTTCAGTCCATTGGCAACCTGTACTCCAGATCCAAAACTCCAATATGATTAGGAAGCCTTCAGTGCCCGAGGCTCTTCAAGAGCTCCTCCCACACTTGGCACCCTAACTCATCACTATTGTGATGCCTGGTATTCCTTCAGCCAATCTCCAGCAGTCTATAGCCTGGTTCTTTGACCAGTAATCACCAGTAGCCCACAGCCTGCGTGAGTTCCTTGCTTTGTCGCCAATACCCTGTCATCTGTGTGTTCTTTAGCTGCAGAGCCCCTCACTTGTCTGCTGTCATGGTCACCATCCCATAGGGTTGTGATCTCTGCTTCTCCTTCTTAAATGGAGGGTAGTCTCCCTGTGATAGTCCTCTGCTTCCCCAGACTCTACAACTCTTTGAGGGTGGTGCCACCATCTTGGGCCAAGACCCCAAAGTCTCAGGATTTTAAAATAAAACACGGCAGGCTCCTTTAACAGGTCACTTAAACCCTTTACGGAGCTGTGAATAGTTGGAGGAGTGCTCTGTCTCTGCTTCTTGCTCTCCCTGGGTCAGCACTTGTGGCAATACTGCTGATGCAACAGCTATGACAATGCTATTTATACCTGGCAGTACTACCTATACCTCTTTCCTGATGTCATTGAGAACAGATCGTGTCCTAGCTGTTGATAATTGCTGCTGGGATGACAATCTTCCATGTAGATGTTCTCAGTGGTGGAAAGCCTATGATGTACTTTTGCAGAGTTCTTCATTCAAAGGTATTAGTGCCCCCATGTCAAGCTGAGATGCAGCCAGTCAGCACACATTCCACTTCATATCTGTGAAATTAGAAGTGCTGACATGTTTTCTTCACAATGTTATTAATATGATGGGTCCAGGACAAGTTCTCCAAGGTGGTGACCCCCAGGAATATAAAATTGTTTACCCTCTCCACTTCTAATTCCTCTATGATTACTGGATCATTTGTAGACTTTAGGAGAGGGAAAACCAAGAGTAACCTGCTTGGTCTCCAGAAGATTCAGCTTCTTGGAATCAGCTTGATCTTGGTAATATTGAGTGAGAGGTTGCTGTTAGTACACCGTTCAGCCAAGTTTTCAATCTCCTTCCTGAACACTGACTCATTGCCCCCTTTTACACGGCCCTCTACAGTCGTGTTAGTGTTGTTGTTCCAACCCACGCCGTCATAAGTGTTAAGTGAGTAGAGAAGGAGGCTAAGTACGCAGCTCTGTGATGCTCCAGTGCTGATGGAGATTGCGATAAGATTACGATTAGTGGAGGATGAGATCAGATGAGTCAAAAAAACAGCTTGAGACAAAAGTTTGTATCTCAGTTCAATGAAATGTGTATTTGACTATGAAAAAAACTTTTTGTCTGAAAAAGGAAAATTGCCAACCACTTCACTCCATTTCCTCACTTTAGAAAGCCAGACCACCTGGCAGGGCTTCTCCTTCCTGTACACAGTCAGAAACTGAAGAGCACAGGGCTGATAGTGACGACCATGGAGATGATCTGGGGTTGCTGAAGGGCAGGTTTTTGACTGGATTTTGTGGACTGGGTCATGTCCAATGACTCAGTGGTGGATCTGAATGAATATTCCACAATGGGTCTTAAAAGATACTGTTGTGGCGGCGCACTCGCTCAGCGTGAACCAGCCCCACTTGTAACACCAAGTGGCGGGACAGCCCTGGGAAGATGGCGCCGTCGGGGATTTCTTCCTCACTCAAACCTCCCGCGTGGCATGCGCCCCAGGTAGCTATTGTGATGTCATCACGCATGTGGTGACTGAACCAACACTGCCCTTAAAGGGGCACGCGCCAAATTCAAATAAAACAGTTGTTAATGACCCTCAGCGTGATGGCTGTACTTTTTACACTGCTCACCCGCCACATTGGTGTCCCCGACGAGCCCAGATGTTTTTTGGACTCTGAACCATGGATTCGGCAGAGGTTAATGCCGTCTGGATCAAGCTTCTCACCAGGCCCTGGCGATGACCAAGGACCTGTGCCAGACAACAGCACCACCTCTCATATGTGTCAGAGTTCACTACTGACATCCATCACAGGGCAGGCAAGATTAATGTGGTGACGGACGTACTCTCGCGCCTGACCATCAACATGTTCGGCCCCCAAGGTTGGACTATGCAAAACTAGCCCAGGCCCAGCGAACCGACGCAGAGACGCAATCCCTGCGGACTGCCATTTCAGGCCTTGAACTCAAGGACGTTGAAGTACTAAACAACCCGACAGGCTGCTCTGCGACGTTTCAATATGTATGTCACATCCAGTAGTTTCACTGCACTGGAGAGCGAGAGTCCCGTGGTAAAGACGACCGGGTGGATGGTCGCGGAATGGTTCGTGTGGCATGGGCTTCAGAAAGAGGTGGCGGAGCTGGCCAGGAACTGCACCAGGTGTCAGAACACCAAGGTCCACTGGCACATGCAGGCTCCCATCCAGGACTTCAACTCGGCAGCTTGCAGGTTTCAGCACATCTATGTAAATGTTGTTGGCCCCTTGCCAGTGTCTATCTAGGAAGGCGCGTTACCTACTCACGGTGGTGGACCAAGCCACGAGATGGCCCGAGGCTATCCCCATCAAGGAAGCCTCTGCGGAGACACGCGCCAGGACCCTGGTCAGCCAGTGGATTGCCCGGTTCGGGGACCTGGCGCACATCACCAGCGACAGGGGTGCCCAGTTCACATCTGCTCTGTGGACCCAAATGGTGAAACTTCTGGGGGTTAAGCACCACCACACCACGGCCTACCATCCGCAGTCCAACTGTTTTGTGGAGAGGTTCAACCGGCACCTTAAGTCCTCGCTCATGGCCAGACTCACCGACCCGGACTGGGCAGACGAACTACCCTGGGTCCTCCTCGGGATCAGGGCAGCACCCAAGGAGGACCTGCAAGCCTCAGCAGTGGAAATGGTATACGGTGCACCACTGTTCCTCCCCGCCACCAAGCCCGGGGATGCGAACCTTCTGATGGACCTCCGCAAGAGTGGCTTTCCTGGCCCCCACCCCCAGCACGCCATAGCACTTGGCTGCCCCACCTCCCCAAGGAACTCTACCCAATTCGTGTTCATTCAGAGAGGATCGCAGGGTGGCACCGCTACGGAGGCTATACGAGGGTCCGCACAAGGTCCTTCACTGGTCCTGCGGAACCTTCACACTGGACGTTGGGGAAAGGGAAGAACTTTTCACGGTGGACCGGAGCATACGGCCAGGCCCAAGCGACAGGGCCGCCTACCCAAGCGGTGAGATATGTAGCCAGTTCTTGGGGGGGGGGTTGTGTGGCGGCACACTCGATCACGGCGAACCGGCCCCGCTTGTAACGCCACGTGGTGGGGCAGCCCTGGGAAGATGGCGTCGTCAGGGGCTTCTTCCTCACTCAAACATCCCGTGTGGCGAATGCCCCGGTCAGCTATTGTGATGTCATTATGCACGTGGAGACTGAACCAATGCTGCCCTTAAAGGGGCATGTGCCAAATTCAAATAAAATAGTCGTTAACCACCCTCAGCTTGGTGGCTGTGCTTCTTACACTGCTCACCTGCAACACTATCAACAATTGGCTTATTTTGATGTCCTTTTAAAACCAGGGAGGAAGCTACGAGTCTGAACTCATATGCATAATTAAAGAGCGTGATGATCTTCAAGCCATGGTGACCAAATATGAAAGACACTTGGCAGAAGTCCAAGCAAATGTCAAAGTTTTATCTGCAGAAAGAGACCAAAGCAAACTTCTATGCGAGCAGGTAAGCAGTGGCATTCAATGTTCATTTACTTATATTCTATGGATAAAATATAAATGTTTTAAAGTGGTGCCACTTTCTATATACAACATCAATATCTTCCATAACTTTTTTTTTCTGTTTATTTATTTACCTTCCTTGGGTATGGTTCCACAGGCAAAGATCACTCTCTGATTCCTCAGCCAGAATATTTTCACTTGTGTAATAGGAAGGAAAATGAAAGCTTTTGGGTTGTGGCCAGACAAATTTATTGGGATGTTCTTCATAGAATGCATAATTTCTCATTGCATTATCAATTCAGTACAAAAGTTTGTTTTAACATAGACTGCTTTTGTTATTCCTATAAAATGCCTGCAGCATTTTCAAATTTTAGAAGATTTAAAATTTGCTGCTGCTTTACTGATTTAAAAATAACTGGTCATACAATCAGCCAAGTGTGAGAT
The DNA here is from genome assembly GCF_036971445.1 of Narcine bancroftii. Classification (NCBI taxonomy): domain Eukaryota; kingdom Metazoa; phylum Chordata; class Chondrichthyes; order Torpediniformes; family Narcinidae; genus Narcine; species Narcine bancroftii. Next base: position 192,753,595 of record NC_091475.1, read on the forward strand.
GTTACATTTTGGAAAGACAAACCAAAGTAGGACATGCATGGTAAATAGTCGGGCATTGAGGAGTGCAGTAGAGCAGAGTGATTTGGTAATACAGATACATATAATAATTCCCTGAAAGTGGTGTCACCAAAAAGAGCTCATAAAAAAGAGCTTTTGCCACATTGGCAAAAGTATCATCAATATATTGATGACAGGAGTTGGGACGTTATGGTAAAATTGTACAAGACAATGATTCGGCCAAATTTGGAGCATTGTGTGTAGTTTTGGTCACCTAACAGGAAGGATATCAATAAGATTGAAAGAGTATAGAAGAGATTTACAAGGATATTGCGAGGACTTGAAGAATTGAACCCTAACTAAAAATCAGACATATGAGGACTTAAAGACTGCAGGAAAGAATTTTAACAGATTTATTAAGGCCAGAAGGGGCCATGAAATGTCTTTGGTGAGTAGGAGTAAAGAGAATCCCGAGGAATTATATATTTTGATTTTAGAAACAAGAGGAAAACTCAGAAGAGGATAAGATGATTCAGACACAAAGGAAGGAATTTACACTTGTGGTTAGGAGTGGACAAAAAACCAAATGGGTACTTTGCAAAGAAGAAAGACATGGGGGACAATGATAGGGACATTAGTGTAGAGATTACTAATGCATTAGGGTGTTTTGAAAGCAAGGAAGCATATTAAACTGGATGTTCACAGGGCCTAATGGGATATATGGCAGGTTATTGAAAGAGACACTTTCCACTTACAACAAATGAAAGGCGAGGTCCTATAGGACTGGAGAATAGCCAATATTGTTTCATTTGTTCAAGAAAACCCAGGAATTATAGACCAGCGAACCTCATTTCAGTGGCAGGGAAGCAATTAGAAAGGATACTTTTGATATTAGGGATAGGATTAATGTGCATTTGAAAAGATATAGCCAGATTAGAGTCAGTTTGAGTGTCTTTGTGCAGGGTAGGTCGTGTCTTATAAATTCAATTGACTTTTTGAGGAGGTGATGGTGGTTTGTGAGGGTAGGGCAGAAGATGTTTACATGGATGGGATCCATGGTGAATTCATAGTTTTGATTCAGAATTGAAGACAGATGATTGAGGAGTGTTATTCTGGCTGGAGATCTGTGGCCAGTGGTATTTCTCAGGTATTGGTATTGGGACTTGTGGGGTTTGTGATGTATGTAAATGACAGATGAAAAGGAAGGTAAAAATGAGTAAATTTGCAGATGACACTGAGCATGGTGGAGTTGTGGATTGTGTAGAGGGCTGTTGAAGAATATAACAGTATATGGATCAGTTACGGATGCAGATGGAGTTTTATCTGGACAAAAGTGAAGTGTTGCACTTGGGGATACACAGAAAATATAGAACTAATGCAGTAGGATGTGGGGATTCAGGTCCATAGATCCTTGAAAGTGGCCATGCAAGTAGATAGGGCGGTAAAGAAGGTACAGTGTCCGCCATAATTTTTGGGGAAAAAGGTATTTTTTTCCTTTTTCCCCTTGTGCTCCACAGTTTTACATTTGTAATCAAACAATTGACATGTGATTGAAGAAGTGCACTTCCAGATATTATTCAAGATTATTGGTATACATTTTGGTTTGACCATGTATAAATTACAGCACTTTTCATACATAGTTCCCCCATTTCTGGCACGATAATATTTGGGACATTTGGCTTCACAGGTGCTTGTGATTACTCTCGCATGTCTAATTGCTTCATTGGTGCAGGTATAAGAGCTAGGCTTGTTTTTAAGCTTTTAATCACCTTTAGAATCAGTGGTTGCCATTTTTCAACATGAAGACCAAAGTTGTGCCAATAAAAGTCAAATAACCCATTATGAGGCTGAAAAAACAAGAATAAAACAGTAAGAGACATCGTCTAAACTTTTGGATTACCAAAATCAACTGCTTGGAACATCATTAAGAAGAAAGAGTGTACTGGTGAGCTCAGTAGTCGTAAATGGACTGGTAGCCCAAGGAAGAACTCCACTGTTGATGATAGAAGAATTGTCATAATAATGAAGAAAAATCCCTAATCATGTGTCTGGCAGATCAGACCACTCTTCAGGAGGCAAGATATGTCAATTACTACTTTCTACAGAAGACTTCATGAACCAAAATACAGAGGCTACACCGCAAGAAGCAAACCACTGGTTAGCCACAGATAAAGGATGGCCAGATAACAATTTCCAGAAATATCTTAGATTTCAGATTTATTGTCAGAGTAGATGCATAATATCACATAGACTCTCAGATTCTTTTTCCTGTGGGTGAGGCAGATTTACCACTTGTAATACAAAAAAAACTCTGCACAATGTATACATGTAAACAACTGTGCAATACAAAGAGGAAAAAACAAATAATAAAGAGCAAAAGTAAGAGTCCTAAAATGAGTCCCTGATTGAGTTCGTTGTCGAGGAGTCTGATGGTGGAGGGGGAGCAGCTGTTCCTGAACCAGGTGATGCGAGTCTTGTGGCACCTAGACCTCTTTCCTGATGGTAGCAGCGAGAACAGAGAATATGCCAGGTGGTGTGGGTCCTTGATGATTGCTGTTGATCTCTGACAGCCGTGTTTCCCTTAGATGTTCTCGATGTTGGGGAGGGTCCTGGGCTTCGCCCACTACCGTTTGCAGGGCTTTATGCTCAGATGTATTGGTGTTCCCATACTCAAACATGATTCAGCCAGTCAGCAGAGAAAGTCTGCAAAATTCTGGAAAAATGTATTGTGGACAGATGAGACCAAGATTAACCTGTATCAGAGTGATGGCAAGAACAAAGTGTGGAGGCGTCAAGGATCTGCCTAAGATCCAAAGCATACCACTTCAACTGTGAAGCATAATGGTTGGGCTTTTATGGCCTGGGCATATACTGTATGGCTGGTACAGGTACTGGTGCACATCTTCATTGATTTTTTTTTTCAAACTTTATTTATTGAAAAATTATTGGTAAACATACAAAATACACTTCACAACAAAATTTTTATATGTATGAAAATAAAGAGAAAAAAAAGGAAACCCCACTCCCCCTCCCACCCCTTCAGCCAGCTCTCTTAAGGAAGAAGAAACATATATGAAAAAAAAACAAAAAAAAAAATTAAAGTACCTCTAAATGCATATATTCCAAATATAATGACCACTTATTAACAAAAAAAGAATAATTATCATGCAAAACATAAGTAATTTTATCCATAACAGTACAAGCTTTCATTTCATTATGCCATTGCATTATACTAATCATTATATTATCCTTCCATGTACTTGCTATAATATATTTTCGAGCAACGGACAACGCTAAATATACAAATGTGATTTGAAATTTATCCAACCCCAATCCTTTTAAAGGAATCACATCTCTTTCTCTTTCTTTCTCTTTGGCTTGGCTTCGCGGATGAAGATTTATGGAGGGGGTAAATGTCCACGTCAGCTGCAGGCTCGTTTGTGGCTGACAAGTCTGATGCGGGACAGGCAGACGCGGTTGCAGCGGTTGCAGGGGAAAATTGTTTGGTTGGGGTTGGGTGTTGGGTTTTTCCTCCTTTGTCTTTTGTCAGTGAGGTGGGCTCTGCGGTCTTCTTCAAAGGAGGTTGCTGCCCGCCGAACTGTGAGGCGCCAAGATGTACAGTTTGAGGCGATATCAGCCCACTGGCGTTGGTCAATGTGGCAGGCACCAAGAGATTTCTTTAGGCAGTCCTTGTACCTATTCTTTGGTGCACCTCTGTCTTGGTGGCCAGTGGAGAGCTCGCCATATAACACGATCTTGGGAAGGCGATGGTCCTCCATTCTGGAGACGTGACCCATCCAGCGCAGCTGGATCTTCAGCAGCGTGGACTCGATGCTGTTGGCCTCTGGCATCTCGAGTACTTCGATGTTGGGGATGAAGGCGCTCCAATGAATGTTGAGGATGGAGCGGAGACAATGCTGGTGGAAGCGTTCTAGGAGCCGTAGGTGATGCCGGTAGAGGACCCATGATTCGGAGCCGAACAGGAGTGTGGGTATGACAACGGCTCTGTATACGCTTATCTTTGTGAGGTTTTTCAGTTGGTTGTTTTTCCAGACTCTTTTGTGTAGTCTTCCAAAGGCGCTATTTGCCTTGGCGAGTCTGTTGTCTATCTCGTTGTCGATCCTTGCATCTGATGAAATGGTGCAGCCGAGATAGGTAAACTGGTTGACCGTTTTGAGTTTTGTGTGCCTGATGGAGATGTGGGGGGGCTGGTAGTCAAGGTGGGGAGCTGGCTGATGGTGGACCTCCGTTTTCTTCAGGCTGACTTCCAGGCCAAACATTTTGGCAGTTTCCGCAAAACAGGACGTCAAGCGCTGAAGAGCTGGCTCTGAATGGGCAACTAAAGCGGCATCGTCTGCAAAGAGTAGTTCACGGACAAGTTTCCTGAGCACTATTGTGTCAAATAAACACATACTATAAATCGACACCTTCCAATAAAGGAATTACAATGGAACCCCAATTTAATGTGCCCTGATTTAATGCGAATTTGGATATAATGCAATGAATCATTGGACCCCTTAATATGCATTCTTTGAGATAGGATGTAAATAAGCTTATTTTAAAAGATGCAGTCCCAGGGATGGCCACCATGTGGCGCAGTGGACATTTAGAAGTGGTGCATCCAAATGATTAAGGTAAGTACAATAATGTTGATCTTGGTGGGAAATTAAATGCATTGATGAGGTGGGGGTGGTTTGTGTTGCTGAGAACGGGAGTGGGGGTGGTGCATGTTGCTGAGAATGGGAGGGGGTGTTGGTGTGTGTTGCCGAGAATGATGGGATGTGGTGAGTGCTGCTGTGATGCAATTTCTTTTTAAACCCCAACTATCGTGTTATAACAGGGTTCCACTGTGCTTTGATGCCGTCTCTCCTTCTAATCAGATGATTTGACTTTTATGTTTTTTACACAGCTTCTGTGTTCCAGGTAATTATTCCCAATTTCCCAGAATGCAATCTATGTAAAAAGATTGGGATTCATTTCTGTTCCAACGTTTTGCCTCCTCAACTCCTAGTTATTTTCACGGATCTCCTGCATCTAAACTGAATTGCAGCCGATCCGCGAACTACAGGCTAATGAATAGGACGTCCAGCCTCCTTAAATACCGCACTTCAGATATTCTTTCTTGGAGTTTTGGTTGTTCCTGAGTAAACAGCCACTCCCAGAAGGCTTGGATACACTTCAGAATGGAAAAATCGCGCAAGTTCTATGTATAAAAAATATTTGTGATGTTATTCACAAAGTTATTATCATGTTAATATGAAAGGGGATTGGGAATGTCAGGAAGGTACAGGATCTCAGGAGAAAGAGTTTATAGAATGCCTAAATGATGGCTTTTTGGAACAGCTAGTTGATCAGCCCACCAGAGGATCAGCGGTTTTGGGTTGGATGATGTGTAATGAACCTGAGGAGATTAGGGATTTAAATGTTGTGGAGCCCTTTGGAAGAAGTGATCACTACATGATAGAGTTCTGCTTCTAATTTGAAAGAGGAAAATTGATATCAGGTGTGTCAATATTTCAGTAGAACAAAGGGAATTGAAGTGGTATGAGAGAGGAACTGACTCAAGTTGACTGGAAAAGCAATCTAGATGGGGGGACAGCAAAACAGAATTGGTTTGATATTTCTACAAGAAATAAAGAAAGCACAGGATAGATATATTCCAAGGAAAAGGAAAATTATGAATGGTAAAATGACGCAGATATGGCTAACAAGAGAAGTTGATGCTAAAACAAAAGGGAGGGCCTAAAGGGTAGCAAAAATTACTGGAAAAGCAGAGGACTGGAAAATTTTTAAAAGCTTACAGAGGGAGACAAAGAAAGTCATTAGGAAAGAAAAGATGAATTATGAAAGGAAATTGGCAAATAACCTACAAAAGGATACTAAGAGTTTCAAATATATAAAAAAGTAAAAGAGAGACAAGGGTAGATATAGGGCTGATTGAAAATGAAGCTGGAGAAATTATAATGGGTAACCAAGAGATGACAGTAGAATAAGTGGATATTTTGCATCATTCTTCACTGTGGAAGACATCAGCAATATACCTGATATTCAAAGATCTCTGGGAATAGAATTAAGTACAGTCAGGATTGCAAGAGAGTGCTTAGTAAGATGAATGGTCTAAAAGTAGATCATTCTCAGGGACCAGATGAGGTGCACCCACAGGTTCTGAAGGAGGTGAATGGATTGGACAGAGTAGATGTAAATAAGATGTTTCCCATGTTGGATGACTCCAGGTCAAGCGGGTACAGTCTTAGAATTAAAAAATACCAATTTACCACAGAGATGAGGAGAAATTTCTTTAGCCATAGGGTAGTTGATTTGTGGACTCTGTTGCCACATGCAGCTGTGGAGGCAGGATCATTGGGGGAATTTAAGGGGAAATTGATAGGTATCTAATTAGTCAGGGTATCATGGAATATAGGGACAAGGCCAGAACTTGGAACTTGATTGAGAACAGTTCAGCTCAGGGAGGTTTAATGGAGAAAACTTGATGGGCTAAATGGCCTGCTTCTTTTTCTCTTAAGGTTGCTAAATTTATTATCTTTGTCTTGTTGATGAGCTATTGTGAAGGTAACTAAAAATTTGCAAGAATTGTTTCTTAAGAAAAATATTATTTATATATTTGTTAATATCTAAATTACATTGAATTGCTTAGGTTCAGGAAGAACTTGCAAGACTGCAAAGGGATGCAGTGAAGTCACCGAGATCTCAGAAAAACAGTCTGACGGCACAAGATATTCTGCGACGTTTGGAATGTGAACGTGATGAAGCTGTTGCAGACTTTAGGAGAATGACCACAGAGCGAGACAGTCTCCGAGAACGATTAAAGGTAAAAAAAAAAAGTGCACGATTTAAATCTGAAAGCAATGTATCGAGGCAAGCATATTATTACATAAACAATGAGATAATTACTTGTGTATACTTTTAACTTATTCAAAAAGCTAGAACTTTAATTTGTTAGAGTTGCTTATTGGGGCAGCACAGTTGGCGGAGCGGTTAGTGCCACACCTTTACAGCGCCAGCGATTGGGACAGGGGTTTGAATCCCACGCTGCCTGTAAGGAGTTTGTATGTTCTCCCTGTGTTTGCCTGGGTTTTCTCCAGGGTTTCCAGTTTCCACCCATTGTTTGAAATGTACCGACGGTGTCGGTTAATGGGGCATAAATTGGGCAGCACTGACTCGTGGGCCGCAATGGGCTGTTACAGTGGTCTATATTTAAATTAATTTTTTTATTATAATAGAACATTAATCTTATAAACCTAACAGAGAAATTCATAAAAGTCGAGCGACTCGAGGAACTTCGTGGGTCAGGCAACATCTGTAGAAGGAAATGGACAATTGACTGTACTATGGGTTAGGACTCTTCATCTGTACTGAAAGAGTAAAGGGGAGAGAGGCAGTAGAATAAAAGTTAGAGAGAGAGGTGGTTCAAGAGCTGACAATTGATGTGTATCGAGGTGAGGAGGGATTGATAAGAAGGTAGAGTTTGGTTAGGGAATGAAGGGCGGAGATGGTGACAGAGTTGAAGGTAATGTGGAGATGGCAATGTGCTTCAGATCATCAAATCTTATAAAACCAAAGTGAACTTTAATGAAAAAACAATACAAATCTATAGTAGAATGAAACACGAAAATCTGCAGATGCAATCTACACTAGACTTTTAACATCAATGGGCTTAAATCTGTCTTTGGCAAAGGTGCCAATAAGTGATAGTAAACTGCAAGACTATTTTTGTATCCCTAAATGAGATCAGTTGGGAAGAAAACTGGACATGATATAAATCTGAATGCCAATTTGCTATTGTCCATGTTATACTAAAAATAATAAGCGAAAAGCTTTAAGCATATTCCAACCAAATTTCAGATGGATCTTTTAAATCACCATCCATCAAAATGATCGTGATACTTTATTTGAAAAGTTGGATGCTAACATTTTAAATGTTATCTTCTTTTACTGTATACATGTGGACAAGCCATTATAATTTCCATGCATTTAACTTCCCCCAAGTTGGTGGTGGCTACCTTGAATTGCTGGCTGCAGAAAATTGCAAGCACACATTAGAGGTTGTTAAGAGTCAACCATGTTGGTGTGAGGTGGAGCGACATCTGAATCAGGCTTGGTAAAAATAACCGATTCTCCTAACTAGAAGTCATAAAGAAATATGAAATAAAAACAGAAAAGAGTGGAAAAACTCAGCAGGTCATGCTGCAATAAAGGAGGAAGAAATGGTTAACATTTGTGCTCTTAGGAATATTCTGACAGATTTTTAAAAATCACTTGCACTTGTCTTTCTGGATAATTGATCAATGAAGTAAAATTCAGTTTGATATATATTTAGTCATAAGATTGAAGGTGTACAAGCATACTACAGAATTGATATTTTCAGACATATAGCGCAGTAACAGGCTTTTCCGGCCTATGAGGCAGTGCTGCCCAATTAACTTGCAATCCCCGTACACTTTGAATTGATTTGAATGTTATAAAGCTCTAATCTTTTTCAGAATCTCTAGTCACTGGCTGTTATGTTGCATGCAAACGTTCTAATGCTGTTAGAAAGGGTTGATTTGGCAGCAGTTACAGGTAAAAAGTGTCCTCACCTACAACCTTCATGATATATGAATCTATTATATCTGTCCTTATTATTTTCTGCCCTTTGGAGATAAAAATTTGTTCTCAACTCTACCATGAAGCATGCATCCTACATGAAATTTATGTAAGAACCTCCCTCCTATCACTTGACTACAGTTATACCTTCAGACTGAGCTTTTCACCTTATTGATTTGATGTCGTAATAATAATTTATAGGAATCAAATTTCCTTTTAAACTTATCCCTGGATGGTATTTGATGAATATATGATACTATATGAACAGGGTCATTAATCTGGTTAAAATAAATGAGATAATATCTCTAGTGAGATAGCAAAGATTTTTGGGTGAGAACATGAAAATTTGGTATTATCTGGGTGTAGTATCAGCCATGATCGCATGCAGATTGAAAAATGTTCTGTCATTGCTGCATTGCAAAAATATAACAATGGTGAATTTGCTTATAGTTTTTGATAAATTCTTAATTTTCATACATTAAGTAGAAAAATATAATAAATTTATAAGTTCTCATTCTCAATATTACATTAGATTTCCCAGGAAACTGCAGTTAATGAGAGAGCACATCTGGAGCAAAGAATAGAAGACTTGAAGGCTTCATTGCATACCGTAATATTGATTTTCTTTTAAGAAAATGCTGCATTTAGAAATGTTAAACCTACATAGTATTATTAAATTAAAATGATCATTTTATTCTTTGGAACAGTGAGTCAATTATACAAATAAGAGAATGTAATGTGTATGTCTTCTACCACAGAATTACTGTCTTATTTCTGTGTAAATATATAAAGAAAAAATAGTGATTTTAAATTGATTTACACATTCAAACTTCAGGCTCTTTTTCTGATCATATTTGAGTTAGTATTGATTGATCATTTTAGTGGCGAGTGGAACAGGATCTAGCATCATGAAATATAGTTTCATAATAAATTGATGTAATGTTCTGTTTAATCACTTGTATTCTGTGGCCTAAACCTACTCTGAGCACCTTTGCTGAATGTTCAGTCTTACTATTAACCTAATTCTTCTTAGTTGGAGAATGAAAGATTGGAACATCGATCAAGGCTGGCTTGTCTAAAAGATAGTGTAACCACCCTGGAGGAAGAGGTCAAAGTATTGGCTAGAAAGTCATCTGACACTGAAAATGAGCTGTGCAAACAGAAAGCAGAAAACAACCAGATCAGGTGAAATTGTTTTCATTGGAAGACTACTTTTCTCTTAATACCTCCACCTTCAATAGAGATACGTGGACATCTTTATCATTAAGGCTAACACCAGTCTGCTGCCCCTGCTGTATCTTTTTCTTCCCTAGTCCCTCATCCATATTTTCTTTGGCCTCGTCACAAACTTGTAACTTCCTCTTGCTTCTCTTCTATATCCTCTCGCCAAATTCATCCTGCCTTAAGACCTACCGTATTTGACAACATATAAAACACACTGGCATATATCACCCCATTTTAATCGTGAAATTTTAGGAAAAATTAGTTATGGTGTATTTACAGATAAAACTTGGAAAGTACATGCAACTAGGATATCGGTAAAACTCGTTTTAATAATATACTGCAGTAATTAACAATAGAAAACCTTTAACAAGAGAACATTAAAACAAGTAATTATCATAGATAAAAACACAGAAAAACATCAATGTTCTGTAACAAAGGCTTTAATTGTCTTCACTGTCTGAACATTCAACAGATTATCATTGTCGAAGCCCAAAAACTCAGAATCAATACTGCTGGTATGACTGTCTTCCAATAATGTATTGTCTTCAAAGCCATCAAGGGCATTACTAATTCCACAGTTCTTAAAAGCCTTATCAATAATTGCAGCTCTTAGTGTCTCAAGAAGTCTTCACCTACTAACACACCTCTTCCTGCTCGTGTTAGCGCATGGTCCTTATCTCCCATCCATTTGTTCCAGTGCTCCCTCATGCTGTTTTTAAATGGCATATTTATGCACGTATCTAAAGGCTGCAATTGGCTCAACAGACCACCAGGAATAAAAATCATCTGGGTTTTCAGTTCATGTGCCTATTTTTAATCTCTTCAATTTTGTGTGCTCTGAACTGATCCCAGACCAGAAGTACAGGTTTTTGGGGCTGGAAAACGAAGGTTAAGTTTACTCTTTTTAGCAACCTTTAGCTGTTTTACTTGCTTTCTCCATTTGTGTACCATTTTTTCTGTAGGTGGTGCTCCAAAAACTTTTGCTGCCACTCCAGTACGGTGCTCTTTAGCTTATGTAATGACTTTTAGTTTGTTGGCAATAGTGTAGCTTGAGCGCTTTCCTACAGTTGCCATCTTGAGTATAAAAGGCTCCACTACAGTCTCCAAAATGGTGGCTCCAAAATGTCACCTTCGTGTATAAGACCCGGGGTGGTTTTTGAGGTGATTTTTTGGGGGGGGAGGGGAGAAAGTGAGGTCTTGTATGCCATCAAATACAGTACTTGCTTTTACCTTGAAACTATTTCCACTAAATTGCAGATAATTCCTCATTCTTTTTTTGTTCTGAAATTGCCACAAGTGCAGCTCGTCATTCTAATCGACAGCCTCCACCTTAAAAGTTTCCTTAAATCCTGTCTCATTAATTTTTTTCTACTCCATCTCCAACTTTCCTTTCCACAAGCCCTTTTGCAGAGCTGGTCCACGCTGACCAACTTATCTACCCAAGCTAGTCCTATGTGCCTGCAATTTGGCCCATATTACTTTAAACCTTGTACTTGTTCAATTGTCATTTAATTATTCTACTTTTACGTGCCTCTGCTACTTCCTCCGGCAGCTTGTTCCATAAAACCACCACACCCTTTTGTGAAGAAGTGTTCCTCTGGTCTGGCCCCTTTAAAAATTTTCCCCTATCACCTTTAATCTGTGACTTCCCATTTTTGATTCCTCTCCCTTGGGAAAAAGACTATGACCTTGTCTAACTAAGCCCCTCATGCTAATAAATTATTATTAGCATTCCAGTGCATACCCATCTTACTCTGATTTCCTCTACTGTTTTTCTCAAATTAACTTCTTGCTCCTGCTTCAGCACCAAAATGGGTCAAAGGAAATTCATTAATTATAACCCATGTGATTGATTGTCAATCCATTCTCCTGTTCCTATTAGAGGCCTAAATTTGCTTAGCACAATAAGGGCTATCCTCTGTTAACCTAGTATGGTTAGGTGGACTTCAAACGGATCTTTGCTCTTTAATTGTTGGTCTCCCTAAATGTAACATACCGTTCTTATCAATACCAAAACTGTCCCTTATTTGATTAAAAGATAAAAATTTACCCTCTTTAAAACAATCTCCCAAATTTTCCACACCTTTAAATCTCCAATGTAATAAACTTCGATTGTGTATTGAAAAAGAAATAAGTTGATTATTAATGAGTAGCAATTATGAAATGAAAAGATTCAAATCACAACTAGAACTTGTAAGATGAAATGTTGCTCTTTGAGTCACAATGGAGCCATGTGGGAGGCTGAGGTCGGAATGAAACTGGATTGGAAAATTGAAGGGTGAGCAAGCTTTGCATGATGCTTGCTGGTGTAATCCAATAATCCATGTATTATTTTTTTCCCTATAACTATGCTTATTCAAAAATACATGGATTGAACACAGATCCTTTTTGGAAGTAGATACAATGGTAGTGTTAAGGGGCTTTGAGATGGACATATGAATATGCAGAGGGATATGTGTTGTATATAATTATGTTTGACATAGACACTTGAGCTGTACTGTTCTGTATTCTACATTCTGTGAGGCTGGAAGAAATGTTTAAGGGCCAAAATGTTGGTGAAGTTGAATAAATAGGTGTACATCTTTGATTCTGTGCTTGGAAATTCTATTTACATGTAGAACTTTCTGGAAAGTATTTGAGAGCAGGAATTTGGAATAAATCGTCCTTACCTAATTGTGGTTAATTGGAAAAATTGTGGTACATTCAAGCCTCAGTTGTGGAATAAATCAAAGATGGAACCCATTCTAATTCATCCTACATCAGAGAATATTTAATGCTCACTCTTCATATCACATAAAAATTTCTGCATAATACCAGAATTTTTGCTTTTGTTACTCAAATTGGAAATCTTTCCAAATAATAATTATTCTTGGTCAACATTGTTATGCTGCCTAGTATTGATCCTGAACATGGCTTTTGATTTTGAGTCTTTCTTCCCATCTCTAAATTGAAAGTTGTTCATATTTTCTTTGTATTCTATTTTCTTCAATATCTCTCTTCAATTCTCCTCTGAAGATTTTCCAGTCATTGTAATTTGTATAATGTTGATGTCAGCTTTGTACTTCTCTGATTCATATGTAGGACGACATTTGCTAAATTGCCATTATAATGAAAATGTTTGCCTGTAGTGCAGCAAGCACACACAAATAACTGCTGGAAAAAGACCAGGTCATCTATTTTTATTGTGCTGATGTTGAGTGAACATTACCTTCGTGTGGACAATTCTTCAGATGAAAATATAAATTATGTCAAATTTTAAACGGGCTTTGAAATTTCGCAGAAATATGTATGACTAGTAATCAGCATTGACCTTGTGCTCTCGCAACGATAATTATGTTATTGGGAAATTTTTATTGCAGATTATTAATGGATCAGGCAGAGGATAATCTTGCCGAAACCCAGAGATGCCTCTCGCTAAAAACTTCTGATCTACAATTTGAACAGGACAAAAATGTTCGTCAGAGTGAAAAAATTGGTAATTCCAAATATTCCTTTAACTTTAGAAAAAATTTAACATAATCCTGTTTTTATTTATATATATATATATATATAAGATATTTTTCCTTAATGGATTCAAAAAATAAGAAAAAAAACTTCAGAGTTGTCACTGTGCATCTGTGATGCATCATTACGGTGGTCAATCGTTGGCTGAATTTTAGCCCTGCAGGTGGTTGTTACCATTACCTTAACAATTATTCTAAGCACACGAGTCTGTGTTGTGTGTGTAAATTTAAGAAAAGTTCTTTGGTTCACAGTTCAATCTCGCTTCTTAATCCTCCAAGTTCACTAGTTGTAGCCAATTATTATACTGTGCACAGAATTTAACATGTATAAAATTCACCAGGCTTTGGTGCTCGAAAGGTAAATGTTTACCGCTCAGGAAGGTTCTCGTAGGGTTTGCAGAGAGAGATTTGTTGTTCCAGGATTTCCTCAACTGAGGTACCACCATTAGTCACCTCAATGTCTTGCTGATGAAACTTGCCCCATCAGGGTTCTCCAAATTATAATCTCTTTCTTCAGGCTACCACAGAGTTCCTTTCTGTTCCACTTATTCCAAGAGAAACATCAGACAGATAGCACTTCCAGACATCTGCCATTCTGGAGTTTTCTGTTTCAGTTCCAGCTTCCTGGCTTGCACTGTTCAGCTGACTCTCACTTTCTCTCATTTGAGATACCAACTGCCAGAAAGCCCATGTGACTCTCTCACTTGCAAAACCCCTGACCTTCTCCAGCAAACAATAGGAGTTAGTCTTCTTGGTCAAGATGCTGTCTTTAGGTAAACAAAAACCCAGGAATGACCTTTCTGTGATTCTGTCAAAACTCTTTCAAAGAGCTTTTAACAGCCAGAGTGTCTCCTGCTTGTTGCTTTAATGATGTCATTTCAATTAGCACCTACTTGTGAAATGTGCACAGTATTCTCCATAGTTTCTGTAAATTCACTGAATATGAATTCTTCAATATTTCAAATAAGATCTGTTTTAAAGTCTGTGTATGTATGTAACCTACTCTAATTTTATCAATTTATCTCCCAAATATTCCATTACAATATACACATTTCAATAGAGATTAATAACCAGTAATTAAGAATTTTTTTTCCTCCAATTCTTCTAAAACAGTGGTTTTCAAACTTTGTCTTCCCACTCACATAACAGTGCCATCTGGGAATCAATACTTACATTTCTTAATTCAGATGGACAAGAAACCTGCAGATGCTGTGGTCTAGTGCATTACACAAAAGTGCTGGAGAAACTCAGCAGGTTATGCAACATCCATAAAGAGCACAAGGCAGTCAACATTTTGGGCCTGAGCCCTTTTCTTGGAGCACTGAAAATAAGGCAGACTCCTGAATAAAAATGTGGGGGAGGGGAAGGGGTAGGTGCATAGATTAACAGGCAAATAGGTGGGATGAGGAATAGGGGAATAAAGCTGAGAAGTGATTAGGAAGAGGAAAAAGAAGGGTAGCTCTCTGATCGGAGAAGGAAGTGAAAGGCTAGGGAGCTGGAGGAAGGGAGACAGAAAAATGCAGTTACTTTGTTGTCGTAGAAGATATACTAGAGAATAAAGGTTCTCATGAAAATAATGAACTGAGGAAATTATTCATCAAAAATATTACTAAAGAAGTTGAGCTTGAAGCTAATGAATCCCATGGACCCAATGATTTACAAGCCAGTGTTTTGAAAGAGGTGGTTTTGGAGATGTTATCAGTCTTCCAAAGTTCCATAAATTCTGTGAATGTTCTTGTGATTTAGTAGTAGGATTGACTCCACATTTAGTTTTTTTTAAAATTAGAGAAAATGGGAACCATTCACCTGTTAGCCTGAGGTCAGTAGATTCTTTTTCTTTGGCTTGGCTTCATGGACGAAGATTTATGGAGGGGTAAATGTCCACGTCAGCTGCAGGTTCGTTTGTGGCTGACAAAGTCCAATGCGGGACAGGCAGACACGTCAGCTACAGGCTCGCTTGTGGCTGACAAGTCCGATGCGGGACAGGCAGACACGGTTGCAGTGGTTGCAGGGGAAAATTTGTTGGTTGGGGTTGGGTGTTGGGTTTTTCCTCCTTTGTCTTTTGTCAGTGAGGTGGGCTCTGCGGTCTTCTTCAAA
This sequence comes from Narcine bancroftii, assembly GCF_036971445.1. Classification (NCBI taxonomy): domain Eukaryota; kingdom Metazoa; phylum Chordata; class Chondrichthyes; order Torpediniformes; family Narcinidae; genus Narcine; species Narcine bancroftii. The sequence continues at coordinate 192,769,020 of NC_091475.1, forward strand.
GGAGGTTGCTGCCCGCCGAACTGTGAGGAGCCAAGATGCACGGTTTGAGGCGATATCAGCCCACTGGCGGTGGTCAGTGTGGCAGGCACCAAGAGATTTCTTTAGGCTGTCCTTGTACCTCTTCTTTGGTGCACCTCTGTCACGGTGGCCAGTGGCGAGCTCGCCATATAACACGATCTTTGGGAGGCGATGGTCCTCCATTCTGGAGACGTGACATACCCAGCGCAGTTGGATCTTCAACAGCGTGGACTCGATGCTGTCGACCTCTGCCATCTCGAGTACTTCGATGTTAGTGATGAAGTCGCTCCAATGAATGTTGAGGATGGAGCGGAGACAACGCTGGTGGAAGCGTTCTAGGACCGTAGGTGATGCCGGTGATGATTCGGAGCCGAACAGGAGTGTGGGTATGACAACGGCTCTGTATACGCTAATCTTTGTGCGGTTTTCCATTTGGTTGTTTTTCCAGCCTCTTTTGTGTAGTCTTCCAAAGGCGCTATTTGCCTTGGCGAGTCTGTGGTCTATCTCGTTGTCGATCCTTGATATAATAGCAGGACACTTTGAAAAAGACTGGCAGGTTCAGCAGAATCAACATGAAAAAGAAAATCAAGTTTGACTAATCTGCAGGAAGTTTGAGCTTTTGTTGGATCAGAGCTTGAGACACAGATTTTCACAATTCTATGAAAATGATTTGTCTGAGGAGAGACTAAACACTATATTTACAAGGTTACTGATGGATGGTGAGAATGGAGGAGGGTTGAGAAGCTGAGCAGAATATAATGTTGAAAACTGTGAGGTTATCCACTTTGGTGCACGTAACAGAAAAGCAAATGATTTGTTGAATGGAGAGAGTGTAGGGAGTGTTAACATTCAAAGTGATCTCTATCTGCTTGTTATGCAAGTTGCTGAAGGCCAACATGCAGGTGGAGCGAGCAGCTAACAGAAAAAATTGAAGGTTTGAATACAGGAATAAGGAATTCCTATTGCAGTTTCATGGTATGAAGATCACACCTGGAACAAGTGGTCATCTTACCTAAGAACGGATGTACTTGCCATTGAGAAATGCAGCAAGGATTCACTGGACTAATTCCAGGGTAGGTGTTGAAGACTGAGTTATGATAAGGTACTTAAGAGGATAGCGAACCTTTGGAATTCTCTAGAGTCTTAGTTGTTGGGTTCAATTGAAAGGCACTTTTTGTGTGAAGAGAATCAAGGAAAGTTTTTTAGGGATGAAGTTGAAAAATGGTGCTGAAGTAGATCAGTCATGATCTTGATGGAATGGGAGAGCAAGCTCAAAGGGCTAGCTGGCCTGCTTCTGGCCTCTGTTTCTTGTGCTCTTCTTATTTGGTTATCAACAAGTCATAATAGATTTCAAGGTAAAGAAGTTGGCATTTCTAGATCTTAATATTTTTAATGATATGAGCAAAATTGTAACTGAAGTGCTCTTAAGAGATATATTTTTGAACAATTGCAATCAAAATATATTTGACAAATTGTCATCACAATTTAAAAATTGGATGAATCTAAGTAAGGTTCAAAATCTCATCCCAATAGATGATCTGAATAGGCAGATTACTACACTTCAGGATGAAATCGGCTTCGCTCGATCCAGTGTATATGAACTTGATAAACAAAAGAACAGTTTGCAAGAGCTAGTTGATGAAAAAACCAAAAAGATTGCTTCTCTGGAAGAAAGTCTTCACCAGAAAGTAAGTGATTTTTAAAAGAGCTATTACTTTTGTATGGTGATCAGACTACATCTTTCGTTGCTTTCCATTATAATATTACAGAATTTCAAAGTTGTCATAACTTTTTAGTTTATACTAACATGATGAGGGCAAATACAAAGCACCAGCAGGATAATTAATTTCAAAGAATGGATGAGAAAACTCTGAGTGAAGCTGGGTAATCATTATTCTATTGTGATTGTTCATTTAGTTTTGGGACCCAAATAGTTTCCAACTGAGTTAGCCGATAGAGAAGACGACTTCTTGCTCATTACCCCCTCAAACTTGGAAGGGATGATGCAAATATTGGCAGAAACTTGGATGGGAGAATTTTGGGAAAGCTTGAAGTTAAATGCTTCAAACCTCCCCCCACCACCTGTTTTGCTGTTTTACAAGCATTTCCTCTATTCCACAATTTAAGTAGAAGGGTACCACAGCATCTATAAAATTTCAAACTTTTGAATGTTTGCACTATGGTACTAAGTGAACTATACACAAAGTTTGAATTTTTCTATTACTTGTTTCCAAAGAAAAAGAACATTGCAGATAACCAACTGAACATAAGTGAACTGGAGGCAACAGTTGAGTAAGTACTAAGATGTTTAAATGAAATGCAACATTTAAAATTTTATATGGTGCAATTTTATTCCAGAGGATCATAATGCTTCTCCAAATCTATTGTTGTATTCCTTTTTAACATCAGGTATTCAAGGGTGAAGGGAACAATGTCAGATTTCTATGTATGTTGCTAATTCAAAACGAGATGGAATAGTGAAAAAGGGAGTTGATGTAAAGAGTCTTCAAAGGATCGTAGATAAGCTAACTGAATAGGCAAGAATACGGCAGATAAAATATGATGAGGAAAAATATGAGGTCATCTACTTCAGTGCATGAAACAGGAAAAAAGTATTTAGATAGTGATAGGTTGTGAAATGTTAATGTTCAAAGGCTTTGTACACAAAGCATTGAAAGCTCATGCATATGCCATGAGCATTTGGGAAAGTAAATTATTTGTTGGCATTTATCATGAGGGGATTTGAGAGCAGGATCTAGATGTCTTATTGCATTTTTGTTGGGAACTCATGACACCTGGACCATAGGTGTTCAGTTAATCGGGTAATGAAGCATCACAGCCATCTATAGTGTTCGCCCTCACTTTGTAGGCTGTAATGGGCTGCACTCCCTGCCACAGCTAGCATGTACCTGTTTCTGTCTCTAGCTTCCTCCAGAATTGCCACTTTGCTTCATAGATGGCCTTCCTCAGGTTGTACTTGGACTTCTTGTAAAGGTTGTGATCCCTGGCCTTAAACGCCCTTATTATTGCTCTCAGCAGGTTGCACATTTTCTGATTCATCCAGTCTTCTGGTTGGGGAACTCCCAGTATATGCGCATCGGCACACACTCATCCAAGTAGGCCATGATGAAGTCAGAGACACTTGTTGCATATTCATTCAATTCTATGGACGAGTTCTTGAATATATTTTAGTCCAGATTCAAAGCAGTCCTGAGACGCTCCTCTACCTCCATACTTCTGCCATCTTCAGCACTGGTGCTGTGGTCCTCGGTCACTGCTAGTATGTAAACTTGGCCATTCCATAAACCAAATTATTAACGTGCAGCATAAAAAAGAATTGGTCCCAACACTGACCCCTGTGGAACACCACTAGCAACTAGTACCCAGTCAGAATATGATCCTTGTATACCAGCTCTCTGGTTCCTGACAATCAGCCAATGCTCTACCCTTGCTTGTATGCTTCCTGTTATAGCATGGGCTCATATTTTAAGTTGCCTCATGTGCAACATCTTGTAAAATGCCTTCTGAAAATTCAGTTACACAACATCCATTGCATCTCCCTCTTCCAGCCTGTTTGTCACTTCCTCAAAGAATTACAATATGTTTATCAGGCTGATTGTTGCTTCATCAAAGAATTCCAATATGTCTGTCTGCTGCCTCCCTTGTTGAATAGTGGGGTGACATTTGTGATTTTTCAATTCCTCCTGGACCATGCCAGAATCTATTGATTCCTGAAAGATTACCAATGCCTCCACAATCTCTACCGCTACCTCTTTCAGGACCTTCTGCCCTGAGACAATTCAGCTTTCTGAGCACCTTCTCCCTTGAAATAGTAACTGCACTCACTTCACTGTCCCTGATGCCCTTCAGCATCTGGCACACTGCTAGCTAGTGTCTTCCACCATGGAGACTTGCAAAATATTAATTTAGTTCCTCCGCCATATCCTTGTCTCCCATTATTATTTCTCCGGTGTCATTTTCTAGTGGTCCTATATCTACTCTCACCGCTTTTGTTCTTTATATACTTTTTTTTGAAAATTTTAATTTTCCAAAACATAGCATCACATATGAAAAGACAATCCTTAATGTATTTACACTTTCTTTTAGTATAATTCATTTTTCAGTTACAAATACTATATCAGCTTGCTTGTAATTTCCTTCCCTCCCCCAGATTAAATAACTAAAACAATTAGTGATAAACAGAAAAATAGTAAAAAGAAAAAGAAAAGAAAAATTCAGTGTACCGCTAGTCTTTCTAATCTACTTCCACCTCTCTGAGGTGCTTCATTGTTGTCGTCTATGGGCTGTTGTTATAATTGCGCACCAAAGTGCTCTAGATAAGGTTGCCATATCTTGGCAAAAGTATTGGGTTGCGGGATATGTTAGAATAGTTATGGGTAAAATATATCTTTAAAAGATAGAGATTGTGGGGGTGTAGTTTGGGTTACATCTCACAGAGTAACACTTCACAAAAGTCATCTCATTTAAAATGCAATGAGTTTGCTGGAGAGACAATGGAACTGCTTTGGAAAGGACTTCAAAAGAGGAGATGCAAATGGAACATAATGTGGATCATATTCAGGCTCAGATACTGATCAGATCTTTCAAAAATTGGTTTAGAGCCTTGGGAGAGGTTTTTTTTACAAGTAAGTAGAGAGAGGAAAAAACAAATAGGTGATTTTTCTTTTGGAGAGAGAGAGAGAGAAGTCAGTTCTACAGTAGTAGTTAAGGCTGCAAAATGGCAAGCTGGCAGGCTTGTTAAAAAAACCCATTTTGTAGACTAGTTCTGAGCTCAGCCTGTTCAAAACTTGTGTAGTGCTTACAAGAGGAAATGGCTGAAATAAGGGAAATGAGAGGAATTCTGTGGTGACCTGGAAGAAGAGATTATCATTTGGAAAACCCATGATGGGGCAAGACACTGATTGGAGGAAATCAGTTTGTGTGTGTCCAACGAGCAACAAAATTCTCTCTGAAACCAACAAAAACCTTCCTGAGCGGTAACCATTTAACTTTTAAGTACTAGAGCCTGGAGGAAAATATAAATCTTGAACTCTGCACAAAGTATGAGAATTACCTGATTAGTGGAGTAGTGAAAAGTGAATGATTGCACAGTGAAACGGATAACTTTTCTGAACATACGCACATTTTATACGTGCGCTTAGAATTAGAAGGGGTTAACTTCATAGTAATAAGTTAAAGATTGATCCTGTTATTATGTTTAAGGAAAATTAAAAGCAACTTTGTTTAAGTAACCATTGTCTTGGTGAATTTCTATTGCTGCTAGGCTTTAGAGTCCTCTGGGCTTGTAATAAGGGGCACACTGTTGTGCATCTCCATGGTCCATCAAGTGATGAGCAGGGGGATTTGGACTTCCAGGTGATCACAATGCATTTTTTTGCTACTGACGGGGAAATTTAGAATTTAGTTAATGTTCTGCCCACATCCTCTAGGTTTCCCTATCAATACAGCTCCGGATCCAGCAGGGTCTGTTCCCATAATCCTAGGTAAAATATTAGATATTTTCAACCAAAAGGGTCTCACCTTCAGGGAGGTCGATGTGGAGTATATAAGGATACCAATTTCTAACCCATACCTGAAGCATATTTTTGATATCTCTGATTTTCCTTTATGTAATTTTTGTGGTGTGAGATATAATTGGTGTAAGAAATTATATTGTACCAATCTTAATCTGCCATTGATCACCGATGTTACCCTACATAAATCTGATGAACATTCTTCATCGATCATTATTCACAAATCAGACTGCCACTTCTCCCTTGATGTTTGCGGGCGCTGTTTTGGGTTTTTACTTTGAAATACAAAGTATATTCTGGATATAAATTTGGGAGCTCCTCCCAGTTGAAGTAGCCCTTCCACCTCATCCCCTTCAGGTGGGGTCATGGTAGGGCCCCATTTTTCCCTCAGGAAGGATCTTAACTGTAAAAAGTAGTGCCTGCTCCCTCTCTTAACTGTAACCCAACTACCCTCTACCTCAGTGGTTCTCAACCTTTTTCTTTCCACTCACATACCCCATTAAGAATTCCCTATGCCATAGGTGTTCTGTGATTAGTAAAAGATTGCTTAAGGTGGTATGTGGGTGGAAAGAAAAAGTTTGAAAACTACTGATTTAATCAACCTCAATTTTATTAGCCAGTGATTCTACGACACCCATCATATCGCTAATTGTCGGCACTGTTCTGCCACTTGCTGGCCCTCTGCCGTCATCCTGTCTCTCCTGTGCGGCAGCTCCGATGGCACTTGTCTCTGCTCATCAGTCTCCTCCATTTCCAGGACGGCTGATCTATTCTTCGTATCCATGCTGTGGTGGATTTTGGGCTTCGTTTTCTCCTTTTCCAGCATTTTTCAGTGAATTTACAGTAGTATGTTGAGGCACTCTTGGGGGGTCCGTCTGTTCAACTCCTCAACATCATGTGACCTCTGCTCTTTGTATAATTGAAGAAGCTTTTTGTATCCACTTTGATATTATTTGCTAGCCTCTTGATTCTTCATCTTTTCCCTCATGTTTTTTTAGCCACCTTCTGTAAGTTTTCCTACTTATTTTTGCTTCCTTGTATGCTTTTTGCTTTCACATTAGTTTGACTTCCCCAGTCAGCCACAGTTGTGACATTTTTCTATTTGAATAGTTCCTGTTCTTTTGGTATGTATTTGTCTTCCACCTTTCCCATTTCTTGCAGAAACTCCATCCTTTGCAGTTCTGCCATCTTCCCTATTCGTGCCCCCTTCCAATCTACTTTGGCCAGTTTCTCTGTCATGCTACTATAATTTCCTTTACTCCACTGTAATACCGACACATCTGACTTTTTCTGCTTGTTAAATCTCAAATTGAACTCAATCGTATAGTGATCACTGTCCCCTTAATAGTTCCTTTACCTGAACATCCCGAATAACCTCAGGTGCATTACACAACACCCAATCCAGTTCAGCCGATCCCCTTGTAGACTCATCTACAAAATCTCTCTTGAGATTCAGTCCCAACCTGGTTTTTCCAATCTACTTGTATGTTAAAATCCCACATGACTACCATAACATTGTCCTTGTGTCACACTTTTGCTATCTGCTTTTGCAAAATGTTGTCCACATCCCAGCTACTGTTTGGAGGTCAATACAACAGCCAACAGTTTTTTTTTTTAACCTTTGCTATTTCTTAACTTAACCTGCAATGAATCTATATCTTCTTATCCCATGTCTCCTCCTTCTAATGCTTTAATATGGTTCCTTACCAATAGAGCCACACCACCACCTCTCCTTACCTGTCTATCTTTTCGATGCACTGAATCCTAGGATATTCAGCCTCCAATGACGTCCATCCTTTAGCCACAACTTTGTGATCATACCTCCAATCTGTAGCTGTAATACAAGGTCATTCACTTCTATGCTGCATGCATTTAGATACAAAACCCTTGGCCCCTTATTTGTTACATTTGACTCTTGTATCCCTGTGGCATTGCAATGCATCCCCATTAACTGTAGCTTTGCCTTATCCACCTGTCCTTCCACACCAACTCCCTACCAGCTGTTCCTACTCTTTTTCTGTTCCTTTACTTTGGTTCTCATCCCCTTCCCCCCCACCCCGGGTGAATCCACTTTAACCCCACCCACCCAAAAAAAAATTATCAAACTTCCTTGCCAGAATACTGGCTTCCCCTAACTTCAGGTACAACCCATGTGTACAGGTCACTCCCTCTCCATGCTTATCTACAGAGAAATTCTCTAACTTTGATATCGCTGAGCAGAATTTTGCAATGTTGAATCAGATAGTCATACCTTTTTCTGTTCTCACATTTTGAGAGGATCTGTACAATCTAAATAGTAAGGCAATTTGAATAATTCAAATGAATTCTCTGCAACCAATCCCATTATCAACATTAGCTGTGCAATATAGTAATAATAACACGATCCAAAATTTCCACAGATTTTGATTAGAAAGTGTAGATGACAAAGGTCCAAGTTACTCTTCTTCAGCCTTGATCTAGCATTGTGAAAAGCTGAAATGTTTCAACTTAACCATGTATGGCAAATAAAGACATTTGTTTATATCCTTGATATTCATGCCATTTCCAAACTGGAGTTCAGATATCAATAGCACAGGGATAAGGTATTACTGAAATTCTGTCCGTCTTCTATTGATGGGTGTGAATGAAATCCCTAATATTTTGATTAGGCTATCACACGTTTTCAGTCTTGATTAATAGAATTAGACATCTCAATGATGTTATGGATGAACATATTTCAGTACCAACCACATAACTAATGTTGCCCTATATTTAATAGAGTCATCGCATTAGGTATGAATGAGCCACAATTCTGGCATTAACTTAGCCTGAATATGTTCTGACTTCATAGCCAATTGAATGAATTTCTCAACAATAAGGAAAATGAAACTTCCAATCTGCAACGGCAATATGATTCCATCAGGTCTGAACTAACCGAAGTAAGCCAGTTGAGAGAAAATGCTGTTCGTGAAAATAACCACCTGCACGAACAGCTATCAAAACTAAAATATGACCATCAGGTAAGAATAGGAAAATAGTTGTTGTAAAAATAGTTGATTTGTAAGTGGAGCTATCTTCAAATATTTCTTGAAAATGCAAATTGTTGATGTGTAGACAATTCAATAATTGCCTTGCAGTCATATATCATCAAGTTGACGACTGTGCCAGACTACTGTAATGGCAGCACTGCCGCTGGTGTGGACCCTGCTCTTGCGCATGGTCCATCTGCCCAGTCCAACTGCCATCAGGTCCATAGAGGCATTAGATGGCCTGCAAATGGAGCCAACTGTGGTTTTATTTGACAATCCTACAACTGCAGGGTCTGCACCCAAGATGGTAATGCCTATTATCGACAGCAGCAGTGAGGGATTGCAGACTCTTGAGAAGCAGAGGACTAACGCAGGGCACCAGAAAATGAGAAGACCACTCCATTTGAGAAGGAACAGAGGAGACCACCTTTCTGACGGTGACCACAGAGGTAGACCAGTGAGGGGTTCTGCGGGCTGTTGGAGACTCGAGATGAGGAACCTACACAGGCTGCTGGCTGCTAGCATCTATGGTCAAGAGATTCACACCAGGCAGCGGACTACTGGAAACTGGCCAAAGTGGCACCAGGTATTGGAATTGGCAGGCGAGAAGGTGCCGAGGGTGCTAAAGGTTTCCTGATCGTGTCTGAGGTTTGGATCTGGAGCTTGGGCTGCTGATGGTTTGGACTGGACTCTGTTTGGCTGTGAGAACTGTGGAAGCACTGGAGGTGAATCCACAGACACTTGGTGACTCTGAGGGATCTCTCTTTTGCTTCTCTTTCTCTGACTGTAAGAGGTGCTTCGGGCAATTTCTGCTGATGGCGAATCTGTCTGCTTTACGGCAGACTAAAGCGAATTTCATGTAGTATTTCACTGTTTTTATTAATGACAACAAATGGAATCTTGAATAGTTTCTCAACTGCAAATGTCAAAAAAGAAGATACAAATAGCCAAAATTAAGGTTTTCTATCTTGTGTTGTGGCTTCATTTTTTTTAAAAGCAAGATTTTTCAGGAAGTTGACCATATTTAAAATATTTTTCTGTAGATCAATATGTGGATGTTCAAAATGAGTTTGGAGACTACTTCATATGTAGTCATATGTTTAGCACCACCTAACTAAACACTGTTGCTGGCACAATAGAAAGAGAGATTTAGTACGAATGGTCTTCGCCTTTCTAAGATTCAGTGGGCTTCTGTAATTTGTACCCAATCAACTGGTGTTAAGAAGACACGAGGAAAAACAAAATAAAATGCACCAGTTTTCTAAGATGCATCCATAGTATGCAAGCACAAGATCTCTACCTGACCCACAAATATCTGACAAGTTCCTGAACCCTTAGCTGATTGTGCCTTGGCAGTAAGTGTTGATCTAAGAACTTATGGCTTGATGAACCATTTTGTTCTGCACCAGTTATGGGAAGCATTGTTTAACTGGAGAGCATTTTATGAATTTGCATAAATGAAGTACAGTTTATAAGAAAAAATCATTTGCACTTGTATCTGGACATGCACGTTGCTATTACTCTGACCACACATCAAAGCAATCAAGTCAGTATGATATAAGTGGATTCTTTTCCAATTTGTAAATTTAGAATCTCAGTTCTGTTTCTGATTGAATAATGCCACATTAGAGTTTCATTGTACCTGTCTTAAACTTTGTTCAGTGCAAGAATAGAATGCAGCTTTATGCTGTGACTTTGACATGAGGGATAATTATTTTGCCCCTCCACTGTTATTTATTTATTTTTCACGTCAAACACAAATATCCTCTGGATCTTGTGTCTAATTAAATAGTCCATTTGTAAGTTTGATCCTTCTTGAAGACCTAGGTTAAGCATGCTAAGGAAAGTTGCCTTAAATATTTATTTCAATAGCATGAAAAGTGATAAAACTTTAAAGAATACACATGCCAGTTGTGATCTTTGTCATTTTATTTGAATGTGGCACTATTAATGTGTTAAATTATTCACAATTACCTAAGCAAATGAAATGAGCACCCAGGATACAATTCCAATGTTTTTGGCTTATAATGGTAGAGTTCTAATTACTATGATTGTTGGAGTTGGGAGTTCAGTGCAGCTGGAGCGGAGGTTCAGTACGACAATAATTGCTGGAGCGGGAGATTGGATGCTTTCTGAGCCACGTGGCCTGGAGGGAGGTAAGCACTGCCATAACCGCACATCAACACAATGAGACGCTGTGAGTCCCGGCGAAGAATGCGAGTTTGAGGGGCATGGACACGATGTGTCTCACAGTGAGGCCCAATGGCGGTGAGCAGAGGCAGTGGAGGTGAGAACTGGTAGCGGACAAGGAGGAATCGAGTGGTCTGTGTGAGAAGAGGGCTCAAAGCCCAGGGCTGGTGGGGCCCGATGGAGCAGTGGTAGCCGCGCAGTGAAGCCCAGGCTACTGAGACGTGGTCTAATTTTGTGGTAGAACATAATAGTTATAAAATATTAGAAATAGTTTTGTTGATAGTGTATCACGATTTTCAGTGATCTGGAGCTTTGCTCAATTGCTACAAGGGAGTCAGGGAGGAATTTTCCAAAGATTTTTCCTGTAATTGGCTGCAGGTTTTTACCTTTGGTTCTTTTTGCCTCCCCCAGGAGCCACACTACCAGCATAAATAGGCAGAGAGTAGTGGTATTGTAGTGACAGAGAGCAGGGTAGAGAGAGCAAGTGTAAGCTTGTATGATGTGGATTATTAAAGAAGTCATTCGTTTCCCTGATGACTACATTTGCAAGAACTGCATCCAGCTGATGCCCCTGACAAGCGTGTTGAGCTTTAGAGCAGGCAGTGGATAAACTCCAGAGTATTCGGGAGGCAGCAGGTGTGATAGATAGAAGTTATAGGGACACTATTACACCTAAGAAACAGGTAGTGCAGTAGTTCTCAACCTTTTTCTTTACACTCACATACCACTTTAAGTAATCCCTATGCCATAGGTGCTCTGTGATTAGTAAGGGATTGCTTAAGGTGGTATGTGAGTAGGAAGGGAAAGTTGAGAATCACTGCTCTAGACCCAATTGTTACTGAAATGTTTTGCTTGAAAAAAATTGTTATTGGGCCATTTCCTTTGGAGTTATGAAACCGTGCACATGATAAGTCAATTAGGTACGATTAAAACAGAGGTTTTCAAACTTTCCACCCACATACCATCTTAAGCAATCCCTTACTAATGACAAAGCACCTATGGCATAGGGATTACTTAAAGTGGTATGTAAGTAGAAAGAAAAAGGTTGAGAACCACTGAGGTAGAGGGTAGTTGGGTTACATTTTGGAGAGGGAGTAGGCACATAGATCAGGACTCCCCCTGAAAAACAAGTATACTGTTTTGAATACTATTGAGGGGAATAACCTTCTGCAAACAAGCCATAGCAAACAGGTCTTTGGCATGGAGTTTGGTGCTGTGGTTAAGAAGGGAAGGGGGAAAAAAGAGGCGGGCTGTAGTGATAGGGGATTCCATAGTTGGGAAGTTTTTTGGAGTAGATCAGGAATCCCAGATGGTATATTATCTCCCTGGTGCCAGGGTATGGATATCTCAGATCAAGTTCACAACATTCTTAGGTGGGAGGGTGATTTGCCAGATGTCGTGGTCCACGACCAATGACATAGGTAGAAAGGGTGAGGAGGACCTGCAAGGAGAGTCCAGGGAGTTAGGTTGAAGAAGAGGACCTCCAGGGTAGTGATCTCAGATTGTTTCCCATGCGACATGCTGGAGATAATAGGAAAAGGAGAATAAGGCATCTTAACACGTAGCCGGAGACATGGTGTAGGAGGGAGGTCTTCAAGATCACTGGCCTGTGTTTTAGGGAAGGTGGGATCTGTACCGATAGGATAGATTGCATCTGAATGGGAATGGGATTAAATTCCTTGTGGGTAGGTTTGTTTGTCTTGTTCCGATGAGCTTAAACTAGATTTGAAAGGGAAGGGGATAGGCTAGAGTAGTTAGTGAGGAAGAGGAGGGTAAAAGTCATGTGAGGATTGCATGTAGAGACAAAAATTATAGGTTTGTACATGATAAAAAATTTTACATAAATTTTCTCAAGTGTGTATTTTAATGCAAGGTGTATTGTGAGAAAGGCTGACAATCTTAGGGCATGGATTGACACGTGGGATTATGATAATGTTGCTATCAGTGAGACTTGGTTGCAAGATGGGTAGACTGGCATCTTAATGTTCTGGGGTTCTGTTGCTTCAGACGTGATAAAGGGAGAGGGATGAAAGGGGTTGGAGTGGCATTGCTAGTAAGGGAAAATATCTCAGCTGGGCGAAGTCAGGACAGCCAGGAGGACTTGTCCACAGAGGCCATGGGGTGGAGTTGAGGAATGGGAAAGGTGTGACCACACTGATAGGGTTGTATTATAGGCCACCCAATAGTCAGAGAGAATTGGAGGAACAAATCTGTAGAGAGGGAGCAGACTGATGTAAGAAGCTGAATGTTGTGATAGTGGGAGATTTTGACAGCGATTCCCATACTGTAGAAGAGCTGGATGGCTTGGAGTTTGTGAAATGTGTTTTCTAAATCAGTGCATAGAGGAACCAACGAGAGAAGATGCACTTAATCTACTATTAGGAAATGAGACAGATCAGGATATAAATGTATGTGAAAGTGAACATTTTGGGTCCAGTGACCATAATGTAATTTGCTTCAAGTTATTTGTGGAAAAGGACGTCTGGTCCTTGTGTTGGGATTCTAAATAGGAGTAAGACAAATTTTGTGGCAATGAGAAGGATCTAGGAAGAGTGGATTGGGATATGTTATTTTATGGCAAGGAAATTGCTTTCAATGGAGAAATCTTGAGAGTGCAGAGTTTGCATCTTCCTGTTAGGATTAAAGGCAAAATTACCAGGCATAGAGAACCATGGTTTTCAAGGGATATTGGCGATATGGTTAAGAAAAAGGAGATGTATAGCAAAAGTATAGGCAGCAAGGAACTAATGAGGTACTTGAAGAGTACAAAAAAAAGCAAGAAAATATTCCAGAAAGAAATCAGGAAGGTGAAAAGAAGAGATGAGGTTGCTCTGGCAGATAATATGAAGGTAAACCCGGAGGGGTTCTATGTATATTAAGAGTAAAAGGATAGAAAGGACAAAATTGGTCCCCTAGAGGATCAGAATGGTCAACTATGTGTGGAGCCTCACACAAAGGGGGAGATATTAAATGTTTTTTTGCATCAGTATTTACTCAGGAACCTGGCACAGTGCATGAGGAAAGAAGGGGAAACAAACAGAAGAGCCATGGAGCAGATGGAGAGTGAGGAGGAAGAGGTTCTTGTTGCCTTACAGCGAATAAAGGTAGATAAATCACCTGGGCCGGAAATGATATTCTCTCAGACCTTGAAAGAGACAAGTGTAGAAATTTCAGGGGGCTTGGCTGATGTATTCAAAATGTCCTTGGCCACAGGTGAGGTACCAGAGGATTGGAGGGTAGCTCATGTTGTTCTGTTGTTTAAAAAGGGTTCCAAAAATAAACCAGATAGGTTTAGGCCGGTGAGCATGATGTCAATGGTGGGTAAATTGTTGGAGGGAATTCTGAGAGACAGGATATATAGGTATTTGGACAGTCATAGGCTGGTTTTGTGTGTGTGGTAGGTCATGTTTAATTAATCTTGTAGAGTCTTTTGAGGAGGTTACCAGGAAGGTAGATGAGTGAAGGGCTGTGGATATTGTCAACATGGACTTCAGTAAAGCCTTTGACAATGGCCCACATGGGAAGTTAGTTCAGAAGGTTCAGTCACTGGATATTCAGGGCAAGGTTGTAAACTGGATTCGAAATTGGCTATGTGAGAGAAGACGGAGGGTGGGAGTGGATGGATGCTTCTCAGAATGAAGGCCTGACTAGTGGTGTGCCTCAGGGATCCATTGTTGTTTGTTGTACAGGTACACGATCCTTTATCCGGACATCTAAAATCCGGAAAACTCCAAAATCCGGCAAGTGGGGACCGGCGGTCAGGGGAGACAGCCAGGTGGTCGGGCAGTCGGGGGAGGTGGCCGGGCGAGACATTCGGGGGAGGCGGGGGTAGACTGCCGGGCAGCCAAGGAACTTGGTTGGGCCAGGTGGCCGAGGGACCGGAGGTTGGGGGAGGCGGCTGAGGAACCGGCAGTTGGGGAGGCGGCGGGCAACTGGAAAGGGGTGAGGGTGGATAGGGCAGCACAATTCGGGTGGGCTTTCTGAAATCGGGAAAAATCTGAAATTCGGAACACACTGTCCCTCAAGGGTTCCGGATAAAGGATCTTGTACCTGTATGTATCTACGATCTGGGTAATGATGACGTAAATTGGATCAGCAAGTTTGCTGATGACACAAAGATGGGAAGCGTTGTGGACAGCAAGGAATATTTTCAAAGCTTGCAGAGGGATCTGGACCAATTGGGAGAATGGGCGAAAAAAAAAGACGGATGGAGTTTAATGCAGACAAGTGTGAGGGGATGCATTTTTGAAAGGCAAACCAAGGTAGGAAATATACAGTTAATGATAGGTCACTGAGGAGTGCAGAGGAGCAGAGAGACCTGGGAATACAAATAATTATTCCTTGAAGGTGGGGTCGCATGTGGACAGGTTTGTAAAGAATGCTTTGGGTATCTTAGCCTTTATAAATCAAAGTATTGAGTATAGGAGTTTGGACGTTATGTTGAAGTTGTTTAAGACTTTGTTGAGGCCAAATTTGGAATATTGTGTGCAGTTCTGAGTTCCTAACTACAGGAAGGATATCAATAAGATTGAAAGAGAGCAGAGAAGATTTACTCGGATGCTATTTGGTCTTCAGGAGTGGAGGGAAAGATTAAACAGGTTAAGACTTTATTCCTTGGAGCAAAGAAGAATGAGAGGAGATTTGAGAAAAGTTTACAATATTTTGAGAGATATAGACACAGTGGATGCAAGTAGGCTTTTTCCACAGATTGAGGGAGATAAATGCAGGATGTCATAGTTTTAAGATGAAAGGGGAAAGGTTTAGGGGGAACATTATGGGGAAGTTCTTCACTCAGAGTGGTGGGAGTGTGGTTAATGCGGGCTCGATTGTGTGTTTTAAGAATAAATTAGATGGGTACATAGATGGGAAAGGCCTGGAGGGTTATGGAATGGGAGCAGGTCAAGGTCAGTGAGACTAAGGAGATGATGGTTGGCATAGACTAGAGGAGCCAAATGGCCTCTTTTCTTTGCCATAGCATTCTATGGTTGTACTGATTTAATATCTAAAAAAAATTGCTATGGCAGAAGTGGGTAAATGTAGCCATCTCGCTTTCTTGTGTTGCTGCAAAACAAATGAATGTTCAAACATTCCAGAACCTCAGGAAGGTAGATTCCCTCTAGAAAGCTCCTCACGAACAGCCACCTGTTTCCCTACCTCAGGAGCCACAAAGAACACAACATGTGGACGACTGAAATCCATCATAATTAGCATATCTTGGCCTCTCTTTGAAGAAAGACCTGGACTAGATGAGAAAAACTGCAGAATTCATGTATTTAACTATAAAATCAAGGCTTTTCTGGATTGAAAATTAACTCCAGATTCCCAGCCAACCTCAAACCCCTCCTTTTCACCTGCTGCTACAGCAGGTCTGTGGCAGATGTAATCTCCCTGGCTCAACACTCATTCCTGAAATATCAGGACAACAAGGGCAAACTCAGCTCCCTATTAAAACCTCTGAGCACCCATGAATGTTTGGCTTAATATCAGTCCAATTCTATCTATGAAATTACGGATGACACCACCATCATAGGCCAGATCTCAAAAAAACAGAGTCGCAATGAGATAGAGAGACTAGTGGCTTGATACCAGGCCACTCATCCTCAGTCTCTGCAAGATTAAAGAGTTGGACATTGACATCTGGAAAAGTGATGGTGTCCACTCCCCTTTCTGAATCAAATAGTGCTAATGTCCAGATGGAAAAAAATCTTCAGGTTCCTCAGAGAAATCACCTCCAAAAACATTTCCTGGTCCACTCACATTGAGTGGACAAAAACATTTCCTGGTCCACTCACATTGATGTGATGACCAAGAAAAAACACCAGTACCTCTATTTCCTCAGAAGCCTGAGGAAATTTGGTGTGTCACACATCCTCTATGGATGCATGGTTGAAAGTATCCTATCAGAATGCATCACTGTGTAGAGATCTACTCCACACAAGACCGCAACAAGCTGCAGAAAGTTGCAAACAATGTTAAAACTCTCACAAAAACACCCAATCCATTGATTCCATCTACACTTCCTGCTTCCTAAGAAAAGCAGTGAACATATTAAAAGACTCATCCCACCCTGGTAGCAATCTCTTCAACATGCCTCCCATCAAGAAGGAGATTCACTTGTGAGATAATTCACCACCAGATTTAACATTTGCTTTCCTGTTGTTCTCAAAGTCTTAAAGGAACCATAGAATGCTACAGCATAGAAAACAAGCCATCCGGCCCTTCTAGTCTGTGCCGACTATTATTTCACTAGTCCCATTGACCTGCTTTAATTCAGTAGCCTTTCAGACCTCTCCCATCCATGTATTCTCCGCACTCAGTGCCCTATCATTAACTGTATATCTCCTACCCTGGTTTGCCCTTCAATAATGCATCACCTCACATTTGTCTGCATTAAATTCCATCTGCCTTTTTTTCGCCAATTCTCCCAGTTGGTCCAGATCCCTCTGCAAGCTTTGAAAATCTTCCTCACTGTCTACAACGCCTCCTATCTTTGTCATCAGCAAACTTGCTGATCCAATTCATCCCATTATCATCCAGATCATAGATATATACAACAAATAACAATGGTACCAATACAGATCCCTGAGGCATACCACTAATCACAGGCCTCCAGTCTGAGAATTAACCATCCACTACCACTCTCCATTTTTTTTCCCCCATGCAGCCAATTACAGATCCAATTTACAAGGTGTCCTTGAATATCCAGTGGCTGAACCTTCTGAACTAACCTCCCACGTCTGCTTTTGTTCTGTACTAACACTGCATTCTGTTCTGTGTTTTTATTGTGGTACTAAGACTGGTTTACAGTACATGTGGCAATAAATTAAGTCTCACCATGTTGCAAGACAAAAGAAAAAGCTGTTTTGGCATGTGAAGGCACAGAGCCAGAAGAAAATTAATGTCTTAAAGAACAGAGTAGAAAGAATGCAGGAGACACAAAACTCATTGCATGCCATAAAATTTCTAGATTCTTCATCTTTAGACCCCAAAAATTCTAAGCCTGAAAAATGAGGTTGAATTGATCAAGCTAATATAGACAATTAACTTCTGCTGGAAGAAACACTTTGCCGACCTCCTTAAAGGTGTTTGCACTCTGATTCTGCTCTTGATGTGAGCACCCTTGATTCTATTATAGCTTGGTTAAGACTTGTGGCTACTCCTGATTAACAAGAAATCAAAAAAGTCATATGCCAACATAAAAAGTTGCATATTTGATTAGGCAGAACATCGCAGGAGTACTTTAGACATTTCTGCAGGAATGTCCAGTGAGGTTCCCTTAAGGAGCCATGGGAGTTGGATGAGGTCCCTTTGTATCTGTATCGGAGACCCTCATGGAATTCAAGGAACTGTGATGTCCTGAAATACATCAATTCTATAAATGAGGAGGTGTTGGGAGTCTTGAGCAGTAAAAGTCCTTGGGCCCTGACCAAGTCAAATGTATATTGCACAGTGTGGGAAGCAAGGGAAGAGATTGCAGGGACCTTGACAGAGATCTTGGATTCTTAGCCACGGGTGAGGTACTGGAAGATGCCAATGTTGTGTCTTTATTTAAGAAGAGATGCAGGGATAAAGCAGGGAATGACAAGCTGATAAACCAATATCAGGGTGGGGAAAGGATGGAAAATATGATTAAATTAATTTTTAAATGCAAGAAAAACCTCAAGAAAAAAATCAGAAAGAATAAAAGAAGACATGAGGTTGCTTTGGCAGACAATGTGAAGGAAAATCCTAAGTTATGTTAAGATCAAAAGGATAGTAAGGGACAAAATCGGTCCCCTTGAAGATCAGAGTGGTTGGCTTTTTAGAGAATCAAAAGAGATTGGGGAAGATCTTGCATGTTTTTGTCCATCAGTATTCATTCAGGAAATGGGCACACAGTCAAGGGAAGTAAGGAAAACGAGCAGTGAGGACATGGAACCTGTACAAATTAAAGAGGAGAAAGTGCTTGCTGTCTTCAAGCAAATAAGGGTGGATAAAACCCCAAGGCCTTGAAGATATTCCCTCAGACCTTGAATGAGACTAGTGTAGAAATTACAAGGACTCTGGCAGAAATATTTAAAATGTCCTTAGCCACTGGTGTGGTTATGGAGAACTGGAGGGTAGCTCGTGTTCCTTTTTTTTAAAAAAAGGCTCCAAGTAACCTTGGAAATTATAGGCTGGTGAGCCTGACATCAGAAGTAGGTAAATTATTGTGTTCTAAGAGATAGATATAAAATTATTTGGAAAGCTAGGAATTGATTAGGGATAGTTAACAAGGCTTTCTGCATCCTTGGTCATGTTTAACCAATTTTGTAGAGTTTTTTAAGGAGGTTAGCAGGAAAGTTGATGAAGGAATGGATGTGGATGGACTTTAGTAAGGCTTTTGACAAGGTCGCACGTTGGAGGTTAGTCAGGAAGGTTCAGATGCTCAGTATCCATGGTGAAAGTGAACTTTTTTTTTCACACGATGAACCATACTGACCAAAATACACACAAATATTTCCCTCTTGAATATACACAGTGTCATTTTCTCCCCTTTCCCCCCTTCCCTTCCCTCCCTCCTTCACCCCCCCCACCCACTCAACGTTCAACATATATGATACATTAAACCCATTAAACAATGTCATCACACAATGAAAATAAACAAGAAAATTGGGAGAAGAAGACGAAGTGAAGTAATGAACTTGATGCAACAATGGCTGGATGGAAGAAGCCAGAGGATAATGGTAGATGATTGTGTGATGATACTCTGCGGTACATCACTCGGCCAACAGGTGGCCTAGAGACATGGCTCCCGGCCTAATGTCATCTGACCATCAGGCGTGCCCAAAGGGCCCATGGTATAAAGCTGAGGTCCCGACCGTGTGCTCTCTCTCTCTCCCCAAGGACCACTGTAAGCACAGCTAGCAGCCAACTGGATATTTATGTGAGTGAAGTAAAGCTGTGTTGCCCCAAACAGTATTGTACCTGTGTTTTCCTTTGGCGCAGCCTGCCACAGATTGCTTCTCAAACTGTGGGTCTGTGACTAGTGGTATGCCTTAGGGATTGGTGCTTGGACCATAAAATGAATGCTGCTGAAAGCGGCTGGCTGATGATCTTGTGATGACGTCATCTGTATCAATTATCTGGATGATGATGCAATAAATTGGATCAGCAGGTTTGCAGATACACTAAGATTGGAGGGCCATGAAGGATCTGGACCAGCTGGGAAAATGGGATGAAAAATGGCAGATGGAATTTAATGCAGACAAGTGTGCGGTGTTGCACTTTGGAAGGACAAACCAAGAAAGGACATAGACGGTAAATGGTAGGGCATTGAGGAGTGCAGTCAAACAGAGGGATCTGGGAATACAGATGCATAATTCCCTGAAAGTGGTGTTACTGGTGGATAGGGTTGTAAAGCAACCTTTTGGCATATTGGCCTTCATAAATCAAATTATTGTGTATAGGAGTTGGGATATTATGATAAAGTTGTACAAGATATTTGTGAAGCCAAATTTGGAGTATTGTGTGCAGTTTTGGTCACCTAACTACAGGAAAGATGGAGTGCAGAGAAGATTTACTGGGATGTTGTCCAGACTTCAGGAACTGAGTTGTAGGGAAAAGTTTATCAGGTTAAGATTTCATTCCCTGGAGCAGAGAAGAACGTGAGGAGGTTCGATAGAGGTATATAAAATTATGAGGGGGATAGACAGAGTAAATATAGATAGGCTTTTTCCATTGAGGGTAGGTGAGATACAAACCAGAGTGTGAAAGGGGAAAAGTTTAGGGGGAACATAAGGGGGTACTTCTTCATACTGCACTTGCCTCCATAAAAAGACTGAAGTCGGATGGACTGCTGGAATACGCTCAATCTTCCATCCGGCTGGGGGTACACTTAAAGGTGGAGCGTAGTCGCTCTACCTCCTCCATAAAATGAATGCCGCTGAAAGCGATTGGCTGATGATCTCGTGACGATGTCATCAACCTACAGCCCAAGTGCTCAGATATAGGGCAATAGCAACCGCGATATGTCTCTAAAGGATCATTAGGTAAAGGTTCCATTTTTGTCAGGTAATACTACGTTTAGAATCTGACAAACATAAAATTCTTTTGTCCAGCTTCCTCACAGAAATGAAGCCCAAGCAAGGAATGAACTCTCAACCCCTGGTTTACAAGACCAGTGCTCTAACTACTGAACTATCAGAGCCTCTCACTCTATTTGTATGAGTGATGGCTAAAGTTTTTTTTCTTTTGAGCGGGAGCGAATGTCTATATTAATTTTTCATTTGCTGGTGCATGTGTTGGACGTCATGGTGATGCACAGCACTACTGCACCACTCGCCCCGCCTCCCTCAGCTCCAGAATATGATTCTCGACTCTGCTCTCCATAAAGGCAATGCTGGATCCTCATTATAGGCCGTCGTCATAAAAGGTAAATTTACCTTTTATTTCCTTGAGCTGGGGTTGCATCATAAAAAGGCCCACTGTCACCTCGATCTCATGTCACGTGCCAGTGGGAACAACTTTCCAGCCTCTATTCTATCTATTTCTTTATGATTTCATATGTTTCTATAAATCCCTTCTCCTTCTGGTTTATACTATGAATCATGCTGAAACATTTATTAGGGTCATTTGAAGATACAACAGTAAATTTTCTAAAATAATTGCTGCTGTATGCTATTTGTCAGTTTGCAATTCCATGTTCTGGCACATGATGGTTCTGTGGCAATTTTTAAGCTGCCAAAATATTTGTTAAAGTAGCTGTGTTATTGGAACTACACTAATTTCAGATAAAACTATTACTTTAATCACTTGTAAACTGCTTATTCGTTTTATTGACTACCTTGCTCCATATTCAGTCTGTGCTAAATTTAGTCTTCTGTGTAACTTCTAATTTTCCAAATATATGACATTTCCAATTGTATATATTGCAGCTGCAGTTAGTCATTTGTTTAGTTTGTTATACATGGGTGGGTCACGTCTCCAGAATGGAGGACCATCACCTTCCCAAGATCGTGTTATATGGCGAGCTCTCCACTGGCCACCGTGACAGAGGTGCACCAAAGAAGAGGTACAAGGACTGCCTAAAGAAATCTCTTGGTGCCTGCCACATTGACCACCGCCAGTGGGCTGATATCGCCTCAAACCGTGCATCTTGGCGCCTCACAGTTTGGCGGGCAGCAACCTCCTTTGAAGAAGACCGCAGAGCCCACCTCACTGACAAAAGGCAAAGGAGGAAAAACCCAACACCCAACCCCAACCCACCAATTTTCCCCTGCAGCCGCTGCAACCGTGTCTGCCTGTCCCGCATCGGACTTGTCAGCCACAAACGAGCCTGCAGCTGACGTGGACTTTTATCCCCTCCATAAATCTTTGTCCGCGAAGCCAAGCCAAATAGAATAGAATATACATGGGCGGTTTCTGCTTGCCGTCTTAGAAAATATTAAATTGTACTCCCATTTTTTGAGATTGTAGTTCTCATTCCATAATGATTGCACTGTTTTGAAGGTACTGATGTTATCTGCTCCTAATCAGCTCCTTAGTTTTGCTAATGTTAAGAGCAAGGTGGTTGTGACATCATTAAATTAGCTGATCCAGCTAATTTTTTCTCTACACTTCATCATTGCCATCTGTGATTCTGCCGATGACTGTCGTGCAGAGGGCTAAGCGTGTATCCTTGAGGTTCCCCAATGTTGATTATCAGTATGGGAGGAGACGTTTCCAATTCCTACTGACTGTGGTCTTCCAATGAGGAAGTCAAGGATCCATTTGCAGAGGTGGTGCAAAGACCCAGCTTTCATGGCAATCTGTGCTTGTCAGGTGGCTACTGTTCAGACTGGCCTCATCCAAATTTGTTCCTTTCCTATTCCTGAAATACTAAAGGTGCACCTTACACTAAATTTGCAGATGACACTAAGCTAGGAGGGGTTGTGTGCACGGAAGAGGGGGTCAGGAAGCTCCAGTGTGATTTGGATAAATTGAGGGACTGGGCAGATACATGGCAAATGCACTACAATGTGGATAAATGTGAGGTTATCCACTTTGGTAATACAAACCGGAGGGCAGATTACTATTTGAATGGCAATAGATAAAGAGATGGGGAAATGCAGAGAGACCTAGGGGTACTTGTACACCAGTCTCTGAAGGCGAGCAAGCAGGTACAGCAGGCGGTTAAAAAGGCAAATGGTGTGTTGGCCTTCATATCAAGAGGGTTTGAGTATAGGAACAAGGATACCTTACTGCAGCTGTACAGGGCCTTGGTGAGACCCCACCTGGAGTATTGTGTGCAGTTTTGGTCACCTGATCTAAGGAAGGATGTTCTTGCAATGGAGGGAATGCAGAGGCGATTCACCAGGCTGGTACCTGGAATGGCAGGAAGGACTTGTGAGGAAAGATTGTGCAAATTGGGATTGTACTCGCTGGAGTTTAGAAGATTGAGAGGGGACCTCATAGAGACATATAAAATTCTGGCAGGACTGGACAGAATGGATGCAGATTGGGATGTTTCCAATAATGGGAAAATACAGAACCCGGGGCCATGGTTTGAGGATAATAGGCAAACCATTTAGGACCGAGATGAGGAGGAATTTCTATACCCAGAGGGTGGTGAATCTGTGGAATTCATTGCCACAGAGGGCAGTAGAGGCAGGTTCATTAAATATATTTAAGAGGGAATTAGATCTATTTCTTCAGTATAAGGGTATTAAAGGTCACGGAGAGAAGCCGGGGACGGGGTACTGAACTTAAGATCAGCCATGATCTCATTGAATGGCGGAGCGGGCTCGAAGGGTCAAATGATCTACTCCTGCTCCTGTCTTCTATGTTTCTATGTTTAAATACCTTTAGGCCACAGTACCATACAAGGTTAACCCCTTATATGTCCTCCTTTGACAATCTAACTGTACTTTTGCAAAGTTTGATAATGATAATATATTTATTGTCAAAGTGCACATGCATTGAAATTCTTACTTGCAGTTAATCAGGTCCTTTGTTTAAAAAAATATTGTACATTTAAAAAAAGGTAATACGTACAAAATATAGATAATATTCAGAGTTACTGAATTACAAGAAAAAATGGCATTGTAATAGTACAGACAGGCATTTTTCTCTGTTCAGTGCACTATAGAATTTTAGCAATATGATAACTGGAGTAAAACTGTTTATTGTTTATAGATATCTGGAGCAGATAAATTGCCCAAAATATTGTTTTATTAATTTTTCTAAGTGTTATAGAGTTTGTAGTGTAATTGAAAGTGAACTGATTCATGATAGGGAACATTTAAAAACTGACTTATGGAATCCTGAAATCTAGTGAAAATAATTGCACAGCACTGAGCAGATCAAAATCAGAATTTATGGCCATGAATATATCACAAAATTCGTTGTTTAACCGCAACATTACAGATGCAAATATTGTTAGAAATTACATTTTAAAAACAAATTAATTCAAAAAGAAGATAAAGTGAGGTAGTGTTTGGGGTTCATTGGCCATTCAGAAGTCTGATGGCTGAGCGGAAGAAACTGTACCTCTTGTACTTCCTTCCTGATGGTAGCAGTGTGAAGAGGGGATGGCCTGGGTGGTGAGGGTCCTTGAGAATAGAGGCATTCTTAAGACACCGCCTCCCTAAGTCCACAATCAACACCTAGCTTTGTTTATGCTGAGTACAGGTTTGTTGTTGTGACACCACTCAACCTGCTGATCTGTTTCCTTCCTGTACACTTCCTTATTGGTGCGTGACTCTGCCATCAACCATGGTGTCATCAGCAAATTTGTAGATGGCATTTGAATTGTACCTAGCCTTGCAGTCATGGGTGTAGAATAGTGGGCACCTGTGTTGGTTGTCAGTGAGTTGAAGATGTTTCCAATTCGTACTGACTGTGGTCTTCCAATGAGGAAGTCAAGGATCCAGCTGCAGAGGAGAGTGCAGAGATCCAGGTTTTGGAGCTTGTTGACTAGTACTTGAGGGTATAATGGTATTGAAACCTGAGCTGAGGTTGATGAAGAGAGTAGCCTGATGTTCATGTTGCTGTTGTACAGGTGATCAGGAATGAAGGGAAAACCAATGACATTGCATCTGCTGTGATTGTGAGAATAGGTCCACATCTTTACTTGGGTCTGAGTTCATTCTAGTCATGCCAAACCTCTTGAAGCACTTCATCACAGCAGATATCAGTTTGTCAAGTGTATCTTGTACATAATTAATATTTCAAGGCATTCGGCAACATGCATGCATGAATGTTTGCATGAACTTCCAGAATTAGGAAAGTAAAGGGAATCTTTTGCATATTAATTACTTGGAATCTCAGATGCAAAGTAAAAATATAAAAGAAAATGTTCCCTTGGGCACTAAATAAGAGTGTGACGTTTTCATTATATATAACAATGAGTTGTATCAAAATTGTTTCAGTGGCATTCAGAAGGTGATGATTTTTAAGATCAAAATAGAATCATGTCCATTAATTTCTTTGGTTTTTCACTTGAGTCAGATATACCTACCTCTGTCTGCAACTTAGGAGAAAGTTTTAGCCTTTACCACACTGATAGCCAGACGAGCAACCTTATTGAGATGGAAAGATGACTCTTCACCTACCCATACATGAGATAATACATTAAAGATAGAAAGTTTCAATTTGTAAAGATGTGAGGCCCATTTATAGAATATTATCATGATTGGAAGAATTAAGAATTTTTAATGTTTTGGAGATTCTCTGTCTGATGTCTGGAGATCGCTATCCGATACATAATTTCCCTTTTCTTTTACAAAGGTTACCTTGATTAGAGGGGGAGGATACATTAGATTTAGTTTTTAGGTTTTGTTTTTTCTTCTTATAAATTTTTATTTGGATTAATTTGGTAAATATGGGTTTCAATATGGTTATCATAGATTAATTCCAATAACTTGTTTTTCACATGGATTAAGGAACTAGCTAATGTTGTTCCATCCATTTTATTTTCTACTTGTAGGTTTCTGAGATGTCTTGTTATGTGTTTTCCTTAAAATTTTGTGTGTGTTTATATGTTAAACTCTATAAAAATATTTTAAAAAAAGAAAGAAAAGAAGATGATATGAAATCAGAAGTCAAAGTAAATTGTGTACTTGCGGACAAATATTGGGGAATTAAGTGAATGGGAAGAATATTTTGATTGAAGTTCATTGTGGTGAAGTTTGAGATCCAAGAAACATGAACCAAAGTATTTTAATGGCAAGAGATGAAAATAATGAGGAAGAAAAATCATAAAAGCTACTGCACAGGTACAAAGCAAGATCAGATAGATAGTACAGTAAATTTTATAAAAGTAAATAGAGAAGAAGAATTTATTCGGTCAAAGGAGTGGCACAGTTAGCATGTTGCTTCGTCTGCAATCAGGACCGGGGTTCAAATCCCAAGCTGTCTGTACGTTCTCTCTGTGTCTGCATGGGGGCTCCAGTTTACTCCCACCATTTGAAACATGAGGGTTTTTAGAATGCAACACACAGGAAATTCTTTAACTTTGTTTACCTTAAGGAAGAAAGAGTTGCCACTTTGTCTAGCTCCCCTCACAGAAATAGGCCCCAGTGAGGAACAAGCTCGTGATCCCTGGTTGCAATATCTCTAATCACTGAGGAATTGGAGCCTCCTGAGGTTTTAGGTTAATTGGGTATAATTGGGCGGCATAGGTTCATGGGCCAAAATGGCGAATGTCTAAATTTAAACATCCAGGGCAAAGGAAAGAGATCTTAAAAGGAGCCAGTTATTTGAGGATGAAATAAGAAGCATTTTTAATTTAAATTGTAATGCAAGTTGATTTCATTCTCAAAAAAATTAGAATTTACCAGCGTGAGATTGATTAAATCTTAAAAGATTAATGAACAAAAGTGGATAAGTGAAGCTGACAATTAAGCACTTGCACTTTTCCCCATTTTCCTTTGACTTTTTATAGTTAATAGAAATGTGAAAAATAGAAAATTATGCAGGTTGATACTAGCACATGAGAAGACTATTCAAATTAATAAATTTTTGTAGATGTCAGATATTTTGAACAGAAATGGGGAGGCAAGTTTCTGATGTTATTGTGGTGGAACAGGCCTAATCAACTGTCCAGTTTGTGTTCATACACTGTTAGAGATACCTTTTTGTCCAGGACTAACTTCTGAAACAAAAGCAGAAAATGCATAGGATGAAGATTAATGTGTGCACCTCTCTTTGCAGATGTTACCTCACTTGCTATGTTGGTATCATTTTTTAATTTTAGTTTCATATTTTCAGTACCTGCAATTTTTGTTTGATTTTCAGAATAATTTATGCAACATGTCTATGTGCCAGTTATGTATCCAATTAAATATGCCTTCTAAACTGTAGTCTAAAAAAACAAATCAGCAGTGGTGCAGTTTATCATAAGGAACAAGGTGAATAGAGATGCTGATTAGAATAAATTATTCCTCTGTATTGACAAACGACAAAGGAGGAAAAACCCAACACCCAACCCCAACCAACCGCTGCAACCGTGTCTGCCTGTCCCGCATCGGACTTGTCAGCCACCAACGAGCCTGCAGCTGACGTGGACATTACCCCCTCCATAAATCTTCGTCCGCGAAGCCAAGCCAAAGAAGAAATATGTTAATAGTGACAAAAGTCACTGACCTCACAGACAAAAGACAAAGGAGGAAAAACCCAACACCCAACCCCAACCAACCAATTTTCCCTTGCAACCGCTGCAACCGTGTCTGCCTGTCCCGCATCGGACTTGTCAGCCACCAACGAGCCTGCAGCTGACGTGGACATTACCCCCTCCATAAATCTTCGTCCGCGAAGCCAAGCCAAAGAAGAAATATGTTAATAGTGACAAAAGTCACTGACCTCACAGACAAAAGACAAAGGAGGAAAAACCCAACACCCAACCCCAACCAACCAATTTTCCCTTGCAACCGCTGCAACCGTGTCTGCCTGTCCCGCATCGGACTTGTCAGCCACCAACGAGCCTGCAGCTGACGTGGACATTACCCCCTCCATAAATCTTCGTCCGCGAAGCCAAGCCAAAGAAGAAATATGTTAATAGTGACAAAAGTCACTGACCTCACAGACAAAAGACAAAGGAGGAAAAACCCAACACCCAACCCCAACCAACCAATTTTCCCTTGCAACCGCTGCAACCGTGTCTGCCTGTCCCGCATCGGACTTGTCAGCCACCAACGAGCCTGCAGCTGACGTGGACATTACCCCTCCGTAAATCTTCGTCCGCGAAGCCAAGCCAAAGAAGAATTCCTCTGTATCTACTTATTCACAAAACTTACCATAATGGGGAATGTATTTATATTGTTTTTTATTTGATCTTAGCCAGATTTCATTAAATCTGAAAACAGCAAACTCATCATTCTTATTTTAAATGTTAGCCATGGGGGTCAAGAAAATCTGCAGGATAAAAGTGGTTCTATGCTCAGGTCTAACAGAGGCTACTACCAAAAAGGAAAACCTCACTCATTGAGAAGTTAACTTCCTTGTAGTCCCAAGCCCACTGACATATTAAGTGGCAGAAAGTAGAGGTCTGAGTTTTTATTTGCCTTCTGTGAAGTCTCCAAAGGCCACATGCATGAACCTATAGAGGTCATGTTGTGTACCTCCTCACATTTATCACTTTCGTACTGATTTTTTTGTTTACTAAGTTTTACCCATATTGGTTGAGATTGCATTGTTAAACCTAAAGCAATTTCCATTTAAGGAAATAACAAAATTCTGATAATTTGTAGGTTTGGTCTATTTTAATTGAACAGATGTATTTGTTACAGGCAGCAAACCACAAACTGGAAGAATTAATTCAAGAGAATAAAAAATTGAAGACCAATGTCCAGGATTATATCAATGAGATATCCAAGGTGGAGAAAATGCTTAGCTGTAAGGTCAGTATTTCCAAGAAGCTAGGTCAATAAAAAAAAAACACATCTAGCTGCTCATGAAGCATGAGGTTCTATTTGTATTTTTGAATTGCACATGTGCTTTAGTTACGTGCCTAATCTTTATCCTATCCACTCAATGGGCAGCACGGTGGAGAGTCAGATAATTTTTGTTGACACCTTTTGCCATTTTAAGTAATAGAATTTGAATCCTATGGAACAAAATCATACAACATAGTCTTAACTTAAAAATAAAACCCTCAGAACAGTGTGTATTACCTCTCTGGGAAATACTGTGGTACAGCAGTTAGTGTTGCTGCTTCACAGGTCCATTCACCTGGATTTAGGTGCTTTTACTGCAGAGTTTGCACATTCTCTTGTGATTGTGTGGTTTAGCCTGGGGCTCTATTTCCCTGCTATATTTCAAAGATGTGCTGTCTTATTAATTGGCTTCACACAGTAAATGCTGGAGGAACTCAACCAGTCTCTACCAGGAGGTAAAGATATATTGGCTGTTGTTATTTATCCATCACAGTTGTGTCAAATGAATCAAAAGTGGAGTCACTGGGTGTATGAGAGAATAGATTGCACATATACAGTGAAATAAAAGGAGGATTGGGATTGATAGGGATTGCTCTGCTGGGAACCAATGTGAATCTGTAAAACCATGTATAGTCTGCAATTGAGAATTTTTGCAATAGTATTTAACGACTTAATTAGGAACTCAGATTGTCATTTTTATTAGGAGCAGAATTGGGCCATTCAACCCATCAAGTTTATTCTCCCATTCAAATCATGGCTGATGTATTTTTTTCTTTCAACCTCATTCTCCTACCTATTCCCCTTAACCTTTTTACACCCTTACTAATCAATAATCTATCAACCTCTGCTTTAAATATACTCAGTGACTTGACCTCCACAGCCATCTGTGGAAACAAATTCCATAGATTCCCCACTCTCTGG
Organism: Narcine bancroftii; assembly: GCF_036971445.1. Lineage (NCBI taxonomy): Eukaryota > Metazoa > Chordata > Chondrichthyes > Torpediniformes > Narcinidae > Narcine > Narcine bancroftii. The sequence goes on from NC_091475.1 coordinate 192,798,564, forward strand.
CTGAAGAAATCTCTCCTCACCAATGCTGTTTTACTCATTAATATGGTTAAAGTTTGAAGCCGAGAGCTGGAGCAACAACGGCTTGTAAAACTTCTCAGCAGATGGAAGCTAGGGTGAAATGGCAGTTCCTTGTAAAAGGTCATAGCTGACATTCAGACTATGGACCAATTCCATTAATGTTCTGTGGAGTAGTGTCAGGACAAGATTCTCGAGCAAGGTGATGCGCACCACCACAGTCTCCCACAAAAGGACTTGGGGAATGCATTGCCAGTGACTATTGAAGTTACCTCAACTTTTTACTCATTTACAAGGAATGAAAGGCACCAATTAATGTAGTTAAATTAATAAGGACTCTAAATTTCTATTTGGCAGGACCAACAGGAGAGAAAAGAATCTTGGGGCTGATATTTCACCTTCAGATATGTGATACTGAAACTAGTTAGTTTTCATTTACTTTAGCTATTGCATACCATCTGCAAAGATAGAGTGGATCTGTTTATAATATGAGTGATGCCAAATCAAGTGACCAGTGTGACAGTATATAGATATATTTTTGGGAGATAAATTGGGTAAGGTTTGTTAGAGTAGGTTAGATACAAACACTTTAAAATGGATCTTATTTTAAATACTGAAGATCTGCCTCATGTTAAACATATCGGGGCCTCAGAGCTTTTGCAAGAGCTTTGAAGAGTGCTCAAGAGACTTCACTAATGGACTGTTGTTTACAAAAGGCAACAGATGAAAGAGCTTGTTGAAGCCGCATATTGTCCGGAGGAAAACTTGCTGTTGTAAGAGGGTCATCTGGTTTTGCAAGCAGAGAGAGTAAAACAGGTTTTCTCTCAGAGAGAGAGAGAGAGAGAAAGAGGGAGATACAGAGATCAGTTCTGCAGTGTTACAGCCCGCAAACAGCAGCTAGGACTGGAACAGGACAAGCTCGCAAGCTTATAGAATGTTCCATTTTGGAAGATGGCCTTGTGGTTCATGCAAGAGGAGAGTACTGGCTGTCTAATGTTTCACTTGGAATAAGAAAAACAAGAAGGAACTCTGTGGTGACCTGAAAGAAAAAGGTTATCATGTGGAGAACCCTGACGGGGCAAGTTTCTTTGGCAAGACACTGAAGTAGCTGATGGAAGTAAAAGGAATAACAAATCTCTCTCTGAAAACTGACAAGAACCTTCCTTAGCAGTAACCATTTACCTTTCAAGCACCAAAACCTGGTAAACTTTATAAAATGTTAAATTCTGTGCACAGTATAAGAATTGCCTGTGACCAGTGAACTTGGAGAAATGAGAAGTGAGATTGGACTGTGAACCAAGAACTTTTCTGAACTTACACACATATTACATACACGTTCACTTAGAATTAGATGGGGGTTAAGTTAGGTTAGTTAAGTTAATACTGATAAGTTAAAATTTCATTCTAATTTCATGTTTAAAGATAATTAAAAGCAACTTTTGTTTAAGTAATCATTTGTCTTGGTGAATATCTATTGCTTCTGGGTTTTGGGGTCCTCTGGGCTCGTAACATTTTATGGGGTCTCGTCTTGGATTGAAAATTGGAGTTTTTGTGATTTATTAGTTAATTGTTTTATTTTCAAGCTAATTTAAAGTGTGTGTGTGGAAAAACAGCAGCAATGGATGTTGATACATTTTTGTCACAACCATCACCTGCAGGGCTGCAGAGCAAGGGAAAAGAGGAAGTGATGGTTATTTCTAAGGCATTAAAACTGACTGGTCAAGCATTGGATGAGGAAAATACAAATACAGAAGATTATAGTGAAATGTTATATATGTAAGGGAAATTTTGTTGAGAAAGACTTAGAAAGTTTTCCAGAGGATAGATTTGTTGAGTTGCAATTGGAATTGGAAAAATTGAGGGTGGAAGAAGAAAGAGAGAAATAGAATGTGGAAGAAAGAGAAAAACAGAGTGTGGAAGAAGAAAGAGAAAAACGGAGGGTGTTGGAGGCTGAAAAATAGAGACAATATGAGGCAGACCAGGCTGAAAACAGAAAGAGGCTGAAAAGCAGAAAGAGGCTGAAAAGCAGAAAGAGGCTGAAAAGCAGAAAGAGGCTGAAAAGCAGAAAGAGGCTGAAAAGCAGAAAGAGGCTGAAAAGCAGAAAGAGGCTGAAAAGCAGAAAGAGGCTGAAAAGCAGAAAGAGGCTGAAAAGCAGAAAGAGGCTGAAAAGCAGAAAGAGGCTGAAAAGCAGAAAGAGGCTGAAAAGCAGAAAGAGGCTGAAAAGCAGAAAGAGGCTGAAAAGCAGAAAGAGGCTGAAAAACAAAGGCTGAAAAACAAAAAAAGAGGGGCTGAAAAACAAAAAAAGGGCTGAAAAACAAAGAGGGGCTGAAAAACAAAAAAGGGGGGCTGAAAAACAAAGAGGGGCTGAAAAACAAAAAAAGAGGGGCTGAAAAACAAAAAAATGAGGGGCTGTAAAACAAAAAAAGGAGGGGCTGAAAAACAAAAATAGGAAGGGCTGAAAAACAAAAAAAGAGGGGCTGATAAACAAAAAAAGGGGCTGAAAAACAAAAAAAGGAGCTGAAAAACAAAAAAAGAGGGGCTGAAAAACAAAAAAGAGGGGCTGAAAAACAAAAAAAGAGGGGCTGGAAAACAAAAAAGAGGGGCTGGAAAACAAAAAAAGAGGGGCTGGAAAACAAAAAAAGAGGGGCTGGAAAACAAAAAAAGAGGGGCTGGAAAACAAAAAAAGAGGGGCTGGAAATCAAAAAAAGAGGGGCTGGAAATCAAAAAAAGAGGGGCTGGAAAACAAAAAAAGGGGCTGGAAAACAAAAAAGAGGGGCTGAAAAACAAAAAAAGGGGCTGAAAACCAAAGGGAGGATTATGAAAGACAATGAAAATATTACTTCGAAAAGATTGAAAAGGACAAACAGTTTCAAATAAAGAAGATAAAAATTGAGATGGAGGGAGGTAAGAGAATTGAGGCTGTAACTCCTTGGTTGAGGTTTTTGGCTAGTAGAGGGGTAAATCTATTTCCTATTTTTTATGAGGGAGATGTTGATACATATTTTCAGGTTTTTGAAAAGGTTTCTGAGAGCTAAGATGGCCAAAAAATGGGAATTGAAGGGAAAAGCACAAATTGCATCCTCCAGCTTGACTACAGAGCAAGTGGCAAATTATGATACTGTTAAACAAGCAGTATTGAAAGCTTATGAGTTGGTTCCAGAAGCATATGGACAAAAATTTAGGAGTTTCATGAAAACGTGGAATCAATCTTGTATGGATTTTGCTCTGGGAAAATCTGCATGTTTTGACTGTTGGTATGCCTCAAAAGGAATAAATAATGATTTTGACAAATTAAGAGAATTGATATTAATTGAGGAAATTAAAAGGTGTGTTTCAAATGAGATTAAATTATATTTGGATGAGAGAGACGTGGGGACATGGCAGAAAACGGCTAGATTAGAGGACACATTTGCTCTAATTCACAAAAATCCATTCCAGAATAGTAGGCCTTTTCAGAGAGTTAATGTGGAACAGATTAATAAAAACCTGTTCGGAAGGTTAATATGGAGCAGACTAGTAAACCTGAAATTAAATCTGGAGAGAATGTGAAGAGAAAAGATGAAGGTAACTAAAGTGGGAATGGATAGAACTTCTGGTTTTGTATGTTATTTTTGTAAGAAACCTGGTCATGTTATTGCAAATTGTTTAGTATTGAAAAAGAGACGAGAAAAGGAGGTTTTACAAGAAGCATATATTCAAACAGTTGAATTTATGGAGAGCAGATGTTCCAAACCTGGTAAGATGTCATGGGATGTTTTCAAACCTTTTGTTGGTTTCAGTAAAGGAGGGAGAATCATAGGTTCCAGTTAAAATTCTTAGAGATACTGGGGCTGCTTAGTCACCATTGTTGGAAAGTGTTTTAACTCTTGATCAAAGGACTGTCACGGGAGACAACTTTGATTAAAAGTGTTGGAGGTGAGGTAGAGTCAATATCTCTTCACAATATAGTGCTAAATTCAGAATTAAAGGACCTGTTGTAGGAGTATTTTCAAAGATACTCATGCAGGGTGTCTCATTTTTATTAGGGAATGATTTGGCAGAGGATAAAGTTGGGTCAGTTTTGTAACAAATCAGCCTAGTAAGGATGAGGGTAAAGAGGATTGTGAGATGTATCCTGCATTTGCTGTAACAAGGTCTGTGACTAAGAAAATGATGAGATCTGAAGAAGATCCAGTTGATAAAAACTTGCCCAGTGCTTCTGAAATAGTTTTGAAAGAGCAGGGTAACTGTGAGAGTAAGAATTTCTCTTTGTCAAGGAAAGAATTGATTCAACAACAGAAAACAGATACAGATCTTGTTGAGTTAAGGAACAAAGCAGTAAGTGAACAGGAGATTAAAGAAATGGCTTGTGGATATTACTTGAAGGGTGAATTTTTGATAAGGAAATGGAGACCTCTTGATATTCCTGCTAATGAAGAGTAGTGGGGGGTGGGGGGGCGGGGGGGAAGATTCATCAGGAGGTTTTTCCAAGAAATTAACGGAAGGAAATATTAGATCTAGCCCACAGAACACATTTGGGTGGTCATCTTAGTGCAAAGAAAACCATGAATAAGATTTTGATACAATTTTTCTGGCCTGGTTTTAGGAAGGATGTTGTAAATTGGTGCTGGACATGTCACATTTGTTAGGTTGTGGGGAAACTTAACCAGGGTCCTCCAGTAGCTCCATTACAACCTATTCCTGTTGAACCTTTCACTAAGGTTATTGTGGATTGTGTAGGTCCCTTGCCTAAAACTAAGTCTGGGAATCGGTGCTTATTAACAATTATGTGTACATCATTGAGATTTCCAGTGGCTATACCATTAAGAAATATTAAAGCCAAAATGGTAGTAAAGGCTCTGGAAAGATTTTTCACAGTTTTTGGATTACCAAAAGAGATCCAAAGTGATCAAGGATCTAACTTTATGTCTGGATTGTTTCAGCAGTTGATTTATGAGTTGGGAATAAAACAGATCATTTCATCTCTGTACAATCCTGAAACTCAGGGAGCTTTGGAAAGATTTAATTCTACTCTTAAAAATATGATGAGGGTTTATTGTTTGGAGAATGGAAAGTATTGGGATGAAGGTATTCATTTATTGTTACTTGTAGCAAGGGAGGCTGTGCAGGAATCATTAGGTTTCAGCCCTTTTGAAATTGTGTTTGGACAACAGGTTAGAGGACCTTTAATGTTTATAAAAGAACAGTGGGTTAATGAGGATGTGCAGTTGAACTTGCTGGATTATGTTTCTAAATTTAAAGATAGGTTACAAAAAGTGTGGAGTTAGGCTCAAGAGAATTTAGAAATGGCTCAGGGTAAAATGAAGCGTTTATTTGACAGGAAAGCTCGTGAGGAATTTTAAGACAGGAAGTAAATTTTGATTTTGTTTCCAACACATGAGAATCCTTTGAGAGCTAGATTTTCTGGACCGTATGTAGTTGAATCAAAACTGAATGACGTTAACTGTGTTGTTAATACTCCAAATCAAAGGAATAAAACTCAGGTTTGTCACATAAATATGTTGAAAACTTATGTGGATAAGGGTAGTGGAGAACAATCTGTATCAGAGGTGTTAGTTGTTGACAGAGTTGTGGAAGTTAGAGATCATAAGATTATGGAAACAGAAGCTTGTGAGGGTAACCTTAAAGAAACCATGGTTCCTGTGTGCCAGTCTAACACAGCAATTTTGGAAAATTTGGAGGAAAAGTCAGGCCATCTTAAGTTCAAAGAATGAATGCAGTTGAAAGAATTAATTTTGAAATATACAAATTTGTTTCCTGATGTTCCAAAAAGGACATCAGTGTTTTATCATGATGCAGATGTGGGAGAAGCAAGTCCCATAAAACAGCCCCCATATAGAATAAATATTTAGAAGAGTAAAATCATAGATCAGGAGATGAAATATATGTTGAAAAATGATATTATTAGACCTTCAAACTCAGAGTGGAGTTCTCCTTGTATTCTGATACCGAAACCAGATGGAACTGTTAGGTTCTATACAGATTACAGGAAGATTAATTCAGTAACTAAAACAGATGCTTATCCTATTCCAAGAATAGATGACTGTATTGATAAAATTGGCAAAGCTAAATTTCTTACTAAGTTGGATTTGTTGAAGGGTTACTGGTGTGTGCCTTTAACTGAGAGAGGAAAGAATATTTCGGCTTTTGTAACTCCATCCAGTTTATATGAGTATAATGTGTTACCTTCCAAAGGATGATTAATTTGGTAATCCCAGCGTTAATACATACAGATGCTTATATTGATGACTCTGTCACAAAAAGTGACACATGGGAAGAATATATGAGGGAAGCAAACTTAATTTAGCAAAAAGTCAATTTGCAAATGTCACTGTTACATACTTGGGTCATGTAGTTGGTCATGGCAAAGTTGCACCTATTCAAGCTAAGGTGAATGGAATTACTGAGTTTCCTATTCCCAATGGCAAGAAAGCAGTGAGAAGATTTTTAGGAATGGCAGGATATTATAGGAAATTTTGCTGAGGATTACTCTTCCTTTAACCAACCTTTTGAAGAAAGGGGAGAAATTTGTGTGGACTAAAGTTTGTCAGACAGCTTTAGAAAATTTAAAGGAGATGCTATGCCATTGCCCTGTATTTAAAATCTCCTGATTTTGACAAACTATTTTCTTTAGCAGTGGATGCCAGTGAGGGAGCAGCAGGTGCAGTTTTATTGCAAAAACATAATGAAATTTGCTATCCAGTTGTCTATTTTTCAAAAAAATATTAAATGTTCATCAAAGGAACTATTCCACTATTGAGAAAGAACTTATCTATAATATTTGCTCTGCAGAGATATCTTGGTATCTCTCATGAACCAATTGTGATATTTACTGACCACAATCCACTAGTGTTTTTGAATAAAATGAAGAATAAAAACAGAAGATTATTAAACTGAAGTTTAATATTAGGAATATATTATGCAAATTAATCATATCAGAGGTACAAATAATGTGATAGCAGATTGTCAAGATTTTAAAATTGATCATAGAAATACTCTCAACATTGGGTTACTTTATTATAACATATTATATTGTGTATTTTTATCTCTTTTGTGATTTTGACGACAGTTTAGTTATAACTGAATTTTAACTTGAGTTAAAATTCTTTTATAGGGGGAAGGTGTGACAGTATATAGATATGTTTTTGGGAGATAAATTAGGTAAGGTTTGTTAGAGTAGGTTACATACAAACACTTTAAAATGGATCTTATTTTAAATACTGAAGATCTGCCTCATGTTAGACATATTGGGGCCTCAGAACTTTTGCAAGAGCTTTGAAAAGTGCTTAAGTGACTTCACTAATGGATTGTTATTTACAAAAGGCAACAGATGAAAGAGCTTGTTGGAGCCAGATATTGTCTGGAAGAGAGCTTGCTGTTGTAAGAGGGTCATCTGGTTTTGCAAGCAGAGAGAGTAAAACAGGTTTTCTCTCAGAGAGAGAGAGAGGGAGATACAGAGATCAGTTCTGCAGTGTTACAGCCAGCAGACAGCAGCTGGACTGGAACAGGACAAGCTCACAAGCTTGTAGAATGATCCATTTTGGAAGACGGCCTGATCAAAGCCCTTGTGGTTCATGCAAGAGGAGAGGACTGGCTGTCTAATGTTTCACTTGGAATAAGAGAAACAAGAAGGAACTCTGTGGTGACCTGAAAGAAAGAGGTTGTCATCTGGAGAACCCTGACGGGGCAAGTTTCTTTGACAAGACACTGAAGTAGCTGATGGAAGTAAAAGGAATAACAAATCTCTCTCTGAAAACTAACAAGAACCTTACTGAATGGTAACCATTTACCTTTCAAGCACCAAAGCCTGGTAAACTTTATAAATGTTAAATTCTGTGCACAGTATAAGAATTGCCTGTGACCAGTGAACTCGGAGGAATGAGAAGTGAGATTGGACTGTGAACCAAAGAACTTTTCTGAACTTACACACATATTAAATACATGTGCACTTAGAATTAGAAGGGGGTTAAGTAAGTTAATAGTGATAAGTTAAAGTGTGAATCTATTTTCATTTTAAAAGATAATTAAAAGCAATTTAAGTAATTTGTCTTGGTGAATATCTATTGCTGCTAGGTTTTAGGGTCCTCTGGGATCATAACATCCATGAAACAGTTTTAAATTTGAAGCTGTGGAAGGCTGTATGATCTCTTCATTGACTATGTCTCAGTGAGCACAATGGATTTCTGCTACAAAAGTGACTAATTTAAGAAATATTCCACTGGTAGTAGCTTGTGACTTATGCTAGGGCTGTGAAAAATACTACATCAATGTCATTAATTTGGGAGAAGAAATTTGTGAAGATGTATTTCTTCCAGAGTCCTCCCATTTCTCTTTTAAATTTATCTCTGGTCAGAATTTTTCCAAAAATAAGTATTAAAAACCAAAAAATGGCTTTTTATCCTGAGAAGGTTAATCTATCCATCCACTTACTGGATTTGGCTAAATTTGCAGCCCTTATTGTGGATGCTGAAGTAAGTGGCTGACCCATACCTTGTAGATCTTGTACAACAATATATTTGGTAAATTGATGTGGCTGCATTAATTCTTTTTAGGTTGATTAAGGATAAATAAGGAACTTGGTTGTAGGCATTGGAACTCATGATCCCTGGTAGTATTTTCATGGCAGATCGAAGTAGAATGGGCATCTGAGTGCTGCTTTCTTCACTTAATTACATTGTGATATTTTATGTTTTCTGTGACAATGGATTGATTAGATGTTATCAGGGTGGTAGCAGTCATGCTTAATGATTTATTTTTGAAAGTCATTGTGGCTTTTAAATTTAATAGGAAAATGAAAATTTTAATCTGCTGGAACAAGTTCGTAGATCAAATGCACAGACAGAGATGTGGGAACTGAAAGCCCGACAAATAGAGGGAGAGTTCAATTCAATTCAGCTGGAGCTTGTTGCAGCTAAATCTGACAACCGAAGAATGTGTGAAAAACTTGATTCATTTGAAAAAGAAAATGAGGAGGTAGGACGTGGTTTATCATTACATGTATAGTAAACTTTCAATTTGCATAATACTGTCATAATAAGTTAATGATTTCAGTAATTATTTTGCTATTTAAATAGGTTCTTATTATCAAGAATATAAAAGTGGTAGCATTTTATTGGGTATTTTTTGCAAATTTATAATTGTTTATTTATTTCAGGATAATGTCCAGACACTGAATTTAGGAATAGCATTCACCATTTGCTAATCCTGTATTTTCATGTAATTTCACAAAGCATTTATATTTATACACTAATAAACTTAGGAGATATGAGTAAGATGGTTGAAAATGTGAATAATAGCCAGATGAAATTTAATGCTTGAGAAACACAGTGTTACAATTTTGTGGGAAAAATTTGTATAAAGAATATAAATGAAGGCATAGTTTGAAAAGGACTACAGAACAGAGATATTTGGAGATGGAAAGTTTGTTGAGTATAGCAGGTTAGGTTAAGAATTTTTTTAAAAAAGAGGTGGGTTTTGAAAATAGAGGTAAGAAGAACAAGAACATGATAAATGTAAAACTCTGGTTCTGCTTACCTCTGGTTGGCACTTCTAAGAAAAAGTGCAAGTACTTTTGAGATTTTGCAAAACGTATTTTCTAACATGTTTCTGAGGTTGAGATGCTGTCGTTCTCTTTGGAACAGAGGAGATTTTGAAGGGGTATTTAATTCATGAAGGTACAGACAGGTGATAGGGAAGAACTGTTCCTATTAGTGGAAGGTTAAGAACCAGGAATCACAAAATGAAGATTGGGGAAAATCATCAAATCTGACACAAGGTTATGCAAAAAGTATTTTGGCACGATCAGGGGTAGTAGTGAGGAAAGATTCAATTGTAATGTTCATAAGGGGAATGGATACATGCTCAAAGGTGAAGGTGAGAGGTTCAGGGAATCAAACTAACTAGATAGCTTGTCTGGACCTGACTTCCTTCTGTACTATAAGGCAACATGATTATTTAAAACAAAGATTACTTATTCTGTAGTACATGTTTAAATAAATAAATAGAAATGCATTTTCTCTATAGCAAGAGGTTGCAAGAAATGCCTACAAAACCCAGGTTTGTTCACTTAATAAACTGATAATGAAGCTGGAAGAAGGACTTCGTCAGGTCCAGACTGAAAAGACCACAGCTCTCACTGACCTCACATCCACTCAAGAGCTTTGTCTAAAGTTGGACGCTAACAAAGAGATGATGATGCGGCAGGTAGCCAACAAAAATAAGGAGATGGAGCAAGTATGTAATAATTCTTTCTGATTTGTGGTTAAAATTTCTTAGAGGGCTCTCATGCATCAGCCCCTTTATGGTACAGCATGTTATCCACAAAATCTGCAGCACGCTTCATGTTTTCATTAATCAGTTGCTAATTAAGTTGATGTTAACCTGAAATAATGAAGCCTTACTTTTTAAAGTAGTCCACCCATTTACCTGAAAATATCAGATATTTTATTGGTGATGAAAACATATTTGAAGTTATCAGAAAAAGTGCAGATCCTGATAACTTTAATGGCAGAATCTTTAATTGGACAGCCACCTGATGATTGAGAGGCTTCAAAGTAGCAGGAGGCTACATCCAGGAATGTTTGAAAATATTTCCTGCATGTAGGTCAAATATAAAGCCAACAAATCAGAAGGGAATAGTGACTGAGAAGGGGAAACTTCCGTAAATGGTATGATAGAAACGCCGCTTCTCCTTTTTACCCATGAGAAAACATGAAGGAGGCATGAGTGTTGCTTTCAATCATAATATGGACCAAATTTTGAATGGAATTTTCATTTAAAAAGTGGGGAATTTGATCCCTTTAATATTTGCAGAGAAACACAAGAAAATAAGAAAAGAGGAGCAGGACCAAGCCACCTGAGCCTGAACTGCTATTCAATATGATCATGGCTGATCTATGCTGGACTCATCCCCTCCTCTGTGCCAGATCTTCATAACCCAATTCTTTAATATTTCAAATCTCTCTCCATCTTAAGTATATGGAATGACCTGCACAACCTTCCAAGTCAGAGAATTCCAGAAATTCACTGCCCTTTGAGAGAAGAAATTTCTACACAACACATTTTTAAATGATCTGCTCCCCATTTTGTACCTATGCTCTTTCATTTGACTCTCCCACTGGTAAAACCATTTTTTTGGGACAATTTTTTGTTTATTGCACCATGAACCATATCAATAACAATATATACAAGAGTTCATCATTAACATATACACAGTGACATTTCCTTTTTTTCCCCTTTCATCCCTCCCCCCTCCCCACCCTCTTCATAACAAATAAATAATAAAAACACACAAAACAAAAGAAAACAGGAAGAAAAGAAAGTTGTATCATCCACATTTCCATATTTAAGTCTTATCATACTTGTATTCATATCACTCTAGGAGATGGAGGTCCGAAGTGGGCAGTTTCTGACATTTTATGTATGATTCCCAAATTTGTTCAAATAAAGTATATTTGTCTTTTAGATTGTAAATATTTTTTTCTAATGGCATACACTTGTTCATTTCTATATGCCATTGTTGTATTTTTAGGCTTTCTTCCATTTTCTTTTTTTAAATTTTTTTTTATTTTTTACACCACAAACCATATTGACCAATACAGACATTTTTCTCTTGAATATATAATGTCATCTTTTTCCCCCTCCCTTCCCTCCCTCCCTCTCCCCCCTTCCCATTTATTCGAAGTTCAATCTATAAGATACATTAAATCCGTTAAACAATGTCGTCACTTAATAAAATAAACAAGACATTTTTATCTTTTACTTTTATATACTGAGTCAGTTCATTTCGTTGTCTTCTCCTTCTGTCATTTTAGGTGGTGGAGGTTCATGGTAGGATTTCTCTATTGTATTTTCTAAGTTGTTATTTTCTGCTCCAAACACTATCATAATAAATCTTTTTTGGGCTCTGTCTAATTTTAGGCCTAGTTTTTTGTTTCTGATATTATTTAACAGAAACATTTCTGGATCTTTTGGTATGTTATTCTTTGTAATTCTGTTTAATATTAAGTTTAAATCTTCCCAGAAAGTTTTCACTTTTGTACATGTCCAAATTGCTTGTAATGTTGTTCCAGTCTCTTGTTTACAGCGGAAGCATCTATCAGATATCGTTGAGTTCCACTCTTTTAATTTCTGAAGAGTAACATATAGTCTATGTAGCCAGTTATATTGTATCATACGTAACCTAGTATTTATTGAGATAGATAATTCCTGTACATAACTCCTCCCACGTTTCGTTCTTTATTCTTATATTTAAATCTTTTTCTCAACTTTGTTTAGCTTTATACCTTGTTTTGTCATCTTTCTTGTATTGCAAATGTTATACATGTTTGTTTGGGGATTCTTTTTTACATTTTGTATAATCAACTTTGTTCATTGGCATTTCGCTTTTATCAATATTAACCTTGTATCCTGATATCTCTCCATATTCTTTCAGTTTCGTATATAGTCTTTTTATTGATTTATCTGGATCTGTTAAATATACTATGATGTCATCCGCAACTAGGCTCATTTTAAATTCCTCCTCTTTTATTTTTATTCCCTTTATTGTAGGATCCTTCCTTATCAGCTCCGCCAATGGTTCTATAGCCAAGGCAAACAGGGAAGGGGACAATGGGCATCGCTGTCTAGTTGACCTGCTCAATTTAAAGTGATTTGACACATATCCATTTATTACTACCTTTGCTAAAGGTCCATTGTACAGTGTTCTAATCCAATTAATAAATTTTTCCGGTAATTTACATATCTGTAGCACTTTAAATAGTTCCTTTCTATCCTGTCGAAAGCCTTCTCTGCATCTAGAGTAACTGCCACCATTGGTATTTTATTCATTTGTGCTGCATGGATTAAATTAATAAATTTACAGACATTATCTGCTGTTCTTTTTTGTAATCTGCATTTAGTAAGGATATTGGTCTATATGATGCCGGTGACAGCGGTCCTTTCCCATTTTTGGAATTATTGTAATTATTGCCATTTTACATGATTCAGGTAGATTTTGGGTCTCTTCCACCTGTTTCATTACTTCTAGAAGGGGAGAGATTAATTAGTTCTTAAATACTGTAGTCCTTCGCCTAGTGTTTTATTGTTTGGTAGTTTTATTAATATATCCTGTATTTTTTCAATTTTAAAGAGTTTTATCAATTTTGGTCTTCTAATTGTAGTGTGGTAGTTCAATATTTGATTATAAACTCATCAATTGTATCGTTCTTCCCTGTAGTCGGTTTGATACAATTGTTTGTAGAATTTTTAAAATTCCCATTAATCTCTAATGGGTTGTATGATCTATGCTTATCTTCTGATCGCAAAAATAGTTCTTTTTGCTTGTTCTGTTTTAAGTTGCCAGGCCAATATTTTGTGGGTTTTCTCTCCTAATTCATGATTTCTTTGCTTTGTTTTCATAATGTTTTTCTCCACTTTGTATGTTTGTAATGTTTCGTATTTTAATTTTTTTCTCTTCCAATTCTCTTTATCTCTGTGTCTTCCCTTTTTGCTGAATCCTTTTCTATAGTTACTATTTATTTTTCCAACTGTTCTACTTCCCGGTTATATTTTTTAAAAATCTTAGTCGTACAGCTAATTATTTGTCCTCTAATAAAGACCTTCATTGCATCCCATAATATAAATTTATCTTTTACTGATTTTGTGTTGAAATCAAAATGTGTTTTAATTTGTTGTTCAATATATTCCCGGAAATCTTGCCTTTTTAACAATATAGGGTTTAGCCTCCACCTATATATGTTTTCGGTGGAATATCTTCTAATTCAATTGTTATTAACAAGTGATCAGATAAAAGTCTTGCCTTGTATTCAGTCTTTCGAACTCTTCCCTGAATCTGCGCAGACAACAAAAACATGTCTATTTTTGAATAGATTTCATGTTGATTTGAATAATATGAATACGCTCTTTCTTTTGGGTGTTGTTTTCTCCATATATTAATTATTTTCATATATGCATTGAATTTAGCATAAATCTGGTCAATTTTTTATTGTCTTCCCGGTTTTATCTATCACTGAGTCACGGTTAAAGTTAAAATCCCCCCCCCCCTCCGTAAGATGTGTCCCTGTATATCCACTATCTTTAGAAGATGTCATGCATAAATTGCTGGATCTTCTTCGTTAGGTGCATAAATGTTTAGCAAATTCCAAAATTCTTAATAAATCTGGCACTTCATCATTATATACCTACCTGCTGGGTCTGTTATTACTTCCTTTATCTTAATTAGCAGATTCCTCTTAACTAGTGTAGCTACTCCCCTGGCTTTTGAGTTGTGTGATGATGCCACTACATGATCTACCCAATCTCTCTTCAATTTACTGTGTTCTATCTCAGTTAAGTGTGTTTCTTGTATAAATGCTATGTCTATTTTCTCCTTTTTAAGTAGTGTCAATAACCTTTTTCTCTTAATTTGGTTGTGAGTTCCATTAATATTGATGGTCATATAATTCAATGTACTCCTCTTACTCATCTGTTTTCAGCTCTCTCTCGCCTCTTCAATCCTTCCATCTTCCTTTTCCCAGAATCACTTTAAATTGTTCTTACTCTTTACTATACGTGACGATACAACTAACAAACAAAAAAAACATAGAAATCCCAACAAAAACAAAATATACACTTTAAAAAAAACATTAACCCTCCCCTATATTAAGTTGTCTTTGGCTCCTTACTATACAATCACAACTCCCTTTTCCACGTGGGTTGAGATATTGACCGCAAGCGTTAACAGATGTCACAGTGGGTTGATCTTCCCCCTTCCCCAGCCCTCCCCCAGAGAAACACTATATATTATTCTAAAAATATAACAAAGCTCTTTTTACGTTTTTCCCCATTTCCTTTTCAGCTTTAAACATCTGTTTTCAAATTATCAACTTTCTAATTTATTTCTATACATTATCTTAACAGTCTTTTTAATACTCCTCTTCTCATTGTCTGTTTGGCTTTCGTTCTCCATCTGAAAACAGTCTATTCTGCTCACCATGGATGAATACCTTTAGCACTGCTGGATGTCGCAGCACAAAATTGTAACCTTTTTTCCATAGTACTGCTTTTGCCAAGTTGAACTTTTGTTTCTTTAAAAGTTCAAAAAATATTTTTGTCCCCATTGTATTCCAATGGTTCTTTATTTACCTTCACTCTTTACCAGCTCCAATATTTTCTCTCTCGTGTATTGTAGTAGCTTTATTACTATGGAGCGCAGCTTTTGATGTAGTTGTGGCTTTGGTGCCAGTTCTGTGGGCTATTTCGATTTCTCTTTCTTCTTCCACTCCCAAGATCTGTTGGATCCATCTTTTTATAAATCCTTTTATATCTGCCCCATCTTCACCTTCTTTCACGCCCACTATTTTTATATTGTTGTGTCTGCTAAAATTCTCCAAAATGCAAATTTTTTGAGCTAACAAATCTTGTCTCCTTAATTTCCTTGTCTCTATCTTCCAGTTTTTCTCTTGGGTCATTCATCTCCATTTCCACAGCTGCCCCTCTTTCTTCCATTTCTGTATCTGCTATAGCAATTTCCATTCTTTGCATTCTTACTTTTGCCTTTTCCATGTTTTTTATTGTATTAAACTCTGCCATTAAGGTGTCCATTAGCATCTTTATTTGGTTATCAAAATATTCTTTATCTATTAGCTGCTTTTGTTTTTTACCTTCTATTTTTCCTTGTAGGTTTTTATCCTCCTCTTGTGCAGTCTCTCCCTTTTGATAATAATCCACTGTTCCTTCTCTGGCTCCCTTTCTTTCTCCATGTTGTTTCCTCTTCCATTGTTGCCTCTCCTCCAGTTTCTCCAGCTGTTTCTGCAGTGTCCTACTGCTGGACTCCGTTCCCGGCGGCGGCGGCGCTGTACTGCGCATGCGCATTTGCGCTTTTTCTGGCTCTGCGAGCCATCGTTGTAGTCTATCCCGGGAAACGTCACCACCCAGCTGACCACTTACCGGCTTCGAAGGTTGGGCCAACCTTTTGGTGGGAGCTCCTTGCTCCTGTCCACAGGTAAGGCCGCCTTCCTTTTTTTTCCCCAGAGACTTTCTTACTTCTCCTTAGTCTGTCATTCTGGTCTTTTCTTTCTTTGGAGCCATACTCAGGATCTTTTTGTTCACTTTGTCTTGAAGCTTCTCTGTGTTTTATTTGCTCTGCTTTTTTTTTTTTTTTACTTTTTTTTTCCACTTTCTCTGTGGAGGGCTGGTTTTCCCCGACCAGCCACTACTCGGATCACGTGACTTCCCCCGTTAAACCATTTTGACATTTAACCTGTCATGCCCTCTTAAGATTTTGCATGTTTGAATAAAGTCACTTCTTATTCTAAGCTCCAAGGAATACAGACCCAAACTGTTTAGCCTTTCTTCATAGAGCAGGACAAGCTCACAAGCCTGTTTGGAAGACGGCCTGGTCAACACCCTTGTGATTCATGCAAGAGGAGAGGACTGGCTGTCTAATATTTCACTTGGAATAAGAGAAACAAAAAGGAACTCTGTGATGACCTGAAAGAAGGAGGTTATCATCTGGAGAACCCTGAAGGGGCAAATTTTGTCAGCAAGACACTGGAGTGGCTGATGGAAGTACATCAGTTGTGGATGTCCTGGAACAACAAATCTCTCTCTGAAAATTGACAAGAACCTTCCTGAGTGGTAACCATTTACCTTTCAAGAACCAAAGCCTGATGAACTTTATAAATGTTAAATTCTGTGCACAGTATAATAATTGCCTGCAACCAGTGAACTTGGAGGAATGAGAAGTGAGATTGGACTGTGAACCAAAGAACTTTTCTGAACTTACACATACATTACATACATGTGCACTTAGAATTAGAAGGGGGGTTAAGTTAGTTAAGTTAAAGTGTGATTCTATTTTCATGTTTAAAGATAATTAAAAGCAACGTTTGTTTAAGTAACCATTTGTCTTGATGAATATCTACTGCTGCTGGGTTTTGGGGTCCTCTAGGCTTGTAACAGCCTAAAAACATTTAGATTTTCAGCTTTTACCTAAGAGTGTAAAATAATTGTATGTTCATTAAATATATTATCTTGTTTATTAAAAATGTAATGGTATTTACTTTGCTTCTACAAGGTTCTAAGTGAACTGGAATCAGCCCGGTCTGAAATAGAGCTCTTAAGAAATCAGCTTGCAAGTGAGAGAACGGCAATAAAAAATCTGGAATCTTTGTTGGCATCTAATCGAGAGAAAAAGTTCCAAAGCCAAATGGTTACTCAAGAAAAAGAGACTGAAATTCAGCTCTTTAAAGATAAGCTTTCCTTGGCCGAAAGCAAGCTGTACGTACTGCATTTATGTGTGCTTTGCACTATCCACCTGTGTTTTTGTAAGAGATAAATCCTTTGATTCCTGAGGGTTTTTTAATCAAGGTAGCCTAATGAAATAAAAATGAACGGAATAGTGTTAGACCATTATTCCTGATTCCTTTGCTTCCGTTGAAAAAACCGATTCCAAACAGCCCACTAAACACTGGAAGTACGAGGTAAATAAATGCCTTGAGGGTTTGCTTAAATGTCTTTGAGGACATGAAGCATAAAATTGATGTGAATCCTATTGGCTTTCTTTATTTACCATCCTTTTTTTAACAAATATTATTCCTGCTCCTTTTAACCTTCAGTATCTCCAACGTTTCCAATATTATCTGAAGCCTGTTAAATTGTTTTAAAGGCTGAAACCTTTGTCTGGAGGAAATGGAAGTTTTTAATGGTGAGAATAAGTTCTCCCAAGCAGAGGGAACTGCATGGCTCTGCATGAAGAATGATGTGGAAGGCTCTGAGGTTTTCATAATGGGGAATGGATATGTAAAGGGATGGCACAAGCATGGTCAAGATAAGATGGTGGGGGCCCAGAGAATCAAAATTTTTCAGAGGTGGAGAGTATGAATGATGTTCTGGATGTAGGTGAGAAGGGACGATGAGAGGGGGCAAGATAGTGAAGAGAGATGAAGACGTGTTCAGTTGTGTATGAACAGGAGCAGGCAGAAACAATGGATCTGCCAGGGTAGTTCAGTTTGTGACTTTTGGGTAAGAGATAGAAGTGGGTGGTGCAGGGTTGAGGAACTATCAGGTTGAAGACTTACCTCTAGTCTTGCTAAAGGATCCAAACATGAAGCATTGATTGATCTACCCATGGATTCTGTCTGATTTGCTGAGTTCTTCGTGCAATCCTTTCTCTGGTCAAGATTCCAGCATCTGCAGTTTTTGTGTTCTTTATCAAATGTTATTAAGATGTTCCACATCTTAAAGGAAAATTTTCCATTAAGAATTTTCCATTAAGATGTGGAGAAGTGAAGAGAGCAGCAGTCGATGCTTATCTATGCCCCTCATTACTTAATAAACCTCAGTCTCCTTCACTCCAGGGAAAACATTCCTTGCTTATTTTGTCTCATAATTGAAGTCCTCCAATCCTGGCAGTATCCATTTATGTTTTTCTGGACCCTTTCTAGCTTAATCATATCCTTCCAGTAGTATTGTAATCAGAACTGTTCATAATATTCCAGTTGTGGACTCACCAACATTACATGAAGTATTAATTCTTGAACTCGGTACCCTTTCCAATAAAGGAAACGTCCTTCACAACCTTGCTACCTGATCATATTCTGATCATTTACTATGTTTATCCTGCCCTGGATTAACGTCCCAAAATATATCACCAGGCACTTGTCTGAGTTAAATTTCATCATCCATTCCATTGCCTAATATTTCCAGTGATCTCGATCGTGTTGCATCCTTGGACAATCTCTCCACTGTCCTCCACACCACCAATTTTGGTATCTACACATTTATTCACATTTATTACACTTTCATCCAACTGTGTGGCACACCACTGGGCACAGGGCTCCAATATAAAAGCAACCTTCCACTACCACTCTGACTTCTTCCACCAAGCCAATTTTTAAAAAATCTAATCCTGGATTCCATGTCTGGTCACCTTTTGGAACAGCCTACCATGAGAGATCTTGTCAAATGCCTTACTAAACTTCACATAGGCAACATTACTCCCTGCCTTTCACAATCATCTTGATCACTTTATATATAAAAAAACAAAATTATGAGACACATTCTCCCACTCAAAAAGCCATACTGTGGCTATCCTTAAAGAATCCATGACTTTCCAAATGCAGATAGATCCTGTCTCTCCGAAACCCATCCAGTAACTATCTCACCACTGATGTTAGGATCATTGCCTTGGACTTCATTAACTTGTCATTGCTGCCCTTTTTAAATAAAGTCATAATATTAGTCACCGACCAGTCCTCAAACAAGGCTAAATATGATATAAACTCACTGCCAGGGTTCCAGAAATTTCTTAGCTTACTACCACAACATCCCATCATACACTTGGTCAGGCCCCAGGAATTTATTCAGTGTCATGTGCATCAAGTCCACCAATACTCCTTTTTATAATATCAGTATGTTTCAGGACATCAGATTCCTAGTTTCCATGACCTTCTGCATAGTAAATACGGATGAGTAGCAGTCATTTAAGATCTCATCCATCTCCTGTGACTTCACTTAGGATTTTCCTTTACCTCATCTGCCAAGGATATCCCACATTCCTTATGGCTTATATATTAACTATTTATATTATATATTGCTATTAACTATATATTAACTATTTTCTTTGGCAGAGCTTCTCAATCCCGTGAAATTTCTCAACTAAGAAGCAAGGCAACTGTGCTTGAAACAGAGTTAGACATGGCAAAAAGACAGCTGGGTACTGAACGATTTGAAAGGTAGGTGTGTGTTTTGTTTTTTATTGTAGTCCTTTTGATGATAATTACCTCACCAGGTAATTTCTAATTTTGCTAAAAAAACTTACCATCTGAACAATAGATTTGAAACATTTTTACTGAGCATTTGCCTAAAAGTCATCATATAAAATAGGTTAACTTTGTCATCAGCAGGCCAACAAGGCTACTAAATCACTTTGAAATAAAGATCAATTTCAGAAAGATGACACAAAAAGTGGCATTCCATATATTTCTCCGTATAAGTTGACCGGCAGATAGGTCGATCCCTTTTTTGTTTTAAAAATTGAATGATTTTATGGTACATCCGGTGAATAAGTTGACCCCCTTGTTTGGGCTGTCTGGGCCTCCCAGGAACGACCCAAAAAATTCTTTAAAACACCCCAATCGCAAGTAACAAAGCTGCAAAATATGTAAGTAAAAAATTACCTCGGCCTACTGACCAGGAGTGCTAACAGTGACATCAGGGCCCCAGGTAGGAGTGGTTAAGGTTGCACCCAGCAGTGGGGTGTGGGCAGCGGCGATGGGGAGGTGCATCCAACATCGACTTGTATGCCAAATTGACATCATTCTTTTTTGTGAATTTAAGGTCTCAAAAATATATCTGGCATACAAATTGACCCCCATTTTTTGAGTTTTACAACTCGACATATCCCAAAATATATGGTATATCAATAATTTCTTGTCACATAATTATCATTAGTAAAGATGTTCATAAATCAAGTTATTTTAAGTAGTTTGCTTGGTATAGCCCTGTGACAGAGTATATAGATATGTTTTTGGGAGATTAATTGAGAAAGGTTACATACAAACACTTTAAAACCAATCTTATTAGAAATACTGGAGCTCTGCCCCATCTGAGACATATCGGGGCCTCAGACCTTTTACAAAAGCTTTGAAGAGTGCTTAAGAGACTTCACTAATAGATTGTTGTTTACAAAAGGCAACAGATGAAAGAGCTTGTTGGAGTTGCATATTGTCTGGAGGAGAGCTTGCTGTGGTAAGAGGGTCATGTGGTTTTGCAAGCAGAGAGAGTCAAACAGGCTTTCTCTCTGAGAGAGAGAGAGACACACACACACAGATCACTATATACTTGGGAATTCTTAGTTACCAATGAATGAAGCAGAAAATCCAAGGAAAATAATTGTCCTTGCTTCACCAAACCTATGTGGGGAGTTATCTTCTAAAGTGTTGGTTCACTGTAAATCATTCAGTTAATTTGCAACAGTGTACAGTAAAATCCTCAGTATTTGGCACCTATGAGGATTGGTAGATGCCGAGTAAGTGAATTTTCCATTTGCGTGTTGCATGGATCGGTGAACTCACTGCTAGGGGTGCCAATTTTAAACTTGCATATTTTTTACCTATTTACTTTCTATGGTTTTTTTGGCCAGTTGCTTGAATTCCAGACAACGGGGATTTTACTGCATTACTGCTCAATTTTTTTGATTAACACAATATAGGAAGATTAATTGCTCCAAATTCTTGTCCAAAAGTTTTTACATTCTTTCTGGCAATGGAGATTTAAAAACACTTTGAATGAATGGTGTACCAACAACAACCTCGCGCTCAATATCACCAAAACTTCAGGAAGAGAAAACCAGAGGTGTACGATTCAGTGATCATTGGGGGATCAGAGGTGGAGAGGGTGAACAGATTTAAATATTTGGGAGTCACTATCTCGAAGGATCTTTCCTGGACCCAACAGCTAATGGTATAGTGAAGAAAGCATGTCATTGCCTCTACTTCTTCACGTGTTTGCAGAGATTTGGTATGCATAGGAAACCCTGGAAAATTTCTACAGATGTGTGGTGGAAAGTGTGCTGACTGGCTGTGGTGAAGCCACTTATGGATGTAAATACCTTGACCTTGTATGTTTGATCCTGCTCTCACTGGCTAGCTCGTGATTCCTCCCCTTTATTACCCATAAAGACTGTCATACCACAACCCTGCTCCCAGTTTGAGTCTGGGTGAGTGTGAGCCAACAACGTAAGAGATGCTATCCATCTCAAGCTAATAAAAGCCTTCAGTTCCAGTATTTCAGTCTTTTGGTTAATTGATCGTGCATCACGGTCTGGCTTGGGGACACCAATTCCCATGAGTGTAAGCCTGCAAAAGGTAGTGGACTCAGCCATCACAGGCAAAACGATCCCAACCATCAAGAACATCTGCAGGGAACACTGCTGTTGGACAGCAGCAGCAGCCATCATCAAGTCAAGTCACCTTTATTTATTGTCATACCATGCTTGCATGGTAAAGACAAGATGGCGTTTCTCTTGGACCATGGAGCATATTTACATAAATATAAATTAGAATAGAAGTTAAACACATTGAAATATTAAAATATATACAGTAAAAGTCCATAGTACACTATCCACATATGTTCTGGGAATTCAGGAGTCTGATGGCTTGAGAGGGAAAAATACTTGCCCAATCTGGACATAACAATCTGAGTGCTACAGTACCTCTTAGATAGCAGAAGGGAGAATAGTTTACATGAGGGGTGTGTGGAGTCCTTCACAATGTTTATTGTGTTTTGTGGATGTCCTTTATGGTAGCAAGAGAGCCCCCAAAGATCTTTTCTGCTGACTTCACTATACTCTGCAGGGTCTTGTGGTCCAAGGAGGTACATCTTCCAAACCAGGCAGTGATGCAGTTGCACAGGATGCTCTCAATGCACCCTCTGTAGAATGTAGTGAAGATGGAGGGTGGGAGATGAACTTTCCTCAACCTTCGCAGGAAGTGGAGGCACTGCTAGTTTTTCTTGGCTATGGAGTTGTTGTTAAGGAACTGGGTGAGATTCTCTTCCAAGTACACTCCAAGGAATTGATACCCTTGATGACCTCACTGGTGGAGCTGTCAATGGTCAGCGGAGCTTGGTTCCCTCCAGGCCCTCCTGAAGTTGACAACCATCTCTTTTGTTTTTTAATCTTAAGATGCAGGTTGCTGGCGACTGCACCTCATCTCTGTATGTTGACTCGTCATGCTTGCTGATCAGGCCCACTATGGTCGTGTTGTAGGTGAACTTGATGATGTAATTTGAGCTGTGTTTAGTGGATCAGCAGAGTGAACACCCGTGGACTAAGCTCAGTGTGACGGTCTTGGAGGTGCTGTTACTGATCCGGACTGCCTGAGGTCTCCCCTACATGAAGCCGGGGAGAGCTCCACATCACCCAGCACGAACTCTGTTCTTGCTGCTACAATCAGGAAAGAGGTATAGGTGCCACAAGACTCGCACCCTAGCTGCTCCCCCTCCACCATCAGACTCCTCAACAACAAATTCAATCAGACTCATTTCAGGACTCTTACTTTTGCATTTACTGATTTTTTTTTCTCTTTGTTGCACAGTTTGTTTCCATTTCTTTATTTATTTACATGTGTATGTTGAGTACAGTTTTTATTTGCACCACCAATAATTGTAATCCTGCCGCGCCTGCAGGAAAAAGAAACCTTGGGTTGTACGTGATGTCATGTATGTACTCTTGACAGTAAATCTGAACTTTGAACTTTTACAGGGAATGCGCAGTTCAGGAACTACGGCGACATGGCCCCATTTTCCAGAGTTCATCACCTCAGCCTTCTTTAAGTCCAGTTTCACATTCACCTGAGCGGCCCAACCGTCGAACTCCTGATTGTTCCCTAAATAGATCACTGAACAGGTACCTTTGATGCATGACATTCATTCACTCTGAAAATGTTTTGGCATCCAAAAATAACTCACTTCATCCACTAGGGGTAGCTATAGAAACGGAGTGGACACTTTTTGAGAGGGAGTGACTAATTTGGCCAAATTATTCTAATTAGTTAGGAGGACCACAAAAGAAAATGGCATTTATTTTTAGTGTTAGTTTTGGCTGAGAGAGTTTGGCTGTATTTAAAACTCTTAAATTAATTAGAATCTTTAGGTTCTAACAAATAGTAGTCAGAAGTCAAATCAACCCATCTGTGCTTTCAAAGCCATGGTTGCATAGCAATCACAAAGTGTTGGGTAACCAACACATGGCAAATGAGGCAAAAAAGGTTACTTGCATGAAACTTTACATTGAAGTTCGAATCATGAGAGGAGAGTAATCTGCTTCACCACCTCGGAAAGTGTTGATTCTTTGTTGATCCATAAGCTGTTGCCACTCTTCCAAAAAAAATTTTCTTCTACAATGAGCTCAAGGCAGTGAATATTGATGAGTGTTTGAATGTGAAAGTCAAGGCAGGTGAGAGTAATCTTGGCTTCAGTCTACCTGATACATCTCCAACTTGTTTTCCCCATCAAGGTCCATCAAACATAACAATCTGAGTGCTACAGTACCTCTTAGATAGCAGAAGGGAGAACATGAACACCCAGTAACACTCAACAAATGAATCATAGAGTTCTGCAGTACAGAAACAGGCCTCTCCGCCCAATCTGTCCATGCTGGTCTCAACTGCCTGCATTCAGCATATCTCTCTCTTAACCTTTCCTATCCATTCACCTATCAAAATGTCTTTTGAATGTTACCTTTGTTTCTGCTTCTACCACATCCATATATCCACTATCCTGTATATGAAGAAGATATCCCTCAGGTACCTTTTAATTCTTTCTCATCTTAAATTTTAGATTCTATGGGGGGAACAAGTCTATGACTATTTATTTTATCTATGCCACTCATGATTTTATAAATCTCTGTAAGGTCCCTTCTGATCTCCTATGATCCAGGGAGCTAGCCTCTCTTTATAATTCAAGCCCTCGAGTCCTGACCACATTCTTGTGCAAAGAGATTCATTCTCATCCATGTTGGTTTATATTAGGTTTGTTTCATTCTCTGCACTGTTTTTAAAGTTATTATGACTTTTGATCCTGCCAATTGGAATTTTAAAAAAAATCAAATGATCTACATTTGTACTGAGTTGCTTATCTTGTTTGCAATAGAACTTGGAGCAGCAAGTGCAAAATGTAAATTGAGTTGCACCATTCCACCTTTTTTCTGTGGTTCTAATTTTTAATGTTGTGAAACATTACAGCACAGTGCACAGGCCTTTCAGCCCATGATGTTGTGCCAACCCATATATACCTACCAAAAAAAACTCCCTCCCTTTAAGCCTCTATTTTTCTTTAATACATGTGCCTGTGTAAGAGTCTCTTCAATGCCTCTACCATCACCCCAGACAATGTAATCCAGGCACCCACAACTCTCTGTATAATGTTCTAGCTTTATATCATACAATATCCACAAATAATTTTCCTCACCAATCAAACCTCCGTATAATTGATGTCAGTGAACAAGTTGTTAATTAAAATGGTTGAGTGATTTATGTTTTTCAAACTTACTGGTTTCCCCTTGTGGTTGGCCGGTGGGGGGGGTGGGGGGGAGAAGGGGTGGAGAATAAATGTGAGATCAGTCATAGATTGCTGTCAGCAAGATGCTCAGAGGTGAATCATTCTCTTTGTGCAGGAAAGCTCTGGGGTTTCATAAATTGACAAATAGCTGAAAGAGTTGGGGAGAGATGAGGTATATCACCACCCAAAAATTGTTAAAAGCAAACTTTTCACAGGAGTAACCTGGATTTAACTTATTTTGATTGTTTCAATCTTTTGAATAAATAAAATCGTAATGTCATCAACATGGTAAGTTGATAATGGTGAAAATAATGTGTATTCTCTCACAGCTTTGAGCTCAATGATCAGGAAAAAGAATTTAAATCATATTTTAAAAATAATGGCCAAGTATTTTTCTTCTCTTAAAAGTACATGCAAACGTGGCACTGTGCAAGGGACTTCCCACAGTTTGATTCATCTGGGGAGCGATGTTCTTGTGAGAACTGGGGTCATGTGAAGTTGCCACAGCTTGTTGGCCTTTTTCAGATTTGCATTTGTTAACTAAGTTAGTTTTGAATCTGTTAGTTAAACCTGAAATATGTACCATGAGCTCGTATAAGTGTCCGTTCTTACCACTCTCTGTGTGAAGAAGTTCACACTCTCTGTGTGAACTCTCTGCACACTCTCTGTGTGCAGATCTTCCAACAGAACGACCTGACAAAGCAGTATGTTGTGAAGACAAGCCAACTTCTAATTACTCCAGAATGGAGATTATAGCAGCAGAGATACACGCTTGGGGAGAGGGTCCCTTTAAAACAATTTAACAGGGTTCATCTAAGATGAAGCTATCAATGTTTTATAAAGGAGCATAGATGTGTTTAAATATCCAAGTGCTCATATTATCCTCATATTACTCTACTTGTTGCTGTTCAAATAAGCACAAACAACAGAAGGTAATTTTTCCAGTTTTTATTTTATTTTGATTCCCTATTAAGCTACTTGTGCTTGAGTACTTTTTTTTTTGCAAAGAAAAGGCCTGTTTTCCATCTTGCAAGTTCTAAGCAGTAATATAAACTTGATGTCCAAAAAAGAATAACATCAAATAAAGATGATTAGTGCATTCTTATAATATATTGAATTCACTAATCATAGCTGTGAAATCTTAAGGAGTCTTTATTTTTACAGCTGATGAATAATCGACATGACTCTTCAGCCATGCAAACCTAGTCCACATGACCAGGATCCCACAGCCCCTGGAGTTTTTTCCTGCCTGGGGCAGAAAATGATTGAGGAGAAGTCTTTGTATTTATTTACTATAAGAGACAGCTGGTTCACTTGTGGCCAGCTTTGCAATTTCTGATCCAATGTTCATTTGTGGAGATAATTTCTGAGCCAGAGCCGCAATTGTTTTGTGCACACAATCAATATCATAGCCACAGGTTCAGCCTGTCGTTTTATCGTGTTGCACGGCAAATGTACTTTCCAAGAAAATCAACTTTTTGAAAAGAAAATTCAACAAAAATATCCAACAGAAAATGCTGGGAATCCAGCATATGCATGGAGGAAGCAACTGAATGTTGCTTCAATGAGAACTGAAAAGTTGAGAAAACAAGCTTGTTGAAAGTTGCACAGCAGAGGGTCAGTGAGAAGAGCAACCTGTGGCAAAGCAATCGCTTCATTGTCTGCTGTGAGAGAGAAAGAAATGCATGTTAATCATGGCTGGTCTGTTTGAAGGATTGTAAATCAAGGAAGATAACAGGGCAATAGAAAGAAAAAAATACAATTTGGAAGAGTCAGATGCAGAAAGTTTAACAAGCATTCCATACCCTCAACACTGGAAAAACAAGTGTGTTGCTCGGGTCTTGTCGCAGGGTTTTCATAGACACTTCCTTTGTTCTCCATTTGCTGCTCCTCTCCACAACCTAGAAAAAAAAGCTTGATTTCTTCATTTTTCAGTTCTAATGAAAGAAGTATTAACTCTGTCTTTCAATTCACTGATGCTGCCTGACCTGTTGAGTATCGAGCATTTTCTGATTTTATTTCAGATTTCTTGCATCTGCAGTTTCTTTTTACTTTTTAAAGTTAAGTACTAAGTTATTTTAAATGCAGTTTATTCTTATTTCCACCCAGGGCATCATCATTGAAGGAGTTTTGACGTTAGAGAAGGTTTTCATCCATAATTCTTTGGAAGGGAAGTATGAACCTTTGAAGCTTTCAAGAAGAACATTCCCCATTTCAGTACAATTGAATTCTACAATTTTGATTTTTGTCGATTGTGTTAATGAAGTACCCAAACTTTCACCTTGTATGTCAGCAAATGTTACTTTGTCTATTGCATTTTGCTTTTCCTTGGGAATTTTTACAAAGTGCAAAGAGATGCAAGTTTTAACAGATTTTCATTCATTATCACATAATCTATAAATGTCCGTCTTGCGCTGTAGTTCAACTTTTCAAGCAAATATAATTAACTGAACTTGAACAAAGCAGTTAAAAGTTGCCAATAAATCATTTGAACCAAGGAAATACTTGTAAACTGTTTTATATTATTAATATTATAAAATTAACCTTTATGAATAGTTTTAGAAAGATTGTAATCAATTGCATGCTAACTTTGAGATCTCCCTATCTAGATTAATTAGTTAATCCTGTGTATAACCAATCATTTGGTAGGATTTCATAAACAAAGTCTGTGGTAGAACTTTGTAAATGCCATTTGCTTCACTTTTTTTAACATTAACTCCTCCACCTCTTTTTGTGTTTCTATGTATATTTAACACTATACAAATGGCTTATACTTAAAGAATTGAAGAAAAATAAGAGCTGGAATGACTCCTAACATATCTTAAACCTATTAAATTGGTACGAAAACAAATTAAGCTGTCTGTTTCAGTTCAAAAATAAGATAATGCAATGTTGTAACTTCTCGCTCATCGACAGCAGAAAGCTCAGTGATGAGAATTGTGGAAAATGAATAATCTCGTACTGCTAGAGTAATCAGGAATTCACCTTTGAAGGTAGGATAATGCACAATTCCTACCATAAATACTGTCCAGAGTAAGAGTTTAATAGTTTGAAAAATTGCAAGAATAATAGGTGGTGGAATCCTGAAGAAAGCTATGGTGGGAAAGATGCTAATCTTTCTTGCATATGACAACGTATACTGTTGGAGACCAGAAAAGAACATATGAATCAAAACTGTATGAAAAGAATGATTTATTTTATGTGCACCTGCTAAAGTCATCCTGCTACAACATGAAACTAATCGTAATACAGTAAAATTATCTCGACCCTACTACTTACTGATCTCAAATATTCAACAGCAGGCTCACTGGTGGTTTTTCTGTGCTTCCCTGAAACTCACCAGGATCTCCATTCCCACACTTTCTTGAAACTCACTGGGACCTCTTCTCATATTCTCCAGAAACTAGCTAGGTCTGTTTCCACACGCTCCTGAAAATCTCCAGTATCACATTCCCTTGAAATTCACTGAAGCCCTGTTTCCACACTTCCATGAAACTAATCAGGCCATCATTCTCACACTCCCCTAAAACTCATCAGGCCCCAAATTCCGTACTCTTCTGACACTCATTGGGGCTCCATTCCTGCATTCCCTTTTTTTGCTCATGCCTTGATGAGGGGCTCAGGCCCGAAATGTTGGTAATATATCTTTATCTCCTATTGATGCTGTGAGACGTGCTGAGTTCCTCCAGCATTTCTGTGTTTTTAACTACGATCACAGTGCCTGCAGACTTTTGTGTTTCACAGAAAATTTGCAAGTCCACCAGCAAAAACCCAAGCATGCTGAATTATTGGAGTTATATATATCTGTGGAAAACTCATTAGAAAATTGTACCAAGAGGAATCAGGGGATCTGCTAAAGAAATCAATGGTAAATAAAGAAAGAAATAAGGGTAAATAAAGGTATGATTACAACTGCTTAGGCATAGTTTCAGGTGGTCAAACAGAGTTAACATCCAACACTCAGTATAGCTGGGAGCTTGTTTTATCTATTTTAACTATGGAAGACATCAACAGACCTCCATAACCTTCGGTTGGTATGTGTTCCTAATAAATGCTCAATAGGCAGTGTGTTCACAATTGCTAGTATACTGATTTTCCTTCTATAAATCATAAAATACATCTTGTTGCATTTTTTCATGTTTTACCTAATATTGTCACTATTGAGCAGAATGGATTCACCCTGTGATGAATGCCACTTGTTAGCTTGAAAAATAAAAACATTCTACTCTAATGCAGCGTACCATGCTGAATTATTGAGAATTACTTAATAATTTTAATTATTAATTAAAATTTTAAACTAAATGCCAATAAAAAAAATGTTGTCAAACAGAAAAACAATTTGAACCCATTGACACAGTTAACTTTGAGTCAAATGTCCCAGTATGAACTCTTGTAAAGCAGTGGCGTTAGAATTCATTTTTAGTTAAGGTTGAAGCCTATTTGAACAGCTTGCAGTGAATGATATTTTTCATTTGGGAATGTTCAGTATTGAAACTTGCTGCAAAAGTGGTGAGGTTATTTCATTCCATAGTACAATGCTGGGCACAGAAAGTAAAGGTTGTCCCTGCTCTGTGGTACAGATTATCCAATGTTTTGGTGAGGCCCAACGTAAACTCAAATAACATCTAGTCACTTTTCAACCCTCTGAAACAAACTCTTCTCATTGTTCCCCACTATGATGCTTAACATATCAATTTCTCACCCTCTCTTTAAAATGTCTTGTTAATATTCATGCTCTTTAATCACCTGATCTCTTAACCGGTCTTTATCTTGCACCTCATTCTTCCCCTCAACTCTGCTTTCTGAGGAAAGGTTGCTCACCCGAAACATTGGCAAAGTTTCTCTTTCCACAGATGCTGCTTGACTGGCTGAGTTCTCCCAGTATTTCTGTTATCATCCAATTGCTTCTATAAATCATAAAATGCCTAATATTGTCACTATAGAGCAGAATGGATTCACCCTATGATTAATGCCACATTAGCTGATCACTTTCTTCTCTCAACCCTCTATTAAAAAGTGTGGTGATACAACCACAGCATTGGGCCACATGCCCACCAGCCTACTGCAGGGGGTGACCTCTGTACCTACAGGAACACCACCTGGAAGGCTGACATCACCTGGACAGCTGTCAATCACTGACCTGTAAATAGACTTGAGCCGGCCCCTCCCAGGCCAGTCACACGTGGAGCCATCGAGACTACTACTGGTGTACTACTGGATTAAAGCCTGTAGTACAGTCTTCTCTGTGTTTTGTGTGTGCTTGCTGCACCACAGCACACCACAATTTAAAATTTAAAGACCATGTTCCTCACTATCGGGAGTCTGGAAATCAACCCCCAATACTGGATTCCCCGGCGCGCTTCATAATCTGGAAGCATGCAATTGAGGCGGTCATCCAGGCGCAGGCTGAGAAGATCATCACGAACCAAAAGAGACTCGTGGCACTTTCCACCAAGCTGAACCCCCGCGCTTTCCAGGCCATCAGAGACTTCTCAGAATATGAACCTGCAATGGCCGTCCTGGAAAGCATGTGCTCTTCGTCCGGTACCTGTTCAGCATCAGGGTGCAGCAGCCAGGTGAGACGGCAGATGTTTATTTGTGGGCTCTGCATGAGCTAGCTCGCCAGTGCCTGACCGAGACCAGGGTGACTGAAGGGGAGGTGGAGTGACACATCTGAGATGCCTGTGTGCGAGGGTTGCGATCAAGGGCCACCCAGCAGAGATTGCTGTAAGAAAATACTGCCTCCCTTACCAGAATCATGAAGGTAGTCTGCTTTCTGGAAGCTGCAGCCCACCATGTAGAAGTTTTTTGATGCCCGACTCCTCCAACCTCCAGCCTGGCTGATGCCAATGACTGCTGTCCCTGAGGGGCCCTATATGGAGGAGACGATCACCGATGCAACCTGCTGCAGTAAGTACTGCGGGTCTGGGTGAAATGAACTCGCATTGCTCCCGATGTGGTAAGAAAGGCCACATCGCTAAGGTGTGCCTCTCTAGACCCACTAGAAGTGTTCCAGCCCTCCACGATCAGCCGGGAACCCCCCTTGGCTGCCGCCGCATGCGAAGACCAGTCAGCGCCATTATTTGGCCTGCCACTTCTGCCCACAATGCCAACGTTACTTTCGGTCTGGTCACCCACCCACACTGCCACAATGTGCTCACCTCAGGCGCCACCATATTGCTCCAACCGACTTGCGCCCATACTGATGACATCACCTCCGGTCGGGTCACCCAACCACACTGATGACACGTGCGTCCACTGGGTGCCGCCATCATGGACTGCCCCAATTCGCTCACTTCGCGAACAGGACGACGTGGTCAAGGTGTGTGCCCCAACACACCCCAGAGGGAAGATGCTGTCCGCTATTTACCACAACCATCAGGGAGCAGCAACTTGGACCCTGAGATAGTCCTAGCATCTACCACACTAGAGAAGGCCATTTTCCATGGACTCGGGCACCCGATGATGGGCATAGCTGTCAAAGGAAGGTAGAAAAATACCTGTTTGATAGTGGCAGCACTGCTTTGTGCACCCGAACGTGCCCCATATGCTGAAATTAAAGGTATACTCCACAAAATTCTCTCGCCTTCGCTGCCCAGAACCACTCTATCACGGCACTCGGGCGCTGCTCAGCAGATCTGTCAATGGATGGGGAGATATATCAAGGGTTCAGGCTCCTGGTCATCCCCAAACTCTGTGCCCGTCATCTTAGGGCTGGACTTCCAGTGCCATCTCCAAAGCCTCACCCTCACATTTGGTGGGCCACTCACCATCCACATCAAAGCCCAGCAACTGCCCCAGTCCACCTGTAGCCTCTCCACCCTATGGGTGCTCCTCCATCCCTCTTAAACTGCCTGACACCAGACTGTAAGCCTATAGCTTCCAAGAGCAGAATGGATTCACCCTATGATTAATGCCACTTGTTAGCTGATCGCTTTCTTCTCTCAGCCCTCTTTAAAAAGTGTGGTGATACAACCACAGCACTGAGCCACGTGCCCACCAGTCTACTGCAGGAGGTGACCTCTGTACCTGCAGGAAGACCACCTGGGAGGCTGACATCACCTGGACAGCTGTCAATCATTGACCTGTATATAAGACTTGAGCCAGCCCCTCCTGGGCCAGTCACACATGAAGCCATTGAGACTACTACTGGTGTACTACAGAGTTTAAGTGGATTAAAGCCAATAGTGCAGTCTTTTCTGTGTTTTGCATCTGCTTGCAGCAACACAAAAAGTAACTAGTAATAAACGCCATGAGCAGAAAGGGAATTCCCCATGACGTTATCACCATATGACAGGTTAGACTGAAAGTCCCATCTTACTGTTGCATATTCCATTGGGCTTGCTCTTATTCTTTCCATTTTGTACTCCAACAGCAGAAATCTAAAAATAATAGGGTAAGAAATATCCTTGTAGCTATTTAAAAATTTTCCACAACATAATAGAAGGAATAATCTGTTTATTTCTGGCATTTGAATTCGTTTTTTTTTTAAATGTAAAATGTAATGGGGGATGTGTCCTGAACATTAAGTGATTATGCAATAGCATTAACTCATTTCTATCCTACAGTAATATCTCAGGTGACTTGATGTCCGGTTTTAGGCTGGACAGTCTAGCTTTTGAGCCCTCTGTCCTCTGTCTGGTGCCTCCTCAAGCCGGACATTAATTTGTCCTCCATTGGGGGTATAGGTGTCCCAGGGTCCATAGGCTGTGCGGGGCCATGTTTCTTCTCGCACGCATGCGCGAGTGCTAATTGGCGCTGGTGCGATGAGGAGGAAGTGTGACATTGGCGCACGAAATGCTGGCTAGAGCATGTGCAATGATGGGGAAGTGTGACGTTCATGCATGAAGGTTCATGGCAGGTAAGCAATCCCCACCCCGCTGAGAGAGTTAGACCTTGCATGAAAGTTCTGGAAAGTTGGAAATGGCTACCCTAATAATATCTAAACCAAGGGCTTGTAGTGGCCTGCTACCCAGGAGGTGGCCCAATTCATAAAATGGTGGATGAATGCAGCGCTCTTGTAAGGCCTAAGTAGGCTAATGGCCTTTCTCCCAGCACGGTAGGAAAACTGACCTCTCAGCAGCTGGAATACTGTTGATGTCATTTCTGCTGACAACGGCAGGAAAACCAGGCCCTGCAACTTGGAACTGGACCTATAGAAACAGGAGCAGAGTTCAATAAACCAGTCTTGACTATAACTGCATCAATTGTGTGTCATTCTTCCACATGCTGCTCAGCACCCACTACATTGGTGACCCTGACTGGTCCAAATGGCATTTGGACCCGAAGATGACTGACCGGTCAACCCTATGCGCAGTTTCCTTGAAGCTGCCAATGTTCAAGCAGGCCGAAGCCCAGTTCAAACACTGACAGATTTTGCCGACGCCACGAAGTACTACTGTGTGGTGAGCTTGCTCAACCAGGACACAGCAGCAAGAGTCAATTTCCCAGAACAAGGCAAATACAATGCCATCAAAGAGTTTTTAACCCGTACCTTCGAGTTCTCACAGCGCGGGCATGCTGCCTGACTTGCACATGGATGGCCTGGCTGACATGCTGACCTTGGCCGAGGGGCACAAGCCTTGCCTGCCTTTTGAGTAGGTTTTTCCAGAACAGCTGCCTGAGGATATCTGACTGCTGCTCGTCGACAAGAAAGGACTTCAGCAACACCAGGAAAGTTGCCACTCAGGCAGATGTACTCTTGAAAGCAAAAAGGGACAGCAGCGCCACGGTGGAACAAGTCATTAGGCCACGCAAGCAATGAACGCCAAGGCCGCAACGATTGGGGGAAAGGCAGGTGGACTCCCCTACCTATCAGTACTATTTCTACCATCAGCGATGGGGTAAGGAGGCCTACCGACACTGCCCCCCTGTGCATTTCAGGGAAACGTCATGGCTCACCGTTGCTAGTGGCTACGGCGGATGGCCAACGAGGCAGCCTTCTCCACGTCTGGACTCCCTCTCAGGATGGTGTTTACTGGTCTACATGCTTGCCGAGATCAGCGTCCTCCCCCCACTCCCCCAAAGCCTACGACATTGAGAATGGGAAACATGGCCCATCTTTGAGGATAACAAACAGTAGCAGTATAAGAACCTTTCGCACCTGCGCCATCCCACTCCGCTTTGGCAACAGCCAGTTCACGTGGACTTTTACACTGGCAGCAGTGCCACAACCACTCCTGGGGGCAGACTTTCTCTGGGCCCACTGCCTGCTGGTGGACCTCAAAGGGTGGCATTTGGTGTACACCAGGACTTTCCAGACTTTCTCCCTGGGTGAAGCCAAAGTACTGCCCCCCACCCCTACCTTGACTCTATTACGGTGTCCGACAACAAGTTCACGTGCATCCTGGCTGAATTCCCTTCCATCGTGATAACCCAGTATACCTCAGTCGAGTCCAAGCACAGGGTACAGCACGGCATCCTGACAGAGGGGCCCCCCACCCCATGCCAGGGCGCACGGCTCCAACCCGAGAAACTCTTTCTCTTGAAAGAAGAATTTTAAAAGATGAAAGAACTGAGGATAGTGCGGCATTCCGACAGTCTCTGGGCCTCAGCCTTGCATGTGGTTCCAAAGGCAGCAGGAGGGTGGAGGCCATGTGGAGATTACTGCCGCCTCAATTAAGCCACTACACTGATCAGATATCCTGAACCTACAGAGTGTACGAATATTTTCCAAGGTCGACCTTGGCTATCATCAAATACTGGTCCATCCTGATGACATCCCTACAACCACTATCATCACCCAATTTTGAGTTCCTAGACTGCCTTTCGGGCTGAAGAATGCAGCTCAGTCCTTCCAGAGACTAATGGATGCAGTAGCCCAGGACCACAGGTTCACATGCATTTACCTGGTTGACATCCTGATAGCCAGCTATAATCACAAAAAACACGCGGCCCATCTAAGACAATTGTGCACCCTTCTGAGTGACTTTGGCCTTGCAGTCAACCTGGCCAAATGTCAGTTCAGGCTAGAGACAATAGACCTCCTGGGGCACAGAATCAACAAACACGGGACGACACTTCTGCCCGTAAAGGTAGAGGCTGTCGGGCGTTTCACCAAACCCCACATGGTGAAGGGCTCCAGGAATTCACCAGTGTGATCAATTTTTACCACCATTTCATACCGGCAGCAGCCCGCATCATGCGCCCCCTGTTCGCACTCATGGAAGGGAAAAGAAAAGATAACCTGGGAACGAGGAAGCAACAGAGGCATTCCAGAAGGCAAAAGATCCACTTGCCAATGCTACATTCCTGACCGCCCTCACAGTAGATGCCTCCAACACGTCAACCAGGGGCTTGCTCGAACACTTGAACAAGGGACAATGGCTACTCCTGGCGTTCTTTAGCAGACACTTACGGCAACTTGAACTTAAATAGTGCCTTCGATCGCAAACTCTTGGCATTGTACCTGGTGGTCTGGAACTTCAGATTCTTTTTGGAGGGGAGGAAATTTAAGGTTTTCACAGACCACAAACTATTAACCTTCGCCTTCAATAAAGTATCGGACACCTGTCCTACATATCTGAGTTTACCACGGACTTTGAACACTTCACTTATAAAACCAACGAAGTGGTTGACGCACTGTCATGAACGTTGATTTAGGCCATTCCAGACTCTATCCCAGGCGATAGATTATGTGGCCCTGGCCAAAGCACAACAGGCAGAGCCCGGGATTCCCATGAACAAGACGGTGGTCTCAGGCTAGAAGATGTCACCATTGGCCCAGGGTACCCATACGTTCCTGTGCGATGTGTCCACTGGCAAACACCACCCCATCACACTGGCATCCTGAAGATGGCAGGTTTTCGATGCAGTGCACAACTGGTGCACCTGGCCATCAGAACCATCGTTAAGATGGCAGCCAGCAGGTTCATCTGGCACGGCTTCTGTAAGCAGGTCAGTCAATGGGTCAAGACCTGCACACTCTGACAGGCATCAAAGGGTGCAAACACACATCAAGGCACCCCGCTCCCCAAATCTTTGAGCCAGCACGACGAAGATTCAGTCACATTGACTGAAGGACCGCTCCCGGTCTCCCAGGGGGCAAGGTACCTTTTGATGATGGTAAACTGCTCCACGAAATAGTCAGAAGTGCAACAACCAAGTCCTGCCCCAGAGCCTTGATCAATACCTAGGTTTGGCAAGGTTTGGAGTCCCAGAGCATATGACTTCAGATAGGGGTGCACAATTCACCTCAGGGCCCTGGGCAGCACTGGCCAACCTTCTGGGAACTCAACTCCACCACACAACATATCACCCCCAGGCCAACAGATTGGTGGAGTGATTCCACAGACACCTGGAGGCGGATCTGATGGCTCAGCTCAAGGGACCGCATTGGACAGATGAGCTACCGTGGGTCCTCCTAGGCATCCGCACAGCACCAAAGGAGGATTTTAATGCCTCGGCAGTGGAAATGGTGTATGGTGCACCTTTGGGCATACTTGGGGAGTTCTTGGCCGCTGCCAAGGACTCAGAAGAACCACCAGTAGCAGCGTTGGAAAAGCTAAGGAAGTGACTCAGCTCCTTGGCCCCAACACAGCCTTTGCTGCATGGCCAACCCAAGACATTTATCCCCAAGGACCTAAAGACATGTAAATACTTCTTTGTGTGATGGGGTGCACATTGCATGCCTCTGCAGTGATCATACAAGGGGCCCTATTGAGTGACCAGACATGATGGAACCACATGCATGCTGGATATTGGCAGTAAGGAAGAGACTTTCACTATCGACCGCCTCAAACCAGCACACATGGACACCAGCCAGCCGGTCACTATGTAGGCCATGCGAAGCAGGGGCAGGCCACTAAAATCAAAGAACCACACTCGGATTGCTGGTTCTGGGGGGCACGGGGTGGGGGGGAGGGTCATGTAATGGCCTGCTACCTGGGAGGCATCCCAATACACAAAATGGCAGGCTAATGGCCTTTCTCCCAAGTCAATTGCCCGTGCAGTGGGAATGCCATCCAATCAGCAGCTGAAATGCTGTTGACATCATTTCTGCCGACACACCGGGAATACCAGGCCTGGTGGCGGGAAACTGGGCCTATATAAGTAGGAGCAGAGCATTCAATAAACCAGTCTTGACTATAACTGCATTTTGAGATCTGGGTGTCATTGGCAAGGCTGATGCTCACTATATGCTTTTGAGAAGGTGGTGTTTAGTCAACTAAATTGCTGCAGTCTTTAGGAAGGTTCTTCCACAAGGTACTTAGGCCAGAATTAAGACCAGGCCTTGATGAAGGATAGGTGTGATATTACAAATCAGGTGTCCAATGGTGAATTAATCTTCAGCCTCAAAATAATGCTTGTTGAACCTCAGGATCATATCTGACTGGAGATCCCAGCTGGTGACTTCCACCATGCTCCAGAGATTAGGGAAGGGTAGCAGATATTGGCCAATGAGAACAGCATGGTTCGAAAACAATTTATGTGTGAGCTAAATGCAGTTCAATGTTAGATCTTGTTCGTGTTGGCTTGAAACATGAAAGTTGTATGTCGCAGCTATGGGATCCTGCGGGGATGGTGATGGTGACCTTGCTGCCCTTGTCCTTAATGGTAAAGTTTGTGCAATTTTGGAGATATGGCAAAAATGAGCAACTGCAGTGAAATTTGTGGTGATATATATTGTACCAGTGAAGCAGGGAATAAATTTCAAGAGCAGCACCAGATGTGATGGCCATCAAGTTGACTGCTTTGTCCTGGATGTTGTCAAGCTTTTTGAAACCTGTTGCTGATGCAGACATTCATACAAATGGAAAGTGTTGCATCAAGCTCCTGGCTTGTGTTTTGTGGTTTTGGTGATAAAACTTGAGTCGTCAAGAAGTAAGGCACTCACCACTTTTTCTTTTGAGTATTTTCTTTAATTTTTTTCCATAAATGTAGCAGGTTGAATATAATAATACAAATTGTAAAAGAAAGAAATCAAAGTTATAGACAAGTTGGTATTCACTCCTTCCCAAAACCCCTCCCTCTCTAACCCCCCCCCCCTCAAAACAGTCAACATAAAAGATATAATATATTTTTATATAATATAAAAAGATATATAATATAAATGAAGAAAGAAAAGTAAAATATTCAGGATTGCACAGAAAGATGTTGTCTAACATGCAAATTTAAAAAAAATCTTCATTACAATGCAGTGGAGAGTTTGTAATAATGTCCTTTCTGGTCTAGAGGGACAGAAAGAACATTATTACCAATTTAAGCCTAATAATTGGGTATACAGTTGTCAAATTTGCAAAAACCTGGAATGGGACCATTCAGCACAGCCATTTTGGCGTGAGCGATTTGGTGTGGCCTGTTTGGCGCAGCCCATTTTGCCGATATTTGATAGATATATTGCTGATAAGATAACAAAGTTTTGGAGATGTGAGAGGAAGGACATTTCCAAAGCTCGAATTCACGTTAGAAATGGTGAACTAGTGAAACAAATTAATGAATATTCTCATTGCAGCTTCGGCATCTAAGGTGGAAAGGGATACCGTCCTTTCAAAGATAAAAGTACAAGCTGCTGAAACTGTAAATGATTAACAAGTGACTCAAAAATTTGTCTGAAGCTTGCCAAGGAACGATGCCTAACAACAGAGCACTGAAGAAAATGGTCTATAGGACAAGGAAAGAAATTGCTTCTTACCCAGTAAATCCAAGAAATTTAGAAGAACTTGTAATTCCAGATAGCTTTAAAACATATTCTGTTGATGAATAAAATGAAGAACGATTTTTACTAGCCGACAGTGGTAGCACCACCTGCAGAATTCTTATATTTGGAAGGAAAAGGAATCCCAAGTTTCTGAAACAATCAAAAAAGTTGTATGTTGATGGAACATTCAAAATTTCCCCATCTCAGTTTTCACAAGTTTATGTTATTTTTGGGGAAATACATAAAGGTGTGTGGCTAACTCCCAAATAGGTTTCGAACAACATATGATAAATTATTTGAAATGGTTCTGGAAATACAGCCTGAATGCCACCCTAACATAATCAACTGTGACTTTGAACTTGCAAATTTCAGAAGTTTATAGCAGCATTTTCTTTCTGCAGAAATCCGGGGATTTTTTTTCACCTGGCTCAAAATATGAGAAAACATCTTGCCAGTTTGAGACACTTGAGTAGGTATAACATTGACTCGGAGTTTTCTTTGAGAGCTAAAATGGTGATTGGTCTTGCATTTATGCCGATGGAAAACATAGATGAAGCTATTGAACATTTGGCTGATGCGCTTCTAGATGAACTGCAACCACTGATGGACTGGTTTGAGGATAACTATGTGGGTAGAAGATTACGCAGAGGAAATGGGAGACATCCACTGCTTTTTCCAGTTGGAATGTGGAATTTATATGAAAGAACTTTAAACAATGAGGACAGAACAAACAGTCATGCAGAAGCTGCCCACAGGAGATTACTTTGCAAACTTGGAGTGGAACATCCAGTTATTTGGAAATTTATTGATGGTTTACGAGAAGTTCAGAGAGGAACGGACATTTACCATCAGCGTCTCATAGCAGGGCACGATATTCCGCTGAAATTAAAGAAATTCAGAGAAGCAGACGCTCGAGTACAAACACTCGTAAGAAGATTTAATGGGAAAAATTATGCTATTTACAAGGGATTGCCCATAATTTTGAATAAACATCATATTTTAGATTTTTTGTAATTAACTTATTTCTCTTTAACATTTTTACTAAAGAGAATAAACATTATTTTTAGTTCTATGTAAACATAATAAAATTTTTCTTAAATGAACATTTTCATTAACAGTGTATTATCAATTCCCATCTTGCTTTCATTAATAATTTTAACTAAGCCTGAAAAGGAATAAATATTCAGCTGTTCTGAAATAGTTCTGTGCCTAAATGAGTCTGTGGCAAAATGGGCTGTGCCAAACAGGCTGCACCAAATTGCTCGTGGCAAAATGGCTGCGCCGAAAGGTCCTAAATCCGATAGTTATTTAGACAATAGACAATAGGAGCCGGAGTAGGCCATTTGGCCCGTCGGGCCAGCACCGCCATTTTAGATCATGGCTGATCATTACCATCAGTACACCTTTCCAGCCTTATCCCCATAACCCTTAACTCCGTTACCCACAAGAGTCTTATCTAACTCTCTTTTGAACATAGTCAGCGAATCCGCCTCTACCACCCTCTGTGGCAGAGCATTCCACAGATTCACACTTCTCTGGGTAAAAAAATGCTTTCTCATCTCCATCCTAAAGGGCCTACCCTGTATTCTTAAACTATGCCCTCTAGTCCTCGTCTCCCCCATCATTGGGAACAAGTAATCAGACTTCACCTTGTCTATCCCCCTAATGATTTTGTATACCTCAATCATGTCCCCCCTCATCCTTCTAAACTCCAATGGATACAAGTCCAGTTTTTCTAGCCTTGCTGCATATGACAACCCTGCCATCCCTGGAACTAACCTTGTAAATCTGCGCTGCACACCCTCTATAGCTAGTATGTCCTTCCTCAAGTTTGGAGACCAGAACTGGACGCAATACTCCAGGTGGGGTCTCACCAGGGCCCTGTATAACTGCAGAAGGTCGTCTCTGTTCCTATACTCCAATCCCCTCTTTATGAAAGCCAACATTCCATTTGCCTTCTTCACAGCTTTCTGAACCTGCATGCTAGCCTTCAGTGACCGGTGAACAAGTACACCCAGATCCATTTGCACTTCCCCACTCCCTAGCTTGTCTCCATTTAAATAATACTCAGCTTTCCTATTACTTCCCCCAAAATGAATAACCTCACATTTGTTCACATTGAAATTCATCTTCCATTTAGCCGCCCACTCCTCCAGCCTGTCCAAGTCCCTCTGCATTTTCCTTACATCCTCCTCACACCCCACACCGCCACCCAGTTTAGTGTCATCTGCAAATTTGCTCATGTTATTTATAATCCCCTCATCCAAATCATTAACATAAATTACAAACAACTGAGGACCCAACACCGATCCCTGAGGCACTCCACTCGTCACATCCTGCCATTCTGAAAAAGACCCATTTACTCCAACCCTTTGTTTCCTATCTCTTAACCAATTTCCTATCCAGGTCAGCACCTTACCTCCAATACCATGCTCCCTGATCTTGCCCACTAGACTCCCGTGCGGTACCTTATCAAAGGCCTTCTGGAAGTCCAAATACACCACATCCACTGGCTCTCCCGAGTCCACCCTCTTTGTCACATCCTCAAAAAATTCCAGAAGGTTAGTCAAGCATGACTTACCCTTAAGGAATCCATGCTGACTAGCCCTTATACTATTATTACTGACTAAGTGTTCTGCTATTTCTCCTTTTATGATGGACTCCAATATCTTCCCCACCACTGATGTCAGGCTAACCGGTCTATAATTTCCCGTTTTCTCCCTCCCTCCTTTCTTAAAAAGCGGCACCACATCAGCCACTCTCCAATCTTCAGGGACCTCCCCGGAATCTATGGAACTTTGGAAAATGTCGACCAGTGCCTCCACAATTTCCATAGCCACCTCTTTAAGCACCCTAGGATGCAGCCCATCAGACCTTGGGGATTTATCAGCCCTCAGTCCCAACAATTTACTCATAACCTCCTGCTTCTGGATCCGGATATCCATTAGATCCCCTACCTCCCCAGTAAAGTTCCCCAAGTCTCTTGGTACCGCATGACCACTACCCCCTAACTGACTATAACCTATATCCTCCTTGGTGAAGACAGTTGCAAAGTATTTGTTAAATTCCTCAGCCATCTCCTTGTTTCCGGTAATAATTTCACCCTTGCCCATTTTCAAAGGGCCAATTTTAGACCGAGCCAATGTCTTCCTCTTCACATACTTAAAAAAGCTTTTGCTATCCTCCGCAATATTATCTGCTAATTTCCTCTCGTACTTCATTTTCCCGTCTCTTATGGCTTTCTTATGTTCTTTGAAGGTTTCCCAATCCTCTAATTTCCCACTCCGCTTCGCTATCTTATAATTACTCCCTTTGGACTTGATAATGCACTTGATTTCCTTAGTTAGCCAGGGCTGCCATTTGCATCTCCTAGAGCATTTCCTCCACTTTGGAATAAATTTGTCCTGAATCCTGTGAAAAATGTCCATAAAAACCTGCCATTTTTCCCCAGTTGTCCTCCCAGCTAGTGTATCTTCCCATTTTATTTTGGATAGCAACTCCCTCATAGCTGCAAAATTCCCTTTATTTAACTGAAGTACAGATGCTTCCGACTTCCTTTCCATTTCCCTTTCTAATTGCAGCTTAAAAGTAACCATACCATGGTCACTATTCCCTAATGGCTCCCCTACATCAAGGTCACTTATTAAGTCTACGTCGCTGCACAGCACCCAGTCCAGAATCGAGTTCCCCTGGTAGGTTCCTCCACTAGCTGTTCCAAGAAAGTATCTTGTAGACATTCTATAAACTCGCTCTCTTGTGTTCCTGCCCCCGTCTGATTATCCCAGTCCACCTTCATGTTGAAGTCCCCCATAACTACCGTATTGCTACCACTTTGACATGCCACTCTTAATTCCTGATTTATACTTTATTTCTCAAACTATATGTAATTTTTTCCAAAGGTATACAACTTTGAATTTCTGCATGCTATCTTGGCATACCTAAAAATATCTGGTTTCCAATATACATTTCCTCACCACTGCTAATTCTACTTTAACAAATTCCATTTGATAATTTTATTTTAGGCCTTGTTCCTTCAATATTTCATAATAAATTAAGTCCAAATTTTGCAGAAAAACAAATCCTGTAATTTGTTTCAAAAAATTTTTGTAAATCTACTGAAAAAGATCTTGCATTAGGACAAAGCCAAGTTTTTTTAAAATTTTTTATTTTTCACACTATAAACCATATTAATCAAGATACATACATTTTCCTTCTTAAATATATACAGTGTCGTTTTCTCCCCCCCTTCCCTCCTCCCCTCCCTCCCTCCCTACCCTTCCTCCCTACCTCCCCTCCCATTTATTTAAAGTTCAGAATATAAGATACATTAAACTGTCAAACAATGTTGTCACTCAATAAAAATAAACAAGAAATTCCACTGAGTCAGTTCTTTTCATTCTCTTTTCCTTCTGTCATTTTAGGTGGTAGATGTCCACGGTAGGTTTTCTCTATTATGTTTCATGTATGGCTCCCATATTTGTTCAAATATTGTAATGTTATTTCTTAAATTATAGGTTATTTTTTCTAATGGAATACATTTATTCATTTCTATATACCATTGTTGTGTTCTCAAGTTATCTTCTAATTTCCAGGCTGACATAATATATTTTTTTGCTACAGCTAGGGCTATCATAACAAATCTTTTTTGTGCACCATCCAAATCGAGTCCAAATTCTTTGCTTTTTATGTTACTTAGGAGGAAGATCTCTGGGTTTTTTGGTATATTATTTTTTGTGATTTTATTTAATATCTGGTTTAGATCTTCCCAAAATTTTTTCACTTTCTCACATGTCCAAATTGCATGAATTGTTGTTCCCATTTCCTTTTTACAGCGAAAACATCTGTCAGATACTGTTGGGTCCCATTTATTTAACTTTTGAGGTGTAATGTATAGCCTATGTATCCAGTTATATTGTATCATACGTAACCTCGTGTTTATTGTATTTCTCATAGTTCCTGAGCATAACTTCTCCCATGTTTCATTCTTTATCTTTATGTTTAGATCTTGTTCCCATTTTTGTTTAGTTTTACCATTTGTTTCCTCGTTCTGCTTTTTTTGTAGTTTAATATACATGTTTGTTACAAATTTTTTGATTATCATTGTGTCTGTAATCACATATTCAAAATTACTTCCCTCTGGTAACCTCAGACTGCTTCCCAATTTGTCCTTCAAGTAGGATTTCAGTTGGTAGTATGCCAACACTGTATCGTGAGTTATATTTATCCTTCATTTGTTCAAAGGATAATAATTTATTTCCCGAAAAACAATTTTCTATTCTTTTGATCCCTTTTTTCTCCCATTCTCTAAAGGAAAGGTTATCTATTGTAAAAGGGATTAGCTGATTTTGCGTCAGTATTAGTTTTGGTAGTTGGTAATTTGTTTTATTCCT
This sequence comes from Narcine bancroftii, assembly GCF_036971445.1. NCBI lineage: Eukaryota > Metazoa > Chordata > Chondrichthyes > Torpediniformes > Narcinidae > Narcine > Narcine bancroftii. Next base: position 192,842,649 of record NC_091475.1, read on the forward strand.
TTCTACATGAATCTTCTTCCAAATGTTGAGCAGATGATGTAATACTGGCGAATTCCTACATTGTACCAATTTTTCATTCCATTTATATAATATATGTTCAGGTATCTTCTCCCCTATTTTATCTAGTTCTAATCTAGTCCAATCTGGCTTTTCCCTTGTTTGATAAAACTCTGATAGGTATCTTAATTGTGCAGCTCTATAATAATTTTTAAAGTTTGGCAGTTGTAAGCCTCCTTGTTTATACCATTCTGTTAATTTAAGGGGGGGGGAGGAGGGTGGTGGGGTGGGGTGGGGGAGGAGGGTGGTGGTGGGGGGGGGGGTTCAGCTTTGTTTTCCTCCCTGAAATTCACGTCGACGTGGTTCGGCTCCGATGAATTATTCCCGCAGTATCTGAGGCTGGCTGAGTGTGTTCTGATCCCTGGCTCTTCGTGTCTCCAATCACTGCGAACCGTGCACGTCTGAGCAAAGGGTCGATTCATTCCAATCCGGGATGGATTGCAGTTCATGAAGTTCTCTTGGAAGTATTGTAACAAGTATTTCTTTTCCCCAATATTCTATCCAGGCAAAGGAAGATGATCAAAACATTCTTTCTTATTGCAACTGAACAGGTACTTTATAAATAAGACAATTGCCATAATAATCATTACATCAAAAAGAGAAAATACAAAAGTTAGATCATCAATATTCCAAGTTATACTGCAAGAACAGAGAGTGGCGATATGATACTGCGAGCAGCCCTTTTTGTGGGGTCCAAAGTATTTATGATCAGTGCGACAAGGGGGAGGTTCAAGAGCCTGATAGCTGTCGGAAATAACTGGTCCTTGAACCTAAAGTAGCAGTGAGAAGGGGTTGTGACCAGGGTGACTGCATGGTCTTGGGTGCTGAGAGACTGAACCCGAGCTCATCAGCGGGAAAAGCCTCTCTCGGAGCCTGGCTGCACTGATGGAGCCATTTCTGGCAGCGGGTGAGGTTCCTCCCCCAAGGCTGCCTGATGCCAAGTTGTCTTGGGAAAGAAATGTTCTACACTGACCATCAAGCACTCATTTACACACATCTGACACATTTTGTTCTTCCCACGTTCCCAACAACTCCCTGGATTCTGGCGGACTCCTACGCAGCAGGGGAAATTGACAGTGGCCATTGAACTCCCCAACCTGCGCAGATTGGAATGTGGGAGGAAACTGGAGCACCCAGAGAAAACCCACACAGTTAGAGGGAGAAGATGTAAACTCTACACTTGAGATCAGGAATGAACCTATAATGCAGCATGTTATATCTCATATTCCCTTATGACAAAGAGGAGGCCATTCATCCTATGGACGTGCAAGCTCTCAGAGCAATCCCACCAATCCCATTCTCCCATGTAGGTTTACAATGGTACTCATTTTTTTCATAAAATTAATAATTTTTTTTTAAAAACTAAAAACACACACACAGAATATTATATTTTAAAAAGTAGACATAAAGTATCAGGCCTTTCTGGCCCGCAAGTCCATACTCCCTAAAAGTTAAGAATATTTAAATAAACCTAACTGAATCAAATTTAAATATTTTCCCCCTGTATCAGGCTTGGGTTCAGTGAGAATTCCCATCTTGCGAATTAGGAAATTGGCAGGAGTTCGCATTGCTCTGCAGATTACCACGGTTGTGTCCTACGATCAGCTGCTGAGTAGAGAAGGTGGACTATAGCCAATGCTCAGGAATAGGATGGTTAAGGACATGCCTATGGGCAGATCTATGTGAAACCCAGCTGAAAGGTGGTCTTGCATTTCATCAAGGTCACTACTGCATCAGAAGTGATTTTTCTCCTTCTTGCATTATGTGGGCTTTCACAACCTTTTGGATAGCAAATTAACCAACAGCATTGATGTCAATATTCAAATTCACCTTTGCCCTCTGATAATGTGATATGAAGGAATTAGCCCAACAGGGAATGCTTTTCGTGAGCATTGACTCTCAAGTCGCTGCACACTTTGTTAGACAATCTTACTTCAAAAGCACCCCTTTTCTTGTGGGATGTGAAGTTGAAAATACTCGTAACTTAGATGTGCAGAAATGAATTGCGGTGCAATTCATGATTAATCCACCAGAAGTGATCTTCATTGCAAGAGTGTTCTTGTAAAAATGTGTCCCCTTGACTTTTGCTGGTGGGAATCAGTCCAGGAGTAAAGATGATCTAAAAATTGGTTCTTGTGACACTTGGTTTTCGTGATTCAGCTTGAAGAAATATTCTTGTACAAGAGTAAAGAGGTGTTGATGAGGCTCTATGGGGCACTGGTGAGACCTCATTTGGAGTACTGTGTGCAGTTTTAGGCTTAGAAAGGATGTGATGTTGTTGGAGAGGGTGCAGAGGAAATTGACTTGGATGATTCCCGGAATGCAAGGGCTAACATTTGAGGAGCATTTGGCAGCTCTTGGGTTGTATTCATTGGAGTATAGGAGAATGTCATAGAGGCATTTCATACTTTGAAAGGTTTAGATAGGGTGGATGCAGATAAGATGTTTCCCTTGGTGGGTGAATTGAGGACAAGGGGTCATAGTCTGAAAATTAGAAGTTATCCATATAAAACAGAAATTAGGAAGAACTTATTTAGCCAGAGGGTCGTGGATCTGTGGAACTCGCTGCTGCATACAGCAGTAGAAGCAAGGTCACTGGGAGTATTTAAACAAGAAATAGATAAGTATCTCATTAGTGAGGGCATCAAGGGATATGGGGAAAAGGCCGGAAATTGGAACTAGTGTAGAGTAGTGTCTCACAGTAGCTTAGTGTCGATTTATGGAACAGACTCGATGGGCCTAGTGGCTGCCTTCTGTTCCTTTGTCTTGTGATCTTTTTGATTTAATAGCAGCACATTTTAAGATTGAAGAACTTTTTAATCATCATCACATTTCAAGGTGGAAGAACTTTTTCTAATTTTTCCTTATATTTTAATATACTGATTTTAGAATCCGAGTTGGTGTGCACCATACCACCTTGAGGCTTTAGTGTCTACAGTTCCAATGACTCGAGTCCCTTGATCTCCAGTGCCAGTTGTGTGATGTTTGTACATTCTTCCTCTGGCCTTGTTGTTCCCACCACCCCTCCCCCCTCCTCCAGTACTCTTGTTTACTCTCATACCTCAAAATCAAGCTGGTCAGTGGGTTAATTGACTACTGTGAATGACCTTTGGAGTAAGTTGTTGTAGAAGAGTGAGTGGAGGGGGTGCATTGATTCTGCAAGAGAGAATAGGGAAATAAATGGCAGAATGGGATAGGTGGGATTGTTCTGAGATCTTGCACTCTATGGGGTGAATGGCCTCCTCTTTGCCATAAGATAATAGGAGATGTAATATAAAAATGAGTATGCATTTTACTCTGGTCAACATTTCAGTCCAGAATCCTTCGCAATCAACATAAAAGTCTCGATGAAAGGTTTTGGCCTGAATTGTTGACCATTCTTTTTCTCCCACTGATGCCTCTCGACCCACTGAGTCCTCGAGCACATTAGTTTTTTTTTTTGCTACAGTTTAATGCATCTGCAGCCTCTTATGTGTTCCCGGAGTAAAATGTCTGCTCATTTTGATATTAGAGCAGGTAGTTTTTCACCTTTTACTCTAATCTAAAATAAACTCCACTTTAAAATCTACTTTTATTTATTTAGCAGCTCCATGGAACAATGTATAAGCTTAGTATTTATAAACTGACTTTATTCATCAACAATCAATCTGTTATAATTATCAAAAAATACAGCAGAGGAAAATTTGTATCCAACTGCTCAGCTTGTTCTCAAGACGTGAGGTTTGTTACTAAATAACTGAACAATAAATATTTAAATCTTGTGGATTAAAGGCAATAGTGGAAAATTTAGTAAAACGGAGTCTTGCTGCCACTAAACATAGAACTGGCTTTCAGAGCTGACAGTTTATGTTTTCCTGTTGTTGTTATTGATGGAAGAAAGCAGAGGACACATCCTGGGAATCCAGAGTAGCTTGTTGAGCTTTGCACATGTGAAATCTCTGGTGACACCCTTCCATTCCTCTGAGCAGTTTCCAAATTGCTTTACCTATTCAGTCAACATCAGCTTTCTGCGGAAGGTAAAGATGTGTGGTGGCAGCTGTGATGTTTCTTTTTATTGTAGTAAAGAAACTTGGGTTCTTTTAAAACAACTATTCTTGATGCTGATGTGGAGGCATCCATCTTGAATCCAACCAAATTGCCACAAACTAGACTCTGACTCCCTCTAATGGTCCAGAGGATCATTAGCTCTCTATCACTACATCCCCTTTCCTTGAGAGGTTTAACAACATGACACACTAATAGAGTATTCATTTCAATTTAAAGTTCAACACAAATGTAAATATAAGCATCAGCAGCACAAACTTTTTAAGTGTGCAGTCCTTTTTTAGAGATTTAGTCTGTTAGGCACCTTGATAACACGTGTGAATCTTCTTAAAACAGATGTCTGTGTCGGCTCTGCTGGTCCACTTCTGGTGGTGTTTCCTCTGTTGCTGTGCAGGCTGGATCTTCTGCATTTGTCTGTCCCTGCAGTGTCGCTTCCATTTTCAGCAGGCTCTTTAGATTCCTTCTCAGTATTTGATCATCCTCTGTTCTGACAGTGTAGGATCAAGGATTTACTTCCTCCAGAACAGTGGCCTTTTTGCCACAAGTGTTGGAATCTCTGAGTCTCACTGGATCATGTTGTGCTGACTTGTAATGGTTTGCTTTTTGTTTCCATTGCAGACTCTTTTGTTTCCGTTCAACATCTTTGACATCTCTGTTCTTGTTTGGGTCTGGAGAGTAGGGAAATGTGGTGCGTAGTCTACGTCCCATCGGAAGCTCAAGTGGCGAAGCTCTGTAACTCAATAGAGCTAGATACCGATCTGACCCACTGTCTAGTGCTTTATTGAGCAACTGTCTAACTATGTGAACTCCTTTCTCTGCTTCACCATTTGACTGTGGATGCAGAGGACTTGAAGTCACATGTTGAAAATCATACTCTTCTGCAGAGTTCTGGAATTCTCTACAGCTGTAGCATGGTCCATTGTCACTGTAGACAATTTGAGGAATTGTCAAAGATTGATTTCATATTTTTGATCACCCAAGCAGCAGACTTATTAGGAAGTAGTGCAATCTCCAGATAGTTTGAATTCACATTAGTCCTGTTACAACTTCCTGAGGTACATTGTTTTGCAAGACAGGTTTGATATGTTATAGTTTACTTTTTGTTTCCATTGATTGCTATTGTTGGTGGTTCCTTTAACTGTAATCATTGAATATCTCTCTGTCTCTATCCTCTAGATATCAAACCTGTCTTTGCAAAACAATGTACCTCAGGAAATTGATCATTCCCAGCACTCTCAATATGCCTTTTATTGTTGGTGGGTCTGGGCATCTCTAAAATTGCTTTCACCTTGCTCGTGTCTGGCTCCACACCTGCCTCTGACAGTTTATCTCCCAGAAAGGAGATTTCCTTCACACTAAACTGACGTTTTTCTCTGTTTAACTTTAATCCATACTCTAATCCACTTTGATGAGCCTCTTGTGTTGTTCTTGTGCGGATCCCCATAGGATTATGTCATCCATTAACACGTGTACCCTATTTGTGCCTCCTTTGATGTGCTACATTGGCCTGTAGAACACTTTTGAAGCCAGGGAAATGCATGGGATTATGGGTAAGGAAGATGGCCGTTTGGCCCATTGATCCCGCATTGAGCTGCTGGCTCCGAAGGCCCCCTGATGACCCACTGATGGCTCCGCTGCCCAGCCAGCCACCCTGGCTGAGCGCCGACAGTTCACCCCCGCTCCACAAACAAACATCTGACAGACTTCCATCGCCAGAATGTGGGCTCCCAGTGATCAGGAGGAGGGAAGAGTTAAAGACAGATAAGTGTCTCGCAACCTTTATCCACAACCTGTGTGAGTGGTGGTGATAGTGAGGGGCACTTAAAATGGAAACTATGTCAGGCAGCAGCAAACACAGTTAGCGTGTGGTATTTTTTTGTGCTTTTTTTAAACAGGGTGTCAATGTCACTTGACCCAGATATGCCACTGACATCATCAAAATGGCAGAGAAGATTACTGGGATCCCCCTTCCCTCTGATGATAACATTAACTGTAATCTTGCTTAAATAGGGTTCAAAGAATTATAGAAGACCTTTTCCATCCAGCATGCAGTATTTTTGGTCAATTGCCAATCAAAAAGGAGGTACATGAGCTTCAAAATGAGAACTACCAGGCTGGGAAATAGCTTTTTATTGCAAGTTCAGAGATTGATGAACAGTATCCTATAGCTGTGTAGATCATTCCAACGCATTTGCATATATTTAAATTATATCTTTATATATATGGTTATTATGTATATATTTACATTTTTGATATATATGATTATTATGTGCAGTGCATTGTGAATGTCTATGTGTGCGCTGTGGTCTGGAAAAATGCTGTTTTGTCAGGATGGTCATGTATTGATGAGAATGAACTTGAATTAATGTATTTCTAAAACTGGCTGTTAACATTCCTTTCAAGATCTCCACTTTGTTGACTGGTAGATTGAGAGAGACTGGTGGATTAAGGTTAATTTACAATCCCCCTCAATGCAGAGAGAAGAGCGAGACATTTTTCAGATGTCTTGAAACCAAGTGCAGATTTTTTCATCCCAATTAAACACCTGTTTAGGAGGAGTAAACACCTCCTTTGAAGATTTGTTTCAATTCATTGGGAACATTTTCTGCTCCCACAGTATCTGTGGTGGCTATAGCCTGTGATTTTCGAGGCATCTTTGCCAACATGGTGCTACTATCAACGCTGTGATTTTAATTGCCACTTGTATTATCATCGACGGTAGCTCCAGGCTCTTAAAACGTCAATTTCAGAATCAGTAGTAATAGGTTTAAGGCTGGTGATTGCTATTGTTGGTGGTTCCTTTAACTGTAATCACTGAATATCTCTCTGTCTCTATCCTCTAAAATGGATCACTCATTATGGGGTAAAAAACTCACAAACAAGGATATGTTTTCTATGGTGTCCATACCAGGTCGTGAAACCCATAAACAAGTTTGCATCTGGTACAGTTCGGCTGGAAGCTGTTCGAGTTTAGGAATAAGACACGAATCTGCAAATGCTGTGATTGGGCCTGAGCCCTTCTCGATCAAGAAACAAGACTTCTTCAGGAATTAGGGGATACGGGGAGAAGGCAGGTAGGTGGAGTTAGGTCATAAATTAGATCAGCCATGATCGTATTGAATGATGGAGCAGGCCGATGGGCCATTTTTGGCCTACTCCTGTTCCTACTTCCTCTGTTCCTAGGACCAAAACATCAGCAATATACCTTTTTTTTTGGATGCTGAAAAGATTGACTGAGTTCCTCCAGCATTTTTGCATTTTTACTAGTTTGGGAGTAGACAATCATAACCCCTGCTGGCATGTCATCAGGGCCTATTGTGTGTTTTCCTGTGCAGTTTGTCCATTCTGGGGCCAAATATTATCTGCTAATCTTGATCTAAAGCACCTTGGGACATTTCACCATGTTAAATGTGCTATTTAAAGAATTTTTTAAAAAAAATTGTTCAAAGCAAGTTGTTGCTAAGAGAACTGGAAGGAGATTGATGACTATTAACTGCAATAATGGATGGGTCACGTAATATGAGGGAGTCACTGGTGGATTGGAATCTGAAAATTGTGCTGATCATGTTCAGAAAGGATGGGATGTTCGAGAATAGTCTTCATTCCCATGAACCGATACAAACCATGAGGCACAGTTACCCTTAGCGGTTAGTGCAGCGCAGTTACAGCATCAGCCCCGCCTGTGAGGAGTTTGTTCGATCTCCCCGTGTCTGCGTGGGTTTCCTCTGGGTGCTCCGGTTTCCTCCCACCCTTCAATAGGCACAGGTTATAGGTTAATTGGGTGGCATGTTTTCATGGCCGGGAGGGCCTGTTGCCATGCTGTATGCATGTACGTATGCCTAAGTTTACAAAAGGCAAGCTCCAAGATGCACAGAAACCAGTGATAAACTTCTTGAGAATGGACGAGGTAGAAAATGAGAAGGACACGTCTGCTCCTCTCTCACATACCTATATACCTGGATTTTCTTCTCCCCTGTTTATCTTTCCTATCTCTTCTCCAATCTGGTTCTATCTGCTCACCATCCCTCCCTTAACTGGTTCTAACTATCATCGACCAACCTCTGATGCTACCCCTTTTCCATCTGTCTGACACCCATTATCGGGCTCCTGGACCAGAAGGGCCTGTTATGGTGCTGTATGTCTAAAATTAAATTAAAAAATTTAAAAAATTAACTTTAATTTAGAAATAGCAGTAGAAAAGTATTGCCAACCAACAAAACAAACTACATATTGTGGTAGTCACACATAATTAAGGTGTGGATGTCCGTAAAAGGTTGAAAGTCATGGTCAAGTCACCCATAAACACAGAGCAGCAATAATTTAACAGGGAAAAGTGTAGAAATTAAATCAGAGCATATCACCAACGCATTATGCATTGCTCTGGTCTGACAAGTTTGTATAATTCTGGTTACTAAGATACAAGCATGACAACTGCTTGGAAAAGAAAATAGAGTCATGAGGTTGCTCTCGAAAGAAAAAGATAAGAGCTCTCAGCTAAAAATGGGACAAAGTACACAGGAGCAGCTAAATAAAGGTAGATGTCCTCACCGTTAGCAGGGGAGTCTGTGGTTGCAGTAAGGCTAAATATGAAACGTACTGGCCTAATAATATTTTCTTGAAATATAGGCAAAAAGAGTGCAACAGTGCAGGGTATGAATATTGAAGTTTTAAATTTTCAGGTAACCCACTCACCCTTTGTTTTCTTACTTCCACCAGTCCACATGGAGTCTTACATTGTTCATCTTTTACCCCTCGTTACCCTGACTCATCATGCTCTCTCATCTGGTACCATCCCCAACATACCTATCTACCTGGATTTCTTTTCCCCTGCATCGCCTAACCCATCTGTTCTTCCACATGGTTTCGTCTGCCCATCATTCCTCCCTGGCCTTGTTCCTCCCACCACCTAATAGCCCCCATCTTACCTCTCCCTCTCACTTTTAAATACTGGCTATTTTCTTTCTGAGTTCTCTATCTTGATGCAGGATCTCAGCCCAAAATGTCGACCATCCCTTTGCTTTCACAGATGCTGCTTGACCCATAGAGTTCTTCCAGCAGTTTAGTTCCAGCATCCACAATGATCTACAGTCCAGGGAATGAGTTAGGTAAAGGATGTGGTGACTAGCTTTGAGTGATCCTTTGAGTGAATGGCTGAGGATAGTCCCACTTGTACAAAGAAGCTGAATACAGAAAACTGGCCAACCACATCAGAAGGAGACGCATATCTCCTGCAAACGCAGTGTTTTTTTGTGTCATATGTAAACTTGTTCTTTTAACAAAAATACAACCTTGATAATGCTGATGCTACGAGATTTCTATTATTGCCTTATCTTGTCAAGTGATTTGAAACATTGGCTGATCGTTTTCAGGAGAATAGTTTATCAAGTTGCACAAAGCTTATCACCAAGAAAATGGTTCCATGAGTCCATAGAGGAAAATGCGTGATTCAGTAGTGTGTTGGAGTCTTCTTCAATGTTTCATTTCAGTGAAGGTAACAGGATGATTTTATAAATGACCTGGATAAAGAAGTGGAAGGACGGGCCAGTAAGTTTGCAGATGCCATGAAGGTTGGATATGTTTGGAATAGTGTCGTAGGTTACAACAGGATATTTTTAAATTTAGACATACAACTGCCTTTTGAAAAGATGAGTTGGTTTTTCCACGTTGCTGGAGTTGTTCGTGTCAGGTCCAAAGGCTGTTGGGCCTTCAGGGTGACCAATGTGTCTATCGGCCACTGTGAGTGGAAGATGCACGCTGAGTTGAGTAGAGTTTCAAACCAACTGATTCAAACTCGTGCGGTTAAAAAAAGATCTACACTGGTTCCAGTGGTCTCAGCGTCGTGCGGGGCAGAAGTGACGTCAACTTCCTGTCCGTTGTTTTTTCCCCGCACTGAGAGCTCCCGAGTATATCTCTGATTGGGGACTCCACAGCGACTGCTGGCACCAGGTCGCCTGCCGCGTGGGTGAGCCGCCACAGGACAATAAATTTGAACTTTTTGAACTCTATGTAAATAAGTAGAAGAAAATATGAACCCTGTGTCTTTCTTCTTTTAAAAAAAATTGCAACTTTTATGTACAGGATCTTGTTTTGAGGAATGAAGAAAAGTTCTTGAAGTGGAATAATTTCTGCTGAGCATTTTAAAATTTTTGTTGCTAGTGTTTTTGCATGTAGTATATATTTTACAATATATTCTACAAAATAAAAGTCACATCTGCTGAACAAAAATTTGATTTATTAAAAAAAACTTAGCAAGTCAGTAAATATAGTTGATTAAAGCTACCGTGTGTACAACCAGTCTGCTGGCATCCTAATCAATGGTTATGAATCTTTAATTAGTGTATAATTAAAGGCTATAACATTTCCAGAAAGCAGGCTATGATCGTTCCATGAATTTGAAGGTTGGCTTCCCTACCTAGTTTGTTTGGACTTTCTCCAAGGATCACTTCTGATGGACATTTCTGCAAGTAAATGAACTTTTAATCATGCTTCCCATCTTTAACAAGAATGCTGCAGTTCCACCGAGAGAATGTGCGGTGTTCTCGGTAATTTTAGCTGACTTCAAATAGCAGCCAAATTTATAAACTGGGTCAGATGAGAGGATGTAAATTTACTTCACTCGGGGATGAAGCCACAAGCACAATCCCCGAAACCTAAGTTGGGAAAGGAATATCTACAGCATAGATATCAAGAGGTTAAAACATACTAATGATATTTGATCTGATTTCAGCAATTCTTCTGCTTCAAAGAAATGTAATGCTCATGTTTAGCTGGTAACTCAGGAAGCACATTTGAATTTATAGGCATATGGATCAGTATTAAATAATGTCTATTTCCATTGAAATCTATGGGATGGGTGTTTAATTAGTGGGTGAATTGATATGGAAGATTTTAAAGTCTTGTCAAAAGTCAACATTACCAGGTGACAGAAGCTTTCCTTTCTCTGGAATTAACATATATAAAAAGAAGCAGCAATTTGAAACTTTTCTTCTGTGCTGCCTTCGAGAGATACTGGATTCGGGGTGTGGTGAAGTAAAAAGACAAAAGAGTAACCTTGTTCATTCATTACCATCTCAGGCAGCCGAAGTTGGCACACCACTTTTTTACAGTCAGAAACTATGCAGAAAAAACAGACAGAAATGCTGGAGGAACTCAATCGGTCTGACAGCATCCATAGGAGGCTATGAACCGATGTTTCAGGCCTGAGGCCTTCTTCAAGGAATAGGCAAAAGATAAACAGAGAACAGGAGGGCATCAGAATAAAGACAAAGCTGGCTGGGAGGAGGAGTTCAGACCTACAAAAGTGGAGGGGGGTGTGGTTTAACAAAAGCCAGAGAAGTCGATGTTAATGTCATCCATTTGTAAGGTGTCCAGATGAAAGATGAGATGTTGTTCCTCCAATTTGCAGGTGGTCTCAGGCTAGCAGAGCATGTCAGTTCGGGAATGAGATGTGGAATTGAAATGGATGGCCACTGGGAGATCCACTCTTGCAGTGGACAGGGCTGAGGGTCTTAACAAAGTGATCTCCCAGTCTGCATCTCGTAGAGGAGACAGCAGCGGGAGCACCGGATGCAGTAGATGACTCCTGCAAATCACAAGTTGCTTCACTGGGAAGGAGAACTATGCAGAATTCTTTTGGAAGCAAGCGGAATCTTTTGGTAGACTTGGAGTATTTGTTTATCTGGTCCATGAAGAAGGAGCTTTTAACAATTTGATGTGAAATCTTGTTTTCACAGATTGGAGAGTTTGAAAATGCATTTGCAATCTGTTATTCTGTCACCTGTGATTGATTCACCATGTGGCTGATCATAAAAGTTTAAAGAAAATATTATTATTTTATTCAATGAAAGAACTAACTGCCATTTGTTTAGTGCCCTGGGAGGCTGATTTAACTCAGATTTTATTTCCAACTGTGTTGGAGAATTTGAAAGATTAGAATTTTGCTACAAACACCTAAAGCAACATGACACTACACTTCACTAATGTCACTGGCTACACAATTATCTATGGAGACTTAATAATCACCACAGAAGATATGTTCAAATAATATATTCTCTATATGCTTTATATAGAAGCACTTTTTAAGTCAGCATGCAGTATAAAATAAGAAATGGTATTAGGAGAGGGTCCAAGCTGATCTATTATGTTAGTATCACTTTCTGCATTACATATCCCTTGATTCTCTTTGAACCGTAGAAGCAGGCCCTTTGGCCCATCTAGTCCATCCCAAAGAGTTTCACCGAGACCATCGACCTGGACCCTAACCCACCATAATCCTCTCATCCATGTACCTATCCACATTGCTCTTAAATGTTGAAATTGAACACACAGCCACCACCTCTTCTGGCAGCTCATTCCACTCTTTCACCACCCTCTGACTGGAGAAGTTTTCCCCGAATTTTCCCTTTAAACATTTCAGCTTTCATCCTAAATCTACTTCTTGTCTCCTCCAACCTTGCTGGAAAAAGTCTGTTCACATTAACCTTATATGCGATGGAGTTTAGAAGGATGAGGGGAGACATGATTGAGGTGTATAAGATTATCAAAGGGCTAGATGGGGTGAATTCGGATTCCATGTTCCCAATGTTGGGAGAGACTAGGACTAGAGGGCATAGTTTAAGAATACAGGGAAGGCCCTTTAGGACGGAGATGAGGAGAAATATTTTTACCCAGATAAGTTTTAATCTTGCCGCAGAGGGTGGTAGGGGCAGATTCGGTGGATATGTTCAAAAGGGAGTTAGATAAGGCTCTTGTGGACTTGGGGAGTTAAGGGTTATGGGGATAAGGCAAGGAATGGATACTGACAGAGAATGATCAGCCATGATCTGAAAAATGGCAGTGCTGGCTCGACGGGCCAATTGGCCTACTCCAGCACCTACTGTCTATTGTCTATTATCTATACCACTCATAATTTTGTACAACTCTATCAAATCTCCCCTCATTCTCCATTGCTGCAGGGAATACATTTCTAACCTTTTAAACCTCTCTCTATAACTCTTCAACATCCTTGTAAATCTTGTCTGCACTTTTTTCAATCTTATCAATATATTTCCTGTAGTTGGGTCACCTGGACTGCACAGATTGCTCCAAGTTTGACCTTACTCAACTTCAACGCAATATCCCAAACTCTGCACTCTGAACTTTGATTGATGAAGGCCAATGTGCCAAAAGCTTTCTTTATGACGCCCCCCCCCACCCCATCTGCCTGTAATGCCACTTTCAAGAAAGTGTACCTGTATTTTCAGATCCCTCTGTTCTACCAGTCCTGTACGAAGTGAAGTCTGCAGATGCTGTGATTGTAGTCAAAACACAGTGAATGCTGTGAGAGTGACCGCGTTCCTCCAGCATTTCTGTGATTTTACTACCAAACCCATACGTTTTGGTGGGTGGGAAGAAACTGGAGCAGTTAGATAAAGAACCCATGCAGGTCACAGGTAAAAAATGACAAACTCTTTAGGGATAGAGGCAGATTTGAACTTGGGTCATAGGTGTTGTAACCGTGTTTGCGCTTTGCTAACGATGCCACCTGATTTGTGTTGGAATAATTCTCCAGATTACAAAGTACACTATTTTAGGAAATCAATTGGCCTCTTCTTTAAATTGATATTGGATTTTGGTGAATAAAGTCAGATAGTCATGTGGTTACAGAAATTTCCCTCCTGTTTCCAATGCCTGTAGAGTTTGGGATTTTCTCGTGGCAGTCAAGGTCCACAATAGTGGCTGCAATTGCTTGCACTGAATCTCTATTTCTTCTTTTATTAAATGGACCTGTGCAATAAATTGTATGAGGTGGAAATTCTGTACTTAAGCCTAACCCATTCAATTGATGCGATTGGGCATCCCAGAGATGAAAGCGCATTTTAATCTTTCCCCCATCAAGTTCATGGGGCCAATATAACGCAGAACCAATTCAAATGACCTTTATTCCTCAAGTCATAAAGACATTGTCATTGAGACACAGGAAGGTACAGATGGCAAACTTGCCCTTCAAGCCATGCTAACCATTAACCACTCCTTTAAGCTCATCCTTTTTTTAAAACATTTCCCCACATTCTCATCGACTCTTTCCACTCATGCACAAGCTAAATAACTCTTGGAGTGGCCAATTGACCTATCAACCCAAGCCTTTTTGGGGTGTGAGGAAACCAGAGCACAGAGCAGTTCACCACAGGAACAGGCTTTTGGATGCATGTCTGTGTCAAATTAAACTAAAGCTCTGCTTCTGGCACTTCTAACTGTCTTCCTCTAAACCACTACTGCAGTATCTGCTTCCACCTTATAGCATGTTCCACACATACAGACAAATGATACATATGCAGGACAAGCATTTATATATACAAACAAAAAGATAAATAAATATTGTTTTGTAAATATGAGGGTCTTGGATGGCCAGTGTGCGCAGTTCCTTTGGTCATTCAGCATTCTCACTGCCCATGGGAAGAAGTCGTTCCTCAGCCTGGTGGTGCTGGCTCCTGTATCTCTTATCCGACAGAAAAATATCCCGATGGTGGTGGGGGTTGGGAGGGAAATATGCTGTCATGTCTGTGGTGATATGTAATTATACCACTAGGTCACCAGGGGTCATCCCGGTGACCTTGTATATAAAGCAGTCCAGAGCTACAGTCTAGCCTTCCAGGTTTATCTTGCAGAGAGACAAGACCTCTTAGTGTACCTATTAGTTTATTAAAGCTGTCTTATACTCACACTGCTGGTGTGGTTATGGTCAGTACAATGTCAACTCCACAAGGAGAGCAGCAGAGATCAGAATTGAACCCAGGTCTCTGGAGTTGAGGCTTCAGCTGACTGGAACTGCAATTTTACATAACGCGGATTAGAGGCCGAGGGGATCCCTGTGACTTCGGGGCTCTTGCCTGTTGCTGGAAGCAGAAGTGAGCTCCCTTGAATCTCAAGGCCTGACCAGTAACTCAGTCATTCCGTCCCCACCTTTGCCATGTGTGGTGGATTCTGCTTCTTTAAATTTTATGTTTAATTAAATATTTTTTTACACACACAGCACGGTAACAGGCCCTTTTGCCTCATGAGCCCGTGCTGCTCAATTACACCCAATTGACCGACAACCCCGATAAGTTTTGAGCGGTGGGAGGAAACCGATGCAGACACGGGGAGAACGTACAAACTCCTTACTAACAGCACTGGATTCAAACCCAGGTCCACTGGTGCTGAAACAACTAACCTCTCTTCTGTCAATTAGTCTTCTTGGCAGGGTGATTGTTGTTTTGGCTGTTGCCCACCCAATAAGTATCCTGAATAATTAGGTGCAGGGTTGGGCTACTGAACTCCAGTCATCCCCGAAAATGTACGTATCGATCAATCACATGGCATTTGGTAGGATCCAAAGCATGCGGCCTTTGTTTGGAGGAAACCACTCTCTTAATTTGACTTCTTTTAGTGAATGAAATTCATTGTTGGGAATCATGGTTGGAGAAACATAACACCGACGAAATGAATGGTATCCGTCTAGGAAAAGGGAAGATGCAGAGAGACTTGGGTGTTGCTGCGCATCAGTCGTTGAAAGTGGGCGTGCAGGTGCAGCAGGCGGTGAGGAGGGCAAATGCTATATTGGCATTCATAGCAAGAGATTTGAGTACAGAGACCCTGCTTTAGCTGTACAGGGCCTTGGTGGGACCACACCTGGAGTACTGCATGCAGTTTTGGTCTCCTTATCTGAGGAAGGACCTCCTCGCCATGGAGGAGGTGCAGAGAAGATTCATTAGACTGATACCAGGGATGGAAAGACTTGCATATGAAGAAAGGTTGGATAGACTATGCTTGTATTCTCTGAAATTTAGAAGATTGAGGGGGGATCTTATAAAAAACATAAAATTCTTAAGGGTTTAGACAGACTAGATGCAGGTAGGTTGTTTCCAATGCTGTGAAAAACCAGAACAGTTTAAGGATAAGGGGGAAGTTTTTTTTTTAAGGACTGAGATGAGGAAAAATTTCTTCTCTCAGAGAGTGGTGGATCTGTGGAATTATTTGCCACAGGAAGTAGTTGAGGCCGGTTCCTTGTCAATATTTAAGAGTAGGTTAGATTGGGCCCTTGTGGCTAAGGGGATCAGGGGGTATGGGAAGAAGGCAGGAACTGGGTACTGATCAACCATGATCAGATTGAATGGCAGTGTAGACTTGAAGGGCCAAATGACCTACTCCTGCACCTCTTTAGTCTTTAGTCTTGTGGGCAGGGAAATGGGCCAGAATTCCCTGTTCTCAGCTGGAAACATAACAATTAAGGGCATCATTGATAATTACACTGGACAACAAAGATTTTGCTTCCTGAAACCTTTTGTATTTTATGGATTATTTAGATATAACCTATTTTATGATTTCCTGTCATATGTTAACTCTACCAGTATATTGGCCACAAAGCGGGCTGTTTTTGTCCAAGCATGACTGGGCATGCACTCAGTTGTTGCCTTAGGCCTGGGCATGCTTAGTCAACCTGCGTGACAACCTTGAGGGATATATGGACTTGGACCTCAAGATCCCTCTGTTCAACCACACTCTTAAGTAACCAGTCTTTAACCTTGTAATCGGCCTTCTGGTTTGACCTTCCAAAATGCATCACCTCACACTTATCTGGATTGAACTCCATCTGCCACTTTTCCACCCAAGTCTGAATCCTGTCTATATCTTTTTGTAACCTACGACAATCTTCAGCATATCCATACCTCCTCCAACCTTCATGTATCATCCACAAACTTACTGACTCATCCTTCCATCTTTTCCTCTAGGTCATTTATTAAAATCACAAAGACCAGGGGATCCATAACAGATCCACATGAAACTCCATTAGTCACTGACCTCCTGGCAGAATACTTTCCTTCCACTACTACTCTCTTCTTTCTACATGCAAGCCAATTTTTTATCCTCACAGCCAAGGTTCCCTGGATCCCATGTCTTAAGACTTTCTGAATGAGACTCTCATTGGGGACCTTGTCAAATGCCTTACTAAAATCCATATAGAGTACATCTATCTCCTACCCTCATCAATTTCTTTTGTTACTTCCTCAAAAAACTTCACAAATCCATCCTTTAGTAAACTGTACTTCTCCAAATGCTCATAGATCCTATCCAATAGTTAGAATCCTCTCCAATAATTTGAGTACCAAAAACACAAAACTCAGTGGTATATTATTCCCAGTATTCTCCCTATTACCTTGTTTAAACAGGAGACTACATTTGCCGTTCTCCAATCCTCCAGCACCTCCCCATGGCCAAAGAGGACTCAAACATCATAGCCACTGCCCCAGCTATCTCCTCCCTCATTTCCCACAGCAACCTGGGGTAGATCACATCTGGCCCCGGGATCTTATCGATCTTAATGTTTTTTAAGAAGATCCAACACTACTTCTTCCTTATCTCAACATCATCCAGCATACAAGCCTGTTCTACTATGACCTCACCCTGTTCAAGGTCCTTTACTTTTGTGAATACTGAAGCAAAGAATTAATTTAGGACCTCCCCAACCACCATGCACATGTTGCCCCCTTTATCCTTTAATGGTCCCACCTTCACTCTCATCATACTTCTTTTCTTCACATGCACATAGAATGCCTTGGGGTTCTCCTTAGTTCTATCTGATGCCCCCTTTAAACTCTCCTAAGTCCTTCCTAAAGCTCCTTCCTGGTTACCATCGACTTCTCATGAGTCCTTTCCTGTTCCTGCTTCCTAATTCTAATATATGGTTCCTTCTTCCTCTTGACTAGCTTCCTCATCTGTTTGGTCAACCACGGTTCCCTTTTCCAACCATCTTATCCCTGTCCCAGTGGGACAAACCTATCCTGAACCCAGCACAAAGAGTCCTCAAACTTTCTCCACATTAGTTCTGATCTTTCACCCTTGAACCAATTTTCAATTTACTCTCGTTAGTTCCTGCCTCATCCCATCATAATTAGTCTTTGCCCAATTAAACACTTTCCCATTTTGTCTGCTTTTATCCTGATCCATAGCTATGCTAAAGCTCAGGGAGTTGTGGTCACTCTCACCAAAATGCTCTCCCACTGAGAGGTCCACCACCTGACCAGGTTCATTCCCCAGTATTAGATCCATTATGACCTCTCCTCTCGTCGGCTGGTCCAAATACTGTGTCAGGAATCCTTCTTGAATACTCCTGACAAATTCAGCCCCATCTATCCTTCTTGCTGTCAGAACGTGCCAGTCAATGCGCATTTAGGCTGGGCTTCTGGGTGAATGGCTAATTATTTGTGCCTCATAGATAATGTATGCCATGATATCAATATAAATTTTCAATAATGCATCCTGGATGAGGAATGGCATTTACTGTTATATTAATTTAATTACTAGAATGCTTTCATTGTATCTTCCCACCTTGTGTATATGTTAGAGTTACATTAGCTTGAAGAAAAAAAATAGCACCATCATTCATTGCAAAGCTCTTAATGACCAGTGAAATAAATGTGAAGTCAAAGTTCTGATAACTGTGTGGAATGAGCTTCCGGGAGAAGTAGTGGTGGCAGGGTCCATTTTGTCATTTAAAGAAAAATTGGATCGCTATATGGATGGGAGGCGAATGGAGGGTTATGGGCAGGGTGCAGGTAGGTGGGACTAGAGGAGAGTACTTAGTTCGGTGCGGACTAGAAGGACCAAAATGGCCTGTTTCCGTGCTGTAATTGTTATATGTTATAATATTAGGGATGTTGAAGTCTCCCATAACAACAAACCTGTAATTTCTGCACCATTCCAAAAGCTGCCTGCTCATCTATTTCTCGATGTCCCAAGAGCTATTTGAGGACCCTCAGGCTTCTCCCAGCACAGGACTAGCTCCCTTCCTATTTCTGACTTTCACCCACACTGACTCAGTTGACACTCCCTCTGCAGCATCCCCCCCTTTCTAAAGCTGTGCTTCTATCCCGACCAGTAATGTTACTTCCTCCCTCTCTTACCTCCCATCCTATTCCATTTAAAACACCTAAACCTGGTACCTACATCAGCCAATCCTGCCCTTCTTCCAGTCAAGTCCCTGCAACGGCCACAGCATGGTAGTTCTGTTTTACCTCCGCTTACAAACAAATAAAGAATATACTCATCTGTTTCTTTAGCACACGACTTTCTTTATTCTCTACAGACACAATATTGCATTCTTCAACTTCAAAAACACGACTGTCCTTCCCATTGGCTCACCACCACACGGGCAATCCTAACGTTCTCACTCTCCTCCTCCTGTGTCCGAGATCCATCACCCGTATAATGATGCTTAACACACCCATGCATGCACGCTATTACTCCCATGCATTGCTCCGTTTACGTCAATGGCGACCAGCACTACTGGCGATGCAGGTAATTTCGCAAGCACGACAGTTCCACTTACTGACCCATGCTCTAAGTTCATCTCTTTTATTCCTAATACCCCTACTGTTGAAATCGACACGTTTCAAACTGATTATATTTATGTTTCCTCCCCTGCCTGTCCTTCCTCACTAACTCAGAACACATTGCATCATGCTTTTGACCTTCTGCTCTAATCTTTGCACTCACATTCAGGTTCCCAACCCTTGGCAAACTAACTTAAACCCTCTCCAACATCCCTGCTACCCATGTGCATGGTGATTGGGGATTTGTTGGTTAGGCGAACAGATAGGAGGTCTGTGAACGAGATCAAGG
The DNA here is from genome assembly GCF_036971445.1 of Narcine bancroftii. Taxonomy (NCBI): domain Eukaryota; kingdom Metazoa; phylum Chordata; class Chondrichthyes; order Torpediniformes; family Narcinidae; genus Narcine; species Narcine bancroftii. Next base: position 192,862,389 of record NC_091475.1, read on the forward strand.
CTCCTGAATGGTATGTTGCCTCCCAGGTGTCAGGGCCAGAGACATCTCTGATCATGTCCACAGCATTCTCAGGTGGGAAGGTGAGCAGCCAGATGTCGTGGTCCACATGGGCACCAATGACACAGATAGGAGTAGAGATGAGTTCCTGAAGCTGGAATGTAGAGAGTTAGGAAAGAAGTTGAAAAACATGACCTACAGGGTGATAATCTCGGGACTGCTGCCTGTGCCATACACCAGCAAAAGGAAGTTGTGGCAGATTAGTGTGTGGCTGAATAGTTGGTGCAGGGGGCTGGGGTTCAGATTTGTGAATCATTGGGATCTCTTATGAGGAAGTTCTGACCTGTACAAAAAGAACAGGCTACACCTGATCTGGAAAGGGACCAATGTGGAAATGTTGCACTCCATACTGTAAGCAATGAAGTTAAACAAGAAAATTGCAGATGCTGGGATCGTGCAAAGTTCTCTTTCCCTATTCCTTACCTCCAGCTCCTCATCTTCCCTTCCTTTTATAGGAGAGCTATCCTCTGCCCCCTCTCCCCATCACTTCTCTGTTTTTCTTCTTTTCTACACTATTAGTCTATGCTCCTTTCCCTTCCTCCTACCTTTCCATCTCAACCCTCCCCCCCCCCCCCCCCCAACTTTTTTATTCTGATGTCTGCCTATTTCTTTCTTAATGAAGAGCCCAGGACCAAAATGTTGGTTATCCTTTACTTCCTACTGAATTTTCCAGCACAATTGTGTATAGTGTATTTTCAATCTCTTACTGCTGCAGTCGGAGGTTCCCACCTGCTTCAAAAGGGTATCAGTCATCCCGGTGCCCAAGAAGAGCGGAGTGAGTTTCCTCAACGACTATCACCCAATTTCACACACATCTACTGTAATGAAATGTTTTGAGTGGTTGGTCATGGCCAGAACTTGTACCTATTAAAAATCTGGACCCACTGCATTTCACCTGCTATCACAATAGATGTAATACCATTTAGTTCTGGATCATTTAGACAACAGCAAAACATATATCCAGCCATTCTTCATCGACTACAGCTCAGTCTTCAGCACCATCTTTACCTCAATGTTGGCCAACAAATTCCAAATCTTGGGCCTCTGCACCCCCAACTGCAACTGGATTCCTGACTTCCTCATTGGAAGACCATAGTCACTATGAAGTGGAAACAATGTCACTTCCTCACTGTCAATAGGCACAGACACGTGTCAAGGATGCGAGCTTAGCCCACAGCTGTACTCATTCTACACCCATATTATGTGGCTAGGCATGATTCAAATGCCATCTACAAATTTGATCGTTGACGGAATCACAGACAACGAGGAAACCTATAGGAGGGAGATAGATCAGCTAGTTGAGTGGTGTCACGAACATATTGCACACAATATGTTTGTAAAACCAAGGAGATGACTGTGGACCAGGAGAACATGAACCAGTCCTCGTCGAGGGGTCAGTAGTAGAGAGGGTCAAGATCTCTGAGGTTCTATCCTGGGCTTCCATGTCAATGCAATCACGAAGACAGCACAGCATACTTTGTGAGGAGTTTAAGGAGATTTGCTATGTCATCATAAAGACTCTCGAAAAATTTGACAAGGTGCACTGTGGAGGGCATTCTGTCTGGTTGCATACTGTTTGGTATGGAAATGCCAATGCACTGGAGAGTTGTTAACTCAGCCAGTGACATCATGGGCACTAGTCGTCACTCCATTGAGGACCTCTACAAGAGGCGGTATCTTAAGAAAGCAGCCTCTATTCTCGAGGACCACCGCCACCCAAGCCATGCCCTCTTTGATGGTGACAGTGTGAAGAGCCTCTTCACAGTGTTTCCATCAGAAAAAAAGCACAGGTGCCTGAAGATGAGCACTCAGGAGCACATGGACAGCTTCTTCCCTCTGCAATCAGATTTCTGAATAGACAATGAACCATAGACACTACCTCACTTTCTTGCACTATTTATTTATCTATCTATTTATTTATTTATAGCAATATTTGCACTGCAATCCTGCCGCAAAACAACAAATTTTGTGACCTTCATTCTGATATAAATACTGATCCTCTTAGCAATGAAGATAGTGTCAATGAGGTTAATTACATTTAAAGATGGATCGAGGCCTTCAGCTGTGGGAAGGCAGTGTTTAGAAATTTTGAACTTTGCATTCTGGTGTAACTAGAACCTACGTATTTGTTTTTCTCTCATAGTTCATTTTTATAAGATTTAACGTGAACATTTTTAGAGCAATATGTTACAAAGCAAAGATCTTTTATTGAAAACGTTATTCAGTCAATCCACATTTATGCATTTTGATGCAAATGACTGAATTGTCACAAGTTGCAAGTTTCTCATGATTTTTTTGGGCTAGGATTGCAACAGCAGGAGAACACTGAACCATGTGGAAATCACTTCTGTCAGTTTTACAACAAAATGCAATATAACCCAATAGCGCATACATGGTCAGTTACTGAACCATTAAGGGATAACGCTATCACAAAAGGTTTGCTCAGTCTGATTATTTCAGGCGGAGACAGTTGCGTAAGTTAAATCTTGACTTGGAACAATGAGCAGTTTCATGAGTTCAAAGTCCACTGTGTGAATAGAGACGAGATTAAAACCTGGCAGCCAAAGCAGGTGATCTCAGAGTGTGACAGCTCAAACCGATTTTGTTTACTTTTATGATTCTAAAATTCAAAGACCTTTTCTGTTTTATTCATTACATTTTATGGAATGAGGGTGCCCACCTTTATTGTTGGTGGCACGGTTAGTGTTGCATTTAGGCTTGAATCCAGCACTCTCTGTAAGGAGTTTGTACGTTCTCCCCATGTCTACATGGGGTGCTCCGGTGTCCTCCCATCCTTCAAAACATACAGGGGTTGTATATTAATTGGGATATTTGAGCTCAAAGTCGAGGCTGACCTGGGACAAAGTGATAACAGCATTGTTGGAGTGTGTGTGAAATGAGAGTTAACAGAAGGCCTTATCTGTTGAATAAAGCAAATGTGATTCATCCCATTAACAATAGTTTGATGACAAGAAGGGGAGTTAATCCCTCTGCCTTGATCAATAATTTGCCCTCTCAATGCTATAAAGCAAATGATCTCGTCCTTATCAAATTGTGTTGAGGAACTCGTGCACTAATCAGCAGGTGTATTTTCTATATGCCGCATTTCTAAAGGAATAATTAATTTGAAAAGGGATTGGAATATCAGAAGGCTGGAAGAATTATCTTTCTATTACTCTCATCAGTTAGCCCAATGCATTTACAGCTCCAGCAATGTGGGTTTGAATCTAGCACTGTCTGTAAAGGCAAACTGGGGTTCAAATCCCATGCTGTCTTTCAGGAGATTGTGCATTCTCCCCGTATCTGTGTGGGTTTTCTCCAGTTTCTTCCCTCCGTTCAGGTGTAGATTGGGCGGCACGGACTCGTGGGCCAAATGGCCTGTTTTAAAATTTAAAAAATTTACATTCTCCTTGTCTTTGCGTGAGTTTCCTCGAGGCGCCTGGTTTCCTCCAATCCTTCAGAACATACTGGGGTTGTAGGTTAATTGGGATACTTGGGTGGCACGTCTAAATGATTTGAAAAAATTAAAAATTAAATTAAAAATTAAAAAACCTGATTACCTTTGAACATACGAACAAAAGATGGCAATGGGCATATGGTACATCAAGCCTTTTTCACCACTCATCAAGATCCTGATTCATCTTTAAACTTTGAATTATTTTTCTGCACTGTTTCTATATCCATTGATTCTCTTCTTAGTCAAGTCTTTTGGAGATGATGAGGAGCTATTTTCTTGAATCAATTATTGCTGTCCTTCTGCTGTAGGCACCTATACAATCCAGTTGAATGAGGTGTAAGAAGGAGCTGAATACATTTCCAAGTTGACAGGATTTCCACAATTTGACACTCTTTCAGAACCTCCAAAAGAACTTTACAACCAATGACGGACACCACACTACTTATAAATTGTGGTCTGTGCTATAACATGGGAAACAGGAAAGCCCATAAATACCAATCTGATAAAGAGCAGGTAATCCCTTTTAGAATGCTAATTTTGGCACAATTATTTTGGTGGCGCACTGAGGTGTACTCTCCTACTCTTCAAAAATCTTTAATACAGATGAAAAATCTCTTCTGAATGTTGGGAATACCTGTGTCGTAGATATTGTTAGGTCTGCTTTGTTCATGAATGAGTGAGACAAACACCAGACTGAGTCGAAATCAGGGTTCTTTGTTCTTTATTACCGGATTGTAACACTTGCAACTAACCATGTTAGTCGGAGAATGCATTCTGCCGTTATCAGCAAAATGGTGATTTTTTATACCCTTGGATACGTGCTTAGAACATCATCATATCATTACTTGTCCAATGACTAAAACTGTTGCTATCCTTTCCCTGCTAGCTTCCTGCCTCTCAATCCATCAATGTCTCTCTTATCTTGTAAGTACAAGGATGCATTCACATCTTGTTACAGCCCTGTACAGGGTAACTCCTTACACATTCCCATCTCATGATGTTTTACCTTACAATATGTGAAAGCTGAAAGTAATTCAAAACTGCAATAAGGCTTAAAACTCTGTGACTAAGTGGGTAAATAGATGTCAGTGATGTTCAGGTATGAAAATCAATTCAGAATGACCCACAGGTGCAGTTTTATTCATTGAGTACTTCAACAATTTCATTTTAAACTGTAGAATCGCTTTTTTTTAAAAGAAAATTAGCAGAACTGAATAAATTACTTAAGAGTACTTAGTGACCAGCGGAGTTCTGTAGGAATCTGTTCTGGGACCCCTGCTCTTTGTGATTTTTATCAATTGACCAAGATGAAGAGGCGAAAGGGTGGGTCAGTAAGTTTGCAGGTGATATGGAAGTTGGAGGAGTTGTGGCGAGTGGTGAAGATTGTTGTAGGTTACAAAAGGATATAGACAGGATGCAGAGTTGGGCGGAAAAGTAGCAGCTAGAGTTCAATTCGGATAAGTGTGAGGTGATGCATTTTGGAAGGTCAAACCTGAAGGGTGAGTATAGGGTTAATGGTTAGATATTTAACAGGGGGGCCTTTATATTTCTCAAGGTTGCCACACAGGTTGATAGGATAGTTAAGAATGCCTATGGGATGTTTCATTAGTCGGGGGATTGAGTTCAAGAGTCAAGAGGTCATGTTCAACTCTACAAATCATGAGTGAGACCACACTTAGAATATTGTGTTCAGTTCAGGTCACCTCATTATAGGAAGGATGTGGAAGCTATGGAGAGGGTGCAGAGGAGATTTACAGGATGTTGCCTGGATTGGAAAACAAGACTTATGAGGCAAAGTTATCAGAGCTGAGACTTTTCTCTTTGAAGTGAAGAAGGATGAGGGGTGACAATAGAGGTCTGCAAGATTCTGAATGCCATAGATAAGGTAGACCACCAGCGCCTCTTTCCTAGGATGGGAGAAGCAAATACCAGAGGACATCTGTACAAAGTGAAGGGAGGAAAGTTTAGGGGAGACGTAAGGGGTAAGTGTTTTTTACACAGAGAGTTTTGGGTACCTCGAATGCAGAGATTGAAATATTAGGGGTATTATAAGAGACTCTTGGTCAGGCACATGGATGAAAGAAAAATAGAGGGTTATGAAGTAGGAAGTCCTTAGTTTATTTTGGTAGGAATATTCAGGTTGGCACAACGCAGATGGCTGAAGGGCCTGTAGTGTCTATGTTCTATGTTAAAACATGAATGTCTGCAGATGCAGGGATTGAAGTAAAAACCAACAATGCTGGAGAAAGTCAGCAGGTCAAACAGCATACTTTATATTAGCATGAATTTGAGGTTGGGGTGGAAGTTAGCAGGAGAGTGAATAAAATCGATAAACTTGTCATGGGTGATACCTTGATGAAGGGCTCAAGACTGAAATGGTGGATATGTAAATGTATAAAAACATTGTTTAACCTGCTGAGTTTTTTCCAGTAATGTGTTTTTAGTGAATAAATTATTTGATAGAATTGATCTTTGTTGGTATAAGGAGCGGGAGGGGGAAGGGGAATGGGAGGCAGAGTCGACTTCAGAACATCGAATCGGAGGGCATTAGGATAAACGCAGGGCGGACCGATATTCAAAAACTCACTCAGCGGGGGTGGAGGTGGGTGCTATGCTTGCCATAAACCTCCTTCATGCGCCATCATCACACTTCCCCCTCCCTACGACATAATAGACAAATGCATGTGCTTATATCACATGATCGCTAGTGATGCCAGTACTATGGGTGGAGGGGCACAATAACTCATTTGGGGGGGAAATGCCCGCGAATGCTCCCCCCCCTTTGCGCCAGCCATGGTGGGAGGACTGTCTTGCTCCTCAGATAAACAAACGCTGACACCTGCATACCCCGTTCAGTGTAAAAAGGACAAACTAGTTTGGCCTGCGTTAGTTCTGAAGAAAACCTTCAATCAATTGCAAATTACTTGCCTTTAACAAACTCAAAGTCTTTGCTTGATTACCCTGTGTATGATGAAGTGCTCACTGATTTTATCTGAAAAAAATTAGAGCGATCGATTTAATAAGTTAATCGTGTACAGCTTTCAAAAATTGATTTGCACTTCAGTGAATGATGGAATATGAGAACGTAGAGAGAAAGCCCCTGCATAGACTGAAATCGGAGTTGGATTAATACCCAACATTTATACTTCCTTATCTAGTTAGAGCTCAACACAATCAAATTAATACCCCTAAAAAATCCATGAAACACAGAAGTCTGTAGATGCATTGATTGAAGTAAAAACAGCTGCTGAGTTTCTCCAGCGTTGTGTTTTAACCCATAAAGTCAGCGCTGAATCTGTTTTTGATGAATACTCGTTAAATGATTTAGAACTCAGAATGCAATCTCAAAACATGTGATACCAGAAAAGTCTGAGTTTTGGCAAATGGTGGGAAGCAGATTCAAGAAATTATTTGGGGCTCAGTAGAATGGGCAGACAGCAGACTGAAAATACTGGATGGGTGTGATAGCACATCTTAATGCGTGAAACACCAAAACATTTTTTAAAATATATTTTATTTAAGAACTTTAAAACCACATCCGTGGATACATACTCAGTAAAGCTACAAAACACCAAAACATTTATACTTCCTTATCTAGTTAGAGCTCAACACAATTAGAGTGAACCCTTACTTGTTCCTTTAGAAATAGATCCAACCTTATGACCAATCATCGTCCTCGTTAATCCTCACATGAAACATTCTGTTACTTCATCATATAGTTGTGTAGGGCTTTGATTAACAGAGGAAGGTAGACTTAACTGGTTATAGTCCCCAGGAGTTGCCCTGAGCTTCTGCCAGCCTTACCAAGTTAATTAAATTGGTAATAAGACTGGATCTATTTCTCCTAGAACAGAAAAAGGCACTACTATATTTGCGTACGGCTTTTATAAACCAGGGAAGGCCATTTTCTGTGGAGGAATCAAAAGAAAGTGGATCTTATGAACAGTTAGTGAATCAACTGATATGGAATAGTATGTGAAAGTGGTGAGAAAGTGGAATTGAATTGGTTATTGTCATGTATACTACAATACAAGTGAAAAGCGTTTTCTGTGCTATCCAGGCAAGTCAACCCACACTTATGTACAGCAGGTAATGGAATAATAAAACAAAAGTGCAATCTGTCGTGTTCAAGTAAGTGAAACAATGTAGGCTTGAGTGCTACAAAGATAAGGTGCAGGGTGCAGAGGAAGGTGTAGTTAAATCTGTGCAAGGGCATTGTCTTTTCTCAGTGAGATTTCTATATGAGAGTCTGTTGACAGCAAGGAAGTCCTCGAATCTGGAGATTTGTGGTTTGAAGCTTGTGTATCTTCTGCTGAACAAAAGTTGGGGGTCGGGGGGGGGGGGGGGGGGTGTCAGAAGAGAGTGTGACTGAGGTGGGACAGGTTGCTTTCCTGAGACAGCAGGCAGAGTAGATGGAGGGAGTTGTTTGTGCAATGGCCTGAGCTGTGTTCAGAACTCTTTGCAATTGCTTTCAGCCTTGGGCAGAGGAGTTTCCTCACCAAGCTCTGATGTGTCCAGACTGGAAATTACCCCGCCAACCCAGTTTTAACATGAGAAACTGCAGTTTACATTGCTGGGTACAAATGAAGGCCCTTCTCCAAAGCCTCATCATCTGAGATTGACTAATTATTTTTTTTAAGCAGTAGTCCTCTGCAAAAGTTTCTTTCTAGTTTTGGAAGCTATTCAGGTGAGTGTTAAGTAGATAAAACTACAATGTTGTGGTGCGCTGTTAGCCAGAATCAGGCACACACAAGGTAAGACTACAACAGGCTTTAATCCACAAAGACTTCCAGAGAGCCAAGCTGGCTGTGACTGCAGCAACTCTAAGTGAGGCCTTGGGAGGTTGGCGCAGGCTTATATCCTGGAGGGTGATTGACACCCGACCGGGTGGGGCTTGATCCATTCAGGCCGACTGATTGACAGCCGGCCAGGTGTTGTCCTGTCCCCTTACACTCCTGCAGGTACAGAGGTTGACCCCTGCAGTGGGCCAGTGGTGTACCACCACAAATGTCCTGAAGTAGGAAATGCATGAGGTACTGCAGATCCAAAAACCAATCTGCTGGAGGAAGCCAGTCGGTGGAGCAGTACTAATTTCAGGCCGGAACCTTTCATCAAGACCCTCTTAATGAAAAGTTCCAACCTGAAATATCAAGGTTTTTTTCCTCGCATTTATGCTGTTCAACCTGTTGAGTTCCTAAGTATACATGGGTGTGAAGTGTGCGCACAAACTGGCCTTTGATACCAGACTAAAAATAATTGGGAAGTGGAGGGACAGGGTGAATGAATAAGCAATGGATTTAATCTAGGTGACTCATGTGGAGTTAAATGGCAGCAACAGGATCAATGGACCTCAAACACTGTTTCAAAATTGTAAGATTCTGTGGTAACACCCTGGCCTGGTTGTGAAGCTTTGCTTAAAACACACACCTAACTGTTGAATTACATTTGGTTAGAAGCCCTTTGAATCCCAACCATTAACAAACTTGGCAACATAAAGCCTTTAAGTTTGTAACAGAGCTTGGGGAATGTTGCATATTAATTTAAAAATGTAAAATGTTCAGTGATATCTTAGAGTAAACGATTGTGGCTCAGATCTGTACACCGCTTCTTGCTCACTGCTAGACTTCAATGTTAAATATCAGTACAAATGCCTCTCGCATACTGGCCTGGTAACTTGTTCTTGCCTCTCACAACTTCAAAGATGGGAACACTTTGATCTGTTAATAAATATCTGCTCTGATCACATTCTTACCTGGTATGTGCACAAGGCTGATTGCTAAAATGGATTATGCCTAGCCTTCCAGTTATGATCTTGCACAGATACTGATCAACTACAAAATTAAAATGCAGAATTCAAAGAGATATGTGAAAAGAAAGTACAGCAAATAGATAGTTTCAATCCTGCCTACAAACACAATTGAAAATACACCATGTAAGATTCCAAGATTCCTTTATTGTCTTATCTTTCTTCTTTTTCTTTGGCTTGGCTTCGCGGACGAAGATTTATGGAGGGGGTAAAAAGTCCACGTCAGCTGCAGGCTCGTTTGTGGCTGACAGGTCCGATGCGGGACAGGCAGACACGATTGCAGCGGTTGCAGGGGAAAATTGGTTGGTTGGGGTTGGGTGTTGGGTTTTTCCTCCTTTGCCTTTTGTCAGTGAGGTGGGCTCTGCGGTCTTCTTCAAAGGAGGTTGCTGCCCGCCAAACTGTGAGGGGCCAAGATGCACGATTTGAGGCGTTTTCAGCCCACTGGCGGTGGTCAATGTGGCAGGCACCAAGAGATTTCTTTAGGCAGTCCTTGTACCTCTTCTTTGGTGCACCTCTGTCACGGTGGCCAGTGGAGAGCTCGCCATATAACACGATCTTGGGAAGGCGATGGTCCTCCATTCTGGAGACGTGACCCATCCAGCGCAGCTGGATCTTCAGCAGCGTGGACTTATACCAACACATAAAATGTAATAATAAGCAAAATTTGTCAACTTCTGTGTGCACACAAAGAGGCACCACCAACAAAAAGAGGAATTAAAGAGTCCCTGCAGAGTTAGCAGGTGCCTGTGGTAAGAGGTGAAGGGGTATATTCTACAAGGGAGACAAAGAAAATGATTGAAGTACAGGCAAACCATACATATCCCATCGACCACTTCCATGTCACTGATTTCAAATGGCTTTTGTGCAAATTGGTGGGATGATGGGATGTACTGCGACAGTGAGGAAAATTGTGGTGAATTTTTTCCCATCTGAATTCATTTAAGAAAATATTACGTGCTGATAGATAAGAGACCACATGATTAATCTTCTAGAAAGCATTGCAATCTTCCTGGAAAACATTGTATGCTGTCTTGACTGTAAGTTGTTCAGGACAGATTGATAGCCTGTTTCCTACATTCTCATTATGGCTACACTTTCCATTAACCTCACTGTCACAGATGACATGTCATGTGCTTCAGGAGAAATAAGGGATGGAGGGAGATGCAGAGGAGCTCAGGTGCAATACCAGGGTCCAGACATGGAGGCAGTAGATTGGATTCAAAGTTGGCTTGATCATAGAAGACCAAAAGTGTTGGTGGAATGATCTACAATATATTATCATTTTGACAGAAATTTAGGCGGGCTGATAAGCAGGTTTAAAGATGACACAAAGATTGGCAGAGTTGTGGATAATGAGGAAAGGATCTAGGCCAATAGAGTCTAATCTGCATACAGTGAGTTGTTGCACTTTGGAAGGTCAAATGCGAAAGGAAAGCATGAAGTAAACAGAGAGCTTGGTTCATGTGGCAGTTAACACAACGCTATCACAGCGCCAGCGACCTGGGTTCAAATCCAGCGCTGTCTGCAAGGAGTTCCTATGTCTACGTGAGCTTCCTCCAGGAGCTCTGGTTTTCTCCCACCCTTCAAAAACCTATGGGGTTCGCAGGTTAATTGGTGTATTTGGGGAGCTCCAGCTCATGGGCTGGAAAGGTCTGCTATCATGTTGTATCTCTAAAATTTAAATTTAGACGTTCATACAGCACGGTAACAGGCCCTTCTGGGCTATGAGCTCATGCTGCCCAATTACACCCAATTGACCTACAACCCTTGTACGCTTTGAAGGGAGAGGAAACCGGACATCTGGAGGAAACCCAAGCACACTCAGGGAGAATGTATAAACTCCTTATAGTCAGTGCCTGATTAAAAAAATATTATATTAATATTAAATTAAATGGCAGGGCCATCAGGTGCATTGAATTACAGAGGGATTTTGGGGTGCAAGTCCATAGCTCCCTGAAAGTGATAGGATGGTCAAGATGGTCCATGGCATATTTGCTTTCATCCGTCAAGATGTTAAGTATAAAAGTCAGAAAGAAACGTCGCAACTGTATAAAACTTTGCTTTGGCCATGTGTGCAGTTATGGTTGCAGCATTACAAGAAGGCTTTGGAGAGGCTGCAGAAGAGGTTCCGCAAGATGCGGCCTGGATGAGAGGATAAGAGCGAAAGGGGAAGATTGGACAAAGGTGGGTTGTTTTCTCTGGAACATTGGAGGCTGAGGGATGACCCGATAAAAGCATTTAAAATGACGAGGCATCGCTAAGGGAGATGGTCTTTTTCCCAGGGTAGACACATCAGAGGACGTAGTTTTAAGGTGAGGGGGGGGGATTTTTTTAATGAATGGGAGGTGCATAGAACATAGGAGGTGATGGAATCAGATAAAATGGCAATGTTAAAGAAGCATTTAGACAGACATATGAATAGACGGGGAACAGGGGTAAACAGGATTAGTTTAATTTGCCATCATGGTTGGCAATGAGCTTGTACTAAACATGAGCCAATCTGATGTTTAATTTTAGGATCATTTTCATCACCTCATGAGCAAGCTGCTGTCTTTAAAAAAAAAAGTCGAAGGACATTCTTTTGTCTGCAGTGGACTTTTGGAATTTACCTTAATCCTTGCAAGGATGCATGCTATTTGGTCTATAACTCTTCCAAATTCCATCTTGAGAATTCCTAAAACATTGGCCATGAAATTTATCAACAAAGTATTTCCAGCACTAAAACTGTATTAATAAATTTGCTACTCATGTTTTAGAAAACTATTTTAAAATAAAATTGTTTGCACCTCTTTCAAAAAAAAAACAAGTGATGTCAGGCTGTGTAATACCGTTCTATTTCAGGGGCATTTAAATTTATAATAGGAGCAGGAGTTGGCCATCTGGCCCATCAATTGTGCTCTGCCATTTAATAAGATCCTGGCTGTGGACTCAACTCCACCTGCCTGCCTTTCGCCCTTCACTCTTATCCCCATACTATGGAAAAATCTATCAAGCTGTGCCTTAAATTTATTTAAAAAGACAGCCTCTACTGGGAATAGGAGCAGAGTTCCCCTCAAACTTGCTCCGCTCTTCAGGAAGGTCATGGGCTCAACTCTTCTTCCGCACCAGATCCCCATCAGCCTCATTTCCTCGATCTTTGCTATGTTCTCTATCTCCACCTTAAAGGTATCAAATGATTTGCCCCCCACGCCCTTGGGGGAGATCGTTCCAAAGTTTCACCTGCTGGGAAAAGATTTTTTTTGCACCTCAGCGTTAAATGACGGGCCCCTTCCTTTGTCGCTGGGTCCCCTTATTTGTGACTCTCCCATTGGTTACACCCCCCCCCATGGGATCTTGAATGTTTGATTAAAGTCATCCTTCATTCTTCTGAACTCTATGGAATGCAACCCCAGCCTCATCTTTATTGGGCAACCCTCTCATCCCAGGAACCCTGGTGAATCTTCTGTTTCAAATGCTGTTCTATCCTGCCTAAGGCACTGTGCAGCCATCTAGCCCAGTTACACCTGAGTTGAAATCCAATGAGTTGGAACAATTTCTTCATCAAATCTACTTCTTTTTCACCAAGAAACAGAATGGCTCAGTAAATGTTGAAGGTTTTTTTTATTTATGAGGTAACTGCATGGATATTGAAACATGGAAAGGCTGACAGTAATTGTTTTGCTCTAAATATCTTAGTGTGATTGTAGTGTATTATAAATTAGGATGTGTCTGAATGATTCAACCTTACTGCTTCTGGCCTGACACCTCAGAGCCTAAAAAATGCAAATTAAAAATGTTTGGAAACGAGAAGTGAATGAGCATCAACAGAGCACAGAGAGACTGGTCTGAATTGAGCAGAGGTCAGTGTGAGTTGATCTGCCTGGATTCATTTTCATCATAAGGGAGGGAAAAATTATTGGCTGTGTTTAGTTGGTCATCAAAGTTTGTTATATTTAGCAGGCGCAGTAAATATAAACAGGAACCGATCTGAAACTGGTCTCTAACAGAAAAGAGCGATTTCCATTCTGTGAATGGAATATGAAAGGGGAATTCCTCCACCTCTCCCCACCTTGGCCACATGTTATTCCAATTCACTGGCTGCTCAGAAGAGGCTTATTGTTAATAGACTGCAGTGGAGGGGGCTTCATTGTGTTCAGTTGTGCAGTTCCAAACCAAATGGTGGTAACTGTGCCTCCGAAGGGGAAAATGCTCCATACGTCAAGTCGACTGGCTCAGGAGCTCGAGAGAAGTCCAAACAAAATCTTTATTTGAAATCAGTTTTTGCACCAAAACAATATTGAAACAAAAGAAGTGTGTTTTACATTTGCGATCATACAAATTCCACATTTAATATTTTCCAATACCATTGAAGTCAGATACTGCACTGAGCATTTACATGGATCAACAGCACATACAGTTTACATCATTTTAAAGAGAACAAAGGCCCTGGAAGCCATCCACAGTTCTTACTAAATATCTAATTTACATAGATGAGGCCAATAACAGCACCCTTTTGTCATATGTGCAATTAAATATGGGCAAACATTCATGATTTGAATCCTTTTTAATTAGACTTTTTGCAGGCCCAATTGTACAATCACATCACACCTTTTATTTCTGGTAAACGAGCGTCTGGTTGGAAATATCACTCCAGCATGCAATGCTGATCTTGTTTTACCCATTCGCCCATGTGAAGGCAGCCTGTTCTATTTTTTTTTTAAAAAAGCCACTCCTTTGTGTTGGTTCTGCCAACAGCATCTGAGAAAATGTTCTGCTCGATATGCCTCTCTTGCGTTTTGAGGCTGGAGAGAGGGAGATGGATGGGATAAAGAATAATTGCGAGCCTGTCCGAAGTTCATGGCCACAGAGTGACACTATTAAGGCACTAATTGAAAAGAAAGACTTGATGTGTTTGTCACTGCTGCGGGCTGGAAGGAAACAGCTTGTCTGTGATGGAGATCCCATGGGAGCTTGAATCAGGATCCCCCCCACCCCCCCCCCCCCAGCACAACCCATGCTTCGCAACATCTGCACTGAGTGGTCCGAAAAAAAACTTTACAGCTGTTGCCAGTTCTCTTCAATGCAAATCGGCAGTCCCGGGTCACAGCAAACTTAGCGAAGAATTCAGGTCAGGACCCCCCCCCCTCCCATCCCCCTCCCCACCCCCCTCCCATCCCCCTCCCCACCCCCCTCCCATCCCCCTCCCCACCCCCTCCCATCCCCCTCCCCACCCCCCTCCCATCCCCCTCCCCACCCCCCTCCCATCCCCCTCCCCACCCCCCTCCCATCCCCCTCCCCACCCCCCTCCCACCCCCCTCCCATCCCCCTCCCCACCCCCCTCCCATCCCCCTCCCCACCCCCCTCCCATCCCCCTCCCATCCCCCTCCCCACCCCCCTCCCATCCCCCTCCCCACCCCCCTCCCATCCCCCTCCCCACCCCCCTCCCATCCCCCTCCCCACCCCCTCCCATCCCCCTCCCCACCCCCTCCCATCCCCCTCCCATCCCCCTCCCCCATCCCCCCTCCCCACCCCCCCACCCCCCCACCCCCGTTTCCTAGCAACACTCGGACGAGTCACAGTCTTTCCCTCCTGACTGTATCGAGCCAGCGGCAGGAATGGGATCATTGGGTGCGGGCGCTGCGGCGGGGAGCGGAACGGCGCGCGGCCACTTCCCCGGACCCGGAGTTGCGACTTGGGGGGCATCGTCCGAGGCACGGCGCTGATCCGCTGCTTTCCGCTGGAGAGCGGCGGGAGGAGGAGGAGGAGGAGGGAGGGGGCTTCGTTCTGCCGGCCGGCGTGTGGATCGAACCGAAGCCGACCGTTCCAAGCTGGTAAGGGGAGACGTCGCTATGTATCGGATGCCCGATAAATCCGCTTTAGTCAATGCATCGGGAGGCAGGTGCTATTGGGTGATGGGCGATGAAGTTTGAAAGTTTAATGCTGGAAGCGATTCTGTGCTGACTCTGGGACCGAACTCGCGCTGTTGGGCTCAACGGGACGGGGTCGAGGGGAACAAAGAAGCCGGCCATCGTCCCATTCGTGGGGCAGCAGCAGGCGAACGACGGGCTCTTCCCAGCTGCTCGATTCCCCCACCAGACATTGAACTCCAGATTGGCTTCATATTGGAATTTTCCTCCTGATTCCCCCTGCTTTGCACACACCACTCTTTTGTCTAAGTTGTTAGAGGATTATCTGATCCTAAAACCATAAATATCTAAGGCTATCAACTTGAATGTTATTGTTTAAGGGAGCCTAACCTTAAATGTTGCCCCTCTACAGATGCTGCCTGACCCACTGAGCCCCTCCATTGTTTGCGCCAGGCTCCAGCATCTACAGTTTATATGTGTGTGTGTGTCTTTTATTTGATCTGACATGCCCTTCGAGCATGTTTAGAGTATCAAGGGCTCCAGGAGGTACGCCAGCTGATGAGGCCACAGTGCTCCCAAACCACAGCCAAGGCAGTTGAGAGAGGGGGCTGTTCTTGACAAAGGGTTCGACCTCTGAACAGGGATGTAGAAAAGAAATGGTCCTAAACTGCAACAGTAATACTTCAAAGATTGCAATTCTGGGAGGAAAATCAAGCAGTTCTAAATAAACTGGCAGTTTAAGGGAAGCAAAAGTTAAGTGACATAAAAACCAAAAAGTAATCAGGTTCCCGGAGTTGACCAAGAATGTCTGCAGATGCTGGGATCAAATGCAACACATAAACATTGCTGGAGAAACTCAGCAGGCCATGTAGCATCCATAGGGAGTAAAGGGGAAGTAATGTTTTTGGGCCGAGGCCCAGTGGCAGATTAACTATCACCCTGGCCACTAGGCTGAGCTTTAGTAAGGCTCTCCTGGCCACTCGGCTGAGCTTTAGTAAGGCTCTCCTGGCCACTCGGCTGAGCTTTAGTAAGGCTCTCCTGGCCACTCGGCTGAGCTTTAGTAAGGCTCTCCTGGCCACTCGGCTGAGCTTTAGTAAGGCTCTCCTGGCCACTCGGCTGAGCTTTAGTAAGGCTCTCCTGGCCACTCGGCTGAGCTTTAGTAAGGCTCTCCTGGCCACTCGGCTGAGCTTTAGTAAGGCTCTCCTGGCCACTCGGCTGAGCTTTAGTAAGGCTCTCCTGGCCACTCGGCTGAGCTTTAGTAAGGCTCTCCTGGCCACTCGGCAGAGCTTTAGTAAGGCTCTCCTGGCCACTAGGCTGAGCTTTAGTAAGGCTCTCCTGGCCACTAGGCTGAGCTTTAGTAAGGCTCTCCTGGCCACTAGGCTGAGCTTTAGTAAGGCTCTCCTGGCCACTAGGCTGAGCTTTAGTAAGGCTCTCCTGGCCACTAGGCTGAGCTTTAGTAAGGCTCTCCCGGTCCTTGCCCACCTTCCCCATTGATTAGAATAAAGTGACATTCAGTTACGTTAAATAACATATCGCTGAACTCTGTAGAATGTATCGCATGTATAAGCAAGAATTTTAATTGTGGCAACAACCCTTCCCAGAAGTGCTTTCATGTAATTGTGTTCTGACTGGTATTGTCGAGCAATCGAGCATGGTCTTCACTTGAAAACAATTTGTGGTTAAAACAGAATGCCCTACCTGTGCTTGGAGAATAGCACGACCAACTTCTAATTTTCTCATAAAACATGGACTTACTTAAGTAACGTCTCTGTTTACCATCATATTTTATAGATTTCACACTCCTGGCATTCATGTTCCAACAGGCTTTGGTCCCTGTCTTTAACCAGTAGAGGCACATGTTAACGCCAACTCGTGGCGTAATAACGTCGTCATGGTAATCACAATCTTGCAGCTGCCGTACGAAGTCCTAAAAGTATTACTTCTAAATATTTATATGTTTGGAGCCTAATTTAGAAAACGAAATAGTATTTGTAATATTCCAGATATGAAAAAATATACATGCAAAAAGTACTGAAATATCATCCAAAATACTTACGTGTACACTCAATTAAACCATTTTTCTTTTACTCTTGCCCGCCCCCCCCACCTTTCCGGACCCCTAGACTTAAACCTACTCAGCTGAATGGTTATTCTGCCACTACCTGGGCCATTTGCCTGGTAAAAGAAAAAAAACGGGCAGACTCCTGAATAAAAACGTAGGGAAATGGGGGAAGAGGATAGGAAAGAGAAAGGCTAATGGGTGAAAGGATAGAAAAGGTGAGACTTGATAGAGGAAGAGGGCTGAGGTTACCTCTCTGCTAGGAGAAGGAATGGGAATAGGGTGGGGAGCTGGAGGAGACAGAGGGATGGGGAAAGAGAGAGACTTGGGGAGGGGGTTAACAGAAACGGGAGAAGTCGATGTTTAATGCTATCTGGTTGGAGACTGCCATGACGGAATAAAAGGTGTGTCCTCCAGTTTGCAGCGGCCTCGATTTGGCAGTGCATGAGGCTGTGGATAGACATGTCCATGTGGCAAAGGTGTATGGAATTAAAATGGTTAACCGCTGGGGTAGTCCTTGCTGTAGCAGTGGACTGAGCGAAGGAGCTCAGTGAAATGGCTTCCCAGTCTCCCTGATAATAGAGGAGGCCACATCGGGAGCATTGGATGCTGTAAATGACCGTGAAAGGCAAGGTATTTGTCTAAAGTTAAATCTCAGTGCTAAGGCAATTGGCTATAATTAAGGCACAGCAGTTAGAAATTTTCCTAGACCTTAATGGTTCACTCACAACATTTGTTTGAATGTTTAGTCGATATCCTTTGGGTCAATTTGACAGGCATGTGGACTTGGTGCAGAGCGTCTGAAGGTGTGCAGTAGTGAATTTTGGATGGCAATTTACTGGAGATGATATTTGAATGGAGATGCAAGAGGTTACTATCTGTTAAGGGATGGTAACTGATGGTTAGCTGCTCTCACAATAATGAACCACAGCTCCTGCTTTTAAATATGCAGGAGCTTCAACATGGTCTGGTCCTCCCTGGGGGCAATTACCTCAAATTATTAGCATAGATTTTGTCAGGAGATTTTTTTTCTTGATGGTTCGATCTAATAAGCCATCCTGAAAGAGTGCAATTACTGTGTGATGAAGGAAATAGCCCTGCCATGTTCACAATGTAACTATAACATAAAAACCAAAGGCAAACTTTCCCCCACCCCCACCCCTGTATTAAATCAACCTCTTTCCACATGGGCAGACAGTAAAGAGATTATTTTTCCAGTGAGATTGGAGAGGGATGACTTCTAACTTGACTGAAGCTGTTATTCTCTCAAAGGTTGAATGGCAAAGTTTGCACCACTGAATAAAAGGATGCAATTTTTCCCTTTTACCAGGGAAACGAAGACCAAAATATGTAATTTGCAAGGAACACTGATCTTAGAGCTGCCAAGGTTAATCCAGAGCCCCTTTTATGGTGCATTAAAGATGGCCAAAGGTTTAAAAAAAAGTGAATTTATCTTTTATGGTGACGGCCTATAATGTGGATCCAGTGTTGCCTTTATGGAGAGCGGAGTCGGGAGTCATCTTGCGGATCTGAGGGAGGCAGGGCGAATGGTGTAGTGGCGCTGCCTGTCACCGTGGTGACAAATATACGTGCCGGCAAGTGAAAAATTAATATAGACATTCCCTCCCATCCAAAATAACAAAAAACTTTAGCCATCACACGTATGAATAATGATCGTTTGGAGACAAATCACAGTTGCTATTGCCCTGTATCTGAACACACTGAGCACTTTAAGATTTGTGCTTGAGTCATGGGCGGACACTGTCATCAGGCCTCCCCTTGCAGGAGCTTTCAGCGACATTCGTTTTATGGAGGAGGTGAGTGACTACGCTCCACCTTTAAGTGTACCCCTAGAGGATGAAAGCAGGAGCGTATTCCAGCAATCCATCCGCCTTTGAATCTTTTATGGAGGTAAGTACAGCGATGTCAAGGTGGAGAATCTCTGTCTTTGCATTTGCCTTTTTTCCTCCATAAAAAGGCCTTTTGGCATTGCACAGCAGCCACATACGATGTGACTGTACAATCGGTTGGAGTCTTTCATTCAGGCACCTGCCTGCTTTTTTTTTGTTCCTACTTTGAAGAAGGGCTCCGGCCCAAAATATTCTTTAGGTATCTTTGCCATAAAGAACACTGCTGACCTGCTGAGTTTCTCCAGTGCATTTGTGTATTCAACTATATTCATAGTGTCTCCTGACTGTCTTGTTTATGAGCCAGAGGGGAATTGTGCAGGTGATGAGGTGAAGGTTGGACAACCGGAGTGAGACAAGCAGCCAGGGTTTTGTTTGCATTTCTCAGGTGTTCTACTGACTCATTCAAATTCGTCTTTTTATTTAGTGGATCATCTGGTTTTCAGTCAGGGAGAGTTGGGCGGAGATTGGGGCCTGGTTGGTTTCTGCTGGTTGTCTCCGTTTCCTCCCACATTCCAAAGACATGCAAGCTGGTTGGTTAATTGGCCACTCTAGACTGCCCCGTGGTTGAATCTGGGGGAGGATGTTGAGAATGTGGGGGGAATAAAACAGCATTCATGTAGGACTGGTGCCAATGGTGGTCTGCACTGTGGATCAAAGAGCCTTGTTTCCATGCTGTATGGCTGTGACTCTGAGACTGACCCAGAAATGGCATTGCAGACAAAGCACATTTTTATTCTGCGTCTTAATTCATGCTGCACTGAAATACACAGCACCTAAAAAGCAGACAGGCGCCTAAATAAAATTTTGGGGGAGGGGCAGGGCAAGGAGCACAGGGCCAGAGGTTGATATGGGTGGGAGGGCGCAAGAGCAAAAAGCTTTCCACCCCCTTCCTTCCCTATCTCCTTCTCTTCCCCATGCACATGACTCCTTTCCTCCAGATCTCCACCCCTTTCACTCATTCAGAGAGCTATCTCCCTTCCCCCATCACTTCCCAACTTTTTTCTCTTCTGCCCTCCCACCCATATCCACCCGTGGGCTTTTAATGTGATTGATAGTACTCAGAGACTTGTGAGGAGCACGCTTTTATTAGCTTACAACTAATCGCCGGTATCTATAATAGTCTTCAGGTAAATCGGAGGTAAGGCGGGAAAACAGGGTTTATAGCGGGATAGACGGGGCAGGGCCAAGAGGAGGGGTCGGCCATCTAATCTATACAGCGTTACTTGGCAAGAGGACCCCAAAACCCAGCAGCATTAGATATTCACCAAGGCAAATGGTTACTTAAACAAAAGTTGCTTTTAATTATCTTTAAACATGAAAACAGGATCAAACCTTAATTTATCACTATTAATTTACTTAACCTAACTTAACCCCCTTCTAATTCTATGTGCATGTAATGTGTGTGTAATTTTAAAAAAGTTCTTTGGTTCATAGTCCAATCTCACTTCTCATTTCTCCAAGTTCACTGGTTGCAGGCAATTCTTATACTATGCACAGAATTTTAAAATTTATGAAGTTCACCAGGCTTTGGTGCTTGAAAGGTAAATGGTTACCGCTCAGGAAGATTCTTGTTGGTTTTCAAAGAGAGATTTGTTGTTCCTGGACACCCACAAAACTGATTCCTTTTAATCATCCACGTCTATGTCTTGCCGAAGAAACTTGCCCCATTAAGGCTTTCCAGATGATTCCTTTTTGTTTCTTATTTCAAGTGAAACATTAGGCAGCCAGTCCTCTTCTCTTGTATGGACCACAAAGGCTTTGACCAGACAGAACTAAGCACTCATAACCCATCTTCCAAATGGGGTTTTTTAATGAGCTTGCCAGCTTATCCTGTTCCAGTCCCAGATGCTGCTGACTGTAAACTGTAGAACTGAATCTCTCTCTCTCTCACTCACTCAGAGAAAAATCTGTTTGACTCCCTCTCTGCTTGCAAAAACCACATGATCCTCTTAGAACAGCAAGCAGCTCTCCCAGACAGCCTCCGATGAGTTCTTTCATCTGTCACTTTTCAAAACAACAATCCATTAATGAAGTCCCTTGGCCACTCTTCAACGTTTTTGCAAAGACTCTCGGAGCCAGCCTATTTGGCTTGAGCAGAGCTCCAGTATTTTGAATGAGATCTGTTTTGAAATGTTTGTATGTGACCTAACTAAAAAAAAATCCTGCCACACTTTATCTCCCAAAATCATATCTATATACAATAATACAGCATATTCTGTCACAATAGACAGTGCATTCCATTTCACTGCTGAGCCTGTGCTCCTTTCCCTGTCTATCCCCCCCTCCCCCCACCCTCCATTTTATGCACTAGCCTCTTTGATGAAGGCCTGAAACATTGGTTAATATCTTTATCTCCAGCATTTCTGTGTAAACTACAATCACAATGTCTTCAGACTTTCTTGTTTGATAGCATTTCCACATTCTTGCTCAAATTAGAAGCTCTGATCTCTGGTCTCACATCTCTGTAGTCTTGAGCCCTCTACCGAATCTCAGAAATGGTCATAAATGAGACACACTTGGGTTATTTGGGGATAAATGCTCTAAAAATTGGATTCAAACAAATATAATGTTAGGAAGACCAATTATACTTACAGGTTGGAAGAATTTAGGGGGAAACCATAATTTCAGGCGTGGCCAAAGTGGCAGCATTTGAACGCATGTCTTGCAAACAGTTTGATAAATTGGACATCTATACACAAAAATGGACCAAAAATCTAGGTTTTCTGAAAGGGGTGGGGTAGGGTGGAAGTTGTGGTGGAGCATATGAATGAACGGCTGGGTTTTTTTCTAAATAGACACATATGGATATTGATTTTTTTTGCTGCCGTGTTTGTTTCTGTTTTATGGATAAGTTTATGTTTTGTAACTTTAGGGTTTAGGGAAACTTGTTTTTCAAAGAACTTAATAAAATTTAAATAAAATAAAGAAATGGTTGTAAACTGCAACAACCTTTCTAAGTGCACACCTTTTGGTTAAGTGTAAAGAGAAAAGCAGGCAACATGAAAAGCAAAAAGAGAGAATAGAAAACAGGCAAATTCCAAAAGGTAGAAATACAGAAGAGGGGCAGTAACAGGGTACAAAATAATGAGATGAGAGTTTATTGTCCTGTACATGTACATACAGGGTACATATATACTGACGTTCTTGGAGCTACACAGGTGTGTAAAATATACTAACAAACAATAAATATAAATTAAATTACCACGCAAAAGAAAATTATGGTATATATAAAAGAATAGATCAATATTCACATGTGGCATTAATGTAAAAAAAAGTGATACAATAATAATGCGGTCAGATCTTTAGTGGGTGGCCCTACGATTAGAGTAGTTGGGGATGTTCAAGATTTAGGAACATAGGAAGTAGGAACAGGAGTAGGCTAAAAATGGCCCATCGGCCTGCTCCGCCATTCAGTACGATCATGGCTGATCTAATTTATGACCTAACCCCACCTACCTGCCTTCTCCCCATATCTCCTAATTCCTCTATCATGTAAAAATGTATCTAACCAAATTTTAAATATGTTTAATGAGGCAGCCTCAACCACTTCCCCGGTTAGAGAATTCCAAACATTCACTACTTTCTGGGAAAAACTATTTTTCCTCATCTCTGTCCTAAATCTACTCCCCCCGAATCTTGAGACTGTGTCCTCTCGTTTTAGTTTCCCCGGCCAGCTCAAAAAACCTTCCTACATCTATCCTATCCATACCCTTCATAATCCTATATGTTTCTATAAGATCTCCTCTCATTCTTCTGAACTTGAGCAAATACAATCCTAGATGATTTAATCTTTCATCATAAGTCAACCCCTTCATCCCAGGGATCAACCTAGTAAACCTCCTCTGGAGCGTCTCCAAAGCCAGTATATCCTTCCTCAAATATGGAGACCAGAACTGGACACAGTACTCCAGGTGCGGTCTCACCAGTACCTTATACAGTTGCAACATTACCTCCCTACTCCTGAATTCAATTCCTCTAGCGATGAAGGCCAAATTCCATTTGCCTTCTTAATAACCAGCTGCACCTGCAACCTAACTTTTTGCGATTCATGCACAAGCACTCCCAAGTCCCTCTGCACAACAGCATGCTGTAGTCTTTCACCCTTTAAATAATATTCAGCTGTTGATAGCTGTTGTTTAAAAACTGTTCTTCAGACTTGAGGTGCTGGACTTCAGACATCGTACCTTCTGCCTGAAGGGAACTACAAGAAGAAATTATGACGAGCATGGCGGGGACCCTTTACGTTTTTGCTTATACCTTGACGAAGGGCTCAAGCCCAAAACGTTGGCCATAGATCTTTATTTTTGCTACACAAAGTCTGCTATTTGACCACCTGCGTTTCTCCATCATTGAGCTTTTACTTTAATCACTGCGTCTGCAGACTCTCGTGTTTCACTCCACCCTTTACGATGGCTGCTTTCTTCAACGGGCAGGAATTCGGTGCACGTGATACACTTGGTTAGTTTTGCCACTTTGTCTGCATTTACTTCTGTTTATTTTAAGCCAAGTCAATGACATAATCAATTTAGGAACATCAGTACAAATCAAAATTGGTTCTAATTAATCCCATCTAATTCAATTAAGCAAGGGAGTTTGTGTCTGGTTCAGATTATGTAATTTAAAGGCACCATTCTGACACCATAGTGACCAGCACTGGGACCTGATCTTGGCATGCTGGCTTCTCATGGCTGTCATGAGAATTGAGAGCAGAATTGAGACTCCAGTGGACATTAAAATCATCTGTTTCTGCACTAATTAGATATAATTGACAATCTTGTTCAAAGAGGCGTGAAGCCATCAGCAAATTATAAAGACACATTTTACAATTCAAATTAATAATTTGTGCTGTGTGGTCTTGTTTGTACAACACACTTTTAGTAGCAAGATCTTTACAAATAAATACTTGAACTAATTGCAGACACTGTGACAGGCAGAACAATTACTGTCCAATCATGCACCCACATGGACGTTTGGTTTTCTGTAGCCTTGTACTCACTTCAAATTTGCCAATGACCCCACGGTTGTTGGCAGAATCACAGACGGCAATGAGGAAGTGTACAGGAGGGAGAGAGGTCCGCTCGTTGTGGTGTCACAACAACATTAGGAAAACCAAGGAGGAAGTCAGGAGAACATGATCCAGCTCTCATCGAGGGCTTAGTAGTGGAGAGGGTAAAAAACGTCAAATTCTTGGGTGTCAACATCTCTGAGGATCTGTTCTGGAGCCTCCATGTTTTTTTTGAAAATGGGAGGGCATTTATTGAAAGTTTAAAACAACTCAAATTCCCTTTTTAAGGCAAAACAGACAGGAACTTCTACGACACAAACAAAAAAAAAGTTGCCCGTAAAATGTGTGTGTGTCTCCACCATGCAGGGTTGTGGAGGGGGAGGGGGGAGGGATGGTGGAGGGGAGTTGACTGCAGCCCTCAGGGTATGGAGCAGAGGGGATTGGAGGGTGGCCATGGGAGGGGGGGGCAGGACACTGGGATGGTCCCATTCCCTTTCTCTAGTCTCCCCCTACCCTCTTTCCCACCACCACCAGTGCCTGCCACCCACCACCTTTACCTGGCCCACCCCCTCTCTCCCCATCTGATAGCAAAAGCTTTTTTAAGTATGTGAAGAGGAAGAAATTGGCTCGGTCTAAAATTGGCCCTTTGAAAATGGGCAAGGGTGAAATTATTACCAGAAACAAGGAGATGGCAGAGGAATTTAACAAATATTTTGCAACTGTCTTCACCAAGGAGGATATAGGTTATAGTCAGTTAGGGGGTAGTGGTCATGCGGTACCAAGAGACTTGGGGAACTTTACTGGGGAGGTAGGGGATCTATTGGATATCCGGATCCAGAAGCAGGAGGTTATGAGTAAATTGTTGGGACTGAGGGCTGATAAATCCCCAAGGCCTGATGGGCTGCATCCTAGGGTGCTTAAAGAGGTGGCTATGGAAATTGTGGAGGCACTGGTCGACATTTTCCAAAGTTCCATAGATTCTGGGGAGGTCCCTGAGGATTGGAGAGTGGCTGATGTGGTGCCGCTTTTTAAGAAAGGAGGGAGGGAGAAAACGGGAAATTATAGACCGGTTAGCCTGACATCAGTGGTGGGGAAGATATTGGAATCTATCATAAAAGGAGAAATAGCAGAACACTTAGTCAGTAATAATAGTATAAGGGTAAGTCATGCTTGACTAACCTTCTGGAATTTTTTGAGGATGTGACAAAGAGGGTGGACTCGGGAGAGCCAGTGGATGTGGTGTATTTGGACTTCCAGAAGGCCTTTGATAAGGTACCGCACGGGAGTCTAGTGGGCAAGATCAGGGAGCATGGTATTGGAGGTAAGGTGCTGACATGGATAGGAAATTGGTTAAGAGATAGGAAACAAAGGGTTGGAGTGAATGGGTCTTTTTCAGAATGGCAGGATGTGACGAGTGGAGTGCCTCAGGGATCGGTGTTGGGTCCTCAGTTGTTTGTAATTTATGATAATGATTTGGATGAGGGGATTGTGAATAACATGAGCAAATTTGCAGATGACACTAAACTGGGTGGCGGTGTGAGGAGGATGTAAGGAAAATGCAGAGGGACTTGGACAGGCTGGAGGAGTGGGTGGCTAAATGGAAGATGAATTTCAATGTGAACAAATGTGAGGTTATTCATTTTGGGGGAAGTAATAGGAAAGCTGAGTATTATTTAAATGGAGACAAGCTAGGGAGTGGGGAAGTGCAAATGGATCTGGGTGTACTTGTTCACCGGTCACTGAAGGCTAGCATGCAGGTTCAGAAAGCTGTGAAGAAGGCAAATGGAATGTTGGCTTTCATAAAGAGGGGATTGGAGTATAGGAACAGACGCCCTTCTGCAGTTGTACAGGGCCCTGGTGAGACCCCACCTGGAGTATTGCATCCAGTTCTGGTCTCCAATTTGAGGAAGGACATACTAGCTATAGAGGGTGTGCAGCGCAGATTTACAAGGTTAGTTCCAGGGATGGCAGGGTTGTCATATGCAGCAAGGCTAGAAAAACTGGACTTGTATCCATTGAAGTTTAGAAGGATGAGGGGGGACATGATTGAGGTATACAAAATCATCAGGGGGATAGACAAGGTGAAGTCTGATTACTTGTTCCCAATGATGGGGGAGACGAGGACTAGAGGGCATAGTTTAAGAATACAGGGTAGGCCCTTTAGGACGGAGATGAGAAAGCATTTTTTTACCCAGAGAAGTGTGAATCTGTGGAATGCTCTGCCACAGAGGGTGGTAGAGGCGGATTCGCTGACTATGTTCAAAAGAGAGTTAGATAAGACTCTTGTGGGTAACGGAGTTAAGGGTTATGGGGATAAGGCTGGAAAGGTGTACTGATGGTAATGATCAGCCATGATCTAAAATGGCGGTGCTGGCCCGACGGGCCAAATGGCCTACTCCAGCTCCTATTGTCTATTGTCTATTGTCATCTTCCCCAGCCCCTCCCTTCTCTGCCCTCACCTCATCTCCCCTCCTCCCTCCTCCCCTCTCTCTCCACCTCCCCTTCTCTCCCCTTCCCTCTCTCTGTTCCCTCCCCTTCCCTCCTCTCTCTCCCCTTCCCTCCTCCTCTCTCTCCCCCTTCCCTTCCCTCCCCTTTCTCTCCCCCTCCTCTACCCCTTCCCCCTCCACTCCCCCCTCCTCCCCTCCCTCTCTCTCCCCTTCTCTCTCACCTCTCTCCCCCTCCCCCTCTCCCCTCCTCCTCTCTCCCCTCCTCCTCTCTCCCCTCCCCCTCTCTCCCCTCCCCCTCTCTCCCCTCCCCCTCTCTCCCCTCCCCCTCTCTCCCCTCCCCCTCTCTCCCCTCCCCCTCTCTCCCCTCCCCCTCTCTCCCCTCCCCCTCTCTCCCCTCCCCCTCTCTCCCCTCCCCTCCTCTCCCCTCCCCTCCTCTCTCCCTCCCTTCACCTCCTCTCCCTCTCCCCCTCCCTTTCCCTTCTGCCCCGCCCTGCCTTTCCCCTCCCTCTTCCCTGCCACCGCTTCCTGCCTGAGTGTCTTTAAGCACACCCCGCCCGCCGAGCGCCAGTTGGGGCGCGGCGGCCGGTGTGTTCGTTGGGTTCCTCTCCGCTCTGTGTTTTTCGGTTTGCCCCGCCCTCGTCCTCACCATGAGCACAGCGTGGCAGGCCTATATCGACAAGCTGATTAACCTGCCCGAGTGCCAGGACGTGGCCATCTGCGGCATCAAACCCGTCTCCCTCTGGGCCTCCTTCCAGGATGGCGACTTCAAGCTGGAGCCTCTATGTTGATGCAATCAGGAAGAAAGCTTGCCAGCGGCTATACTTTGTGAGGTGTTTGAGGAGATTCAGAATGTCATCAAAGTTTCTCAAAAACTTCTTCAGGAGTACTGGGGAGAGCATTCTGGCTGGTGGCACCATTGTCTGGTATGGAGGTGCCAATGTTCAGGACAAGAAAAAACTCCAGAGGGTTGTTAACTCGGGCTGCAATATCACGGGCACCAGATTCCACCCCATTGAGAACATCTGCAAAGGTGGTGTCTTATGAAACACCCCCACCATCCAGGCCATGCCCCCTTCACTCTGCTACCATTGGGGAAAAAGGTACAGGAGCCTAAAGACGAGCACTCAGCGGCACAAGGACAGCTTCTTCCCTGCTGCCACCAGATTCCTGAATGATCAATGAACCAAAGACTCTGCCTAACTTTGATTTTTTTCAAGCACTATTTTTATTTTTTTTGTAAGATGGTTTATATGAATGTTTGCACTGTGAACGCTGCCGCAAAACAACAAATTTAGTGACTTGTTCATGACAATAAATTCTAATTCTGAATCTGAAAATATTGCCAAATGCTCTTCAGCTACCATTTGCCCCCATACAATGGGAAAGGTCTGCCAGCAGTGAGCAGGTAATGGTGCAGTCCGCAAGCAGCCCCTTGCTGTGGGGTTGCGCACAGTTTGTGAAATGCATCAGGCGTGCTTGTGTTTTAGCAATTAAAATTATTTCTATAATTTATATTTGCCATCATTAGAAATAATACTTCAGCTGAGAACAGTCAAAGGATATTCCAGCAATTTTGTATTTTCTCTTTCTTTTTCTTTGGCTTGGCTTCGCGGACGAAGATTTATGGAGGGGGTAAATGTGCACGTCAGCTGCAGGCTCGTTTGTGGCTGACAAGTCCGATGCGGGACAGGCAGACATGGTTGCAGCGGTTGCAGGGAAAAATTGGTTGGTTGGGGTTGGGTGTTGGGTTTTTCCTCCTTTGCCTTTTGTCAGTGAGGTGGGCTCTGCGGTCTTCTTCAAAGGAGGTTGCTGCCCGCCGAACTGTGAGGCGCCAAGATGCACGGTTTGAGGCGATATCAGCCCACTGGCGGTGGTTAATGTGGCAGGAACCAAGAGATTTCTTTAGGCAGTCCTTGTACCTCTAATGGTCAGCATAAAATTAAATCTTTCAGCTGCCAACATCCTTTTGCTGGGTTAGAAGAACCACAAGGGTGTGGGAAGTTTGTTAATGGGTAGAAACACACAGGAATTCTGGGGGAACTCAGCCAGTCTTGCAGGACGCGAAGATACATCACCGTCATTTTGGGGCCTGAGCCCTTCTTCAAGGTACTATATAGTTTTACCTGCTATGGACTCGGTAAGACTGGTTGAGTTCCTCCACCATTTCTGTGTGTTTACACTGCAAGCACAGCATCTGCAGACTTTCGTGTTTCACACTCTCATTACTGGGTAACCTGCTTCTGGGTAAATCAAAAGAACTGCAAGCACCTGAAATCTGATGTAAGAATAGAAAATGTGAGAAAGACTCAACAGGTCATCAGGTGGCATTATTGGAGAGAAACCGTAAACGTTCCAGGTCTCGGGCCCTTGAACTGCATTGGGAAAGAAGACCAGCTTAACCATTTGGCTTTCAAATTTATTTAATGGGTAGGGTTGAATAGAGGCTGACCGCTAGCATCTTCCACAACTATTGCACCAGTTGATAAGAACGGCTGCAGTGAATAAACTGAATGGAAGAAAAGTACTAATTAAGCTGCAGTGTTCACTCTTGCAGTGTTTTATTTCATGCTTGTGAATGAAGTTCATTAATAACTGATGAAATATTTTCTGTGACATCAACATGGGGATAGTAACCCACAGAATAACAGGTAAAGAAACTAGATCCTTCCAGAGGGGCAAGGGGGTGCTCTGCTTTCTTCCCACATCACCAAGATATGCCGAGGGCCAGGTTAGTTTGCCGCCATAAATAATCCTTGGTGTAGGTGGGTTTTGGGGGAAATGGAAAGAGTCAATGAGTGTGTGACATTGAACAGGTCACAGAGAATTACAAATGGGAGGGTGTCTTGGGTAAACTTATACCTCTCATTTTGTTCGTTTTAGATTGGTCACAGTGTTTGAGCTACAGAAAGAAAATAGACACACACACTGAGAGAAGTTCAGTTTATACAAATGTTTATTAGAAATTCAAAAGCTGATTTCAAACTACAATATGCAAGCCCTTCCCAACTATACTTATCAACGCTTGGACTGGTCCCAACTGCCGAAGCGAGGCAACGACTGCACACTTGTAGTAGTTTGTCAGGGCGCCGGTAGCAGCTTCTCCACCTCTCCCGACCGGGACGTTGGCTGGACTCTAGAAGTTCTTCTTCTTGCTGAGAGATGTTGCCACCTCTCGGAGAGTCTCAAACTTCAGCAGCGGGACCATGGCTTATATTACCCAAAACCTGCTTACCCAAGCACCTATTCCCAGCACAGCAAGAAAGATAAGCGAGCAAGCTAGCATGCTAGGCTTCTATTGAATAACATAATTTTCAGCTTATCACTTTGAATACAATGGTTTATTTTGCATCAAGGCTAGGCCTCTGACAGTCTGTGACCAAAACAAGCAGGAGGATTAAGTTCTTGGTACACAGATGTCCTTTCGTCAGATAACTGCATCTCTGGCCCCTCGGTGGAATTTAGCTTATGTCTGCTGATTCTAAAACACAAGCAGGTTCTCAGCCTTGCAGAACCCAAAGCTGCAAAAGTTAAAAAAAACATGATTTAAATCTTCCATTACAGAAGGCAATGTGGGGATTACTCTGAGGGTTCAGCATCTTGTGTGATTATATTTTCATGTTTTCTCAGTATTTGGCCTGACCTACTTGACCTAAAACAGTGGCTCTCCACCTTTTTTCCCCCACTCAGATGCTACCTGAAGTAATCCCTTACTCACCACAGAGCACACATGGCATAGGATTGCTTTTTAAGTGTGCTGTATTGTTCCAAGTATGTGCTATTAAATTCAGCAATTTCCCCCAGCCCATGCCAACCCAATGCTGTGCCCCTGTGGAAACAATGTAGATAGTTGAGCAAGCAGTGATAGTTTGAGGGCTTCAAGGTGAAGCAGTGTGACTGGTTGTGATGTTGCAGGAGTTCAGGTGGATGTCGGATGTGCGTGGCCATATCCCTTTTGAGGAAAAGGTGGCTGCAACTTCCCTGGACTGTCTCCAAGGAATACCCTCTGCTGGCAGCAACCCAGTTGGCCCTCCCCACTCTCCAGACATCCTTGGAAATGGACAAGGGAAACAGTGTGTGAGGGATAGCCGTAGGTGCTAGAGGACCCAGGTTTTGTCTGAGCCCCAAGGTCCTGGTAAATCACTGGAAGAGTTCTGTTCTCATTTCAAGCCTTCAGCCGCAACCTCCACTGCACTTCTTCCGGCACCACAAGGCTGAAGAGGGTGGTGACATCATCGCGGGATTGTGGCTATTTTGGGGATTCCCAGTTCTATCCCTATTGCCTCTGCTGGTTTGTCTGGAAAAATTGGTGTTTCACACATAATCTTGCAAGAGCAACCATTTTTGTTGTAATTTGGGGTGCATCCCACTCCATACAGAATTAGAGCACGTTTTAAGTAAATCTTTGTTTCATCTTTATTTATTTTGATAGTTTTCCTTTGCGGTATTTTTACTGCACAAACTTTCAGTGGGAAGCACTGTTCAAATGCCACAGTGGTTTCAGTGCACTAGAAGGGCTTTGTCAATCACCTGGCACTGGGCTAACCTGGTGCCTGGGAGTGAACAGATTATATTACTTTATCTTCATAGAATTCTTTTCACTTTTTCACTGATGTTAACTTGCAGAAAAACAGTGGAGAGCTCTTTCTCAACACGAAGCAAATAACCTCTTCCTCATCCCAGTTCAGCATGTGTAGTATTAATCACTGGTTTTGTGGAAGTGAACCGTGTGAATCTAGAACATGGAACAGAACAGGCCCTTTGGCCTTTAATATTCCTACCAAAAAAAAAAGTACTAAACCCTTCCTACCCCGTAACCTTCTATTTTACTTTCATCCATGTGCCTGTCTATGAGTTCTCTTAAATGTCCCTAATGTTTCAGCCTTCACCACCATCCCTGGCAAGGAATTCCAGGAACGCATAACTCTGTGTATTTTAAAAAAAACCCTGACGTCTCCCCTAAACTTTCCTCAATTTGTACAGATGAACTCTGGTGTTTGCTATTCCTGCCATGGGAAAAAGTCACTGGCTGTCCTCCTTATCTCTGCCTCTTAGAATCCTGTAAACCTCTATTAAGTCACCTCTTGACCTTCTTTGCTCCAAAGAGAAAAGTCCCAGCTCTGCTAACCTTGCCTCATAAGACTTGTTTCCCAATCCAGGCAACATCCTGGTAAATCTCCTCTGCACCCTCTCCATAGCTTTTTGGTAGGAATACATGTATATAGGTTGGCACAACATCGAGGACTGAAGGGCCTGTACTGTGCTGTGATGTTCTATGTAAGTCTGATTTAGCAGGGGATTTTACCAGTGTGTGTAGCCAACACTTAAAAGAGGGTTATTGCAGGGATAGAGAAAACAAATTATCTAAAAACAAATTGCTTGGAAATTCATTTTCAGAAACTTTCCAGTGCTCTCCCATTCAAAAGAAGATTATTACTAGAGTGAAACACAGTAGCAACGCTACTGTAGGAAGCAGTTCAGCCCATGTGGTTGACGTCTACACCCTGCTGCATGATCCCATCAACCCTCCTTCCCCCCATCCCCAACCATATTCCCAGTTTAACCCTCCCTTGCAACCTTCCTTAGTTTTTTTTCAGTGAAATGTGCCTGCACAAGTGGTTATTGACAACAGCCAAATAACTGTGTACGCTTGGGATGTAGGAGGAAACCAGCGTAGCCAGAGATAACCCACGCAGTCACAGGGAGAAGATACATATCTCATATATACACACACACTACACACAAACACACACACACACACACACACACACACACACCTGTGTTGTTTGGTATCTGACCAGGGACTTCCATGCTTGAGTTGTTCTTACTTCATATGATTCCAACTTTAGCCCTGCTCTCGTTCTCTGGTCACTCTCCAAATTCAAGCAACTGGCAAATAAGTAGGTAAAAAATATGAAAGTTTAAAATTGGCGCGCCTTGCCGTTAGTTCGCCAATCCATGCAACGCACAATCTCAAGCAACTGGAAAATGCACTTATCCAGCATTTACAAGTCCCCTTGGGTGCCGGAGTAACAAAAATGGCACCAAAGGTTGCTATCGCTTGCTTAAGTTTACCCTGTTGCATTTTGGATGTGGGTTGTCCCCATTTAACCTCGAACAACATCTGTTATTTGCTTAAATTCAGGCCTTAAATTCTTTGCAAGAATTGGACAGAGAGAAAAGACTGTCATTCAATGATATTAAAGAATGTATTTTTCTGAATCTAGTAATCGAGTAGTTACTCCATGTCCTAGATGTGTTTGTCTCTCTCGCTGTATTAAGATGACATCATGGAGCAGGTGGGAGGGTTAACACAGGCATTGAGGAATGGGAGTATGAATTCAGGGCAGTGGAAGAAAAAGCTGTGAGACAGTGACAGGTAATTTGCATAATGAGCCTTTCGCCGCTGAGAATCATTTCAATGCACGGGCATAAAGAGGCATTGAATAACAGTTTGCAACTTGAGCACAGTACACGTCGTGTTGGCATCTCCTTTAATTAGGCTAACTACTAACGGCATTTCCAGAAGAGCGGCATGCAGCTGGAAATATTCACATTGCAAATGAGCAATCTTTGTGAAATATCAGTGGCCCAAACGCAATTGGTTGCTTTCAAATACCTGCTCCTCAATTGCGTCTGATTAAATCTAATTCATGTGCTGCATTTACTAATTTTGAAAAGGCATTGTAGAAACTTGTACTATAAATTGCATGACAATAAAATAGAATATTGCAGTGTGCACTGATCTCACTACTTATTTTTATGCTTGTGGTCCTCCAAGCCCACACCAGCATGAAACATATTCCCAACGAGTAGATTGTTCAGTGGTGCTTTGAATTGGAGATGGTTGAGGAGCAGCAGGCAGAAGAGGGAATATGCCACGTCTTTTTGCTGCCAAGTGATTTGCTTGCTCCACACTTTGGCAGCTTCAGTGCCCTCCTACCAGACAGGTGTGAACAGTTGCTTCTTTGACAGTAGTGTTAAGAATGTGGGTCCTGCTGGAATGTTTCTGGCTGTACGGCAGATGATCTTAGAACTAAACGGAGAAGGCTGGTGAGTTTCTGTTTGTTAGAAGATTTCAATTTCAGCATGACGGTCATGTGCTGTTCTTCTTATGAGTTTTTGTTTTGCTTCAAACCAGCTGGTGGGAAAAACATTCCATTAATTTCTTTCACTGCGAACCAATGATTTATTTTGCGTGTGCCCAATCTGTAGACCTTCCCGGGTTTGGCTGCATTGGGGTTTGACGGGAGGTTTCGTTCGCTGCTCTTGCACAAGAATGTTTGAATCGGTGAGGGCCAGACTATTTGCACTGAGGCTTTGGGAAATACTTAAGTGATTTTACAGAGTGGATTTGCATACTTTTGACCATTATCCGAAATGGCAAATGAAGGAAGGAGAGTGGGGGGGAAAAAGTGAGGATGGGGTGGTGGGGTTAGGAATGGGTATTTAACAATTGCTCACCGACCTTCTGGATCTGTTTACTTTCAGTTTGTGCAGTTTTTGGGAGGGTGCTATGCATTTTGCTTCTACCTTGAAGAAGGGTTCAGGACTGAAGTGTCGGTAATGTATCTTAACCTCCTCTGGGTGCTGCGAGACCAGCTGAGTTCGTATGGCATTTCTCTGTGTTTTGACTGATATTGTTAATTGATCCTTTCAATTGTTGCCAGGTAAATCCAGATCTCCATTTAATAACCTTACTTTAGAAGAGCAGGGCCCAGATTCTAATGCTGTGGTCCATCATCCAGTTGGGTAAGCTTGCTCAGTCTTTCTGCCCTTGTCCCTTCAAGTGATGGATATGATGAAGGGTAATACATCCTAGAGCCCTCCTGCACAGCCACATTTACTCCGTTCTTAGGCCTCCCTTGCCTATTGCAGGTGCTTGTGGTGATTATGGATGGGGGCCTTTGTTACTGTGTTTCCAAACCCTGCTTCAGACAGAAGGCAGAAAGGCACAGCGACTAGGAAGAGGAGGCAGATCAAAGAGCAATGGTGCAAATATGTTGTGTGAGTTGGGATCTGGAACCTGGGCAATCTTCCAGTAATCCTGACTGGAAATTATCTCAGGCTCGAGTGGACTTTTCTACGATGATGGAATGATCCCAGACCCTAGTCCTGCCACATTTTGTTGGGAGTAGAGAATGGCATTATCAAATGTTTCATTTGGACCTTGGGAATGGTCGCCAGAGGATGATGCTTTGAATGGTGAATGGGGAGCACCTCAGCCCGGGCTGCCCCTACCCCTGCTTTGCTGCCACCCAGTGTCCCTTAAATCCGTTGCTGTTCCTGACCACCGACCACCAACTGCCACCATCAGTCGACCTGGACCTCGGCCATTGCTGGGAGAACACCCCTCAGCGACGGTGCCCAGAACTTTTCCCTGTGCTGAAGAATGAGGGAGGATTTTGGGAGGACTTTGGGAAGTAAGGTGGGCCAGGAGAGAAGCTGTTGGAGAGGGAGAGGGCCTGAGGAAGGAGGGGGGGGGTGATGTTCAAGAGGAAGGAAGGGTACAAGAGCAAGATGCAAAAAAAAGCAAGGAGGGCATGTAAGGAGTAAAAGGAGGATTGAGGAGTGGATGGAGGCTTAGGGATGGGGTACACTGAAGGAGAGGCAGTTTGGGGACTGACATAATTAAAGCTGAGGGATCATGGGAAATGGTCTAGCAAGAAGATAATGAGGAGAAGCCAAATATGAAGATGGGAACCAGGATAGTCACAGAAATAACAAACTTGAACATCATTTTACATCCATAGCCCAGGAACCTGGACACTCAGCATCCTGAGTGAAATACAACGAGTAGGAGATCGCCAGGTCAGAGAACGAAGCATTGGGCATTTAATCTCCTTCCAGAAGGGAAATGTGGAAGAGGGATGCCATCATCATGTGCTACACCTTGTCATGACAGATCAGAGATTTCCATTTGTGGCACTGGCAACTTCCCATGAACATCTGGTCACTTTAACACTGAACCGGTGCATTGCTGTTGTCAGGTGCACATGCTCCTTCCCTGGAAGCAAGGATTGTAGGACTTCTGACATTGATAAATCCCTACCTCATGTGCAGAGAGAGAGAACCCCATCCTCCTTGAGAAATTTCAGTTTATGTGCCAAGAACATTGAGATGCCCAGTGTAAATGGGGAAAGGGGTGCACCGTCTTCCAAAGCATCACCTTGTAGAAGAGCCTGCAGGCTAGTTGGATAGTGGACTCATCAGACACCTGGAAACCTACAGAGTTGGAAGAGGAAGAAGCCATCCTGGATTTGGATGCAGCCACAGCCAACATCATAAAGGACCCCATCAACCTGGTCACAACCTCTTCTCACTGCTATATTTGGCCAGAAGGTACAGATGCCTGTAGACCAACACCTCTACATTCATGAACCATTAATTTTAACTGTTGTCAAGCTCTTGAACTTCCCCTTCTAACACTAATCATGGACCACTGCTACAACACAACAGGACTGTCTGTACTATTGCTGTCACTTTCATTTCTGCACGAAGGTAACTGAATGCTTATATTAATTGCCTGCAATGGTATATATAGATTGAATCAGTCTTTTTATGGAGTACCTGTTTGGCAGCAGAAAATAAAACATTTGGACTATATGTACATTGTACAATGTTTCTGACAATAAATGTTATCGTTATCCATTGGGACCATCAAATAAGAAGGGTCTCAAAACTGAATTTTTAACTCTGTTTTCTTTACACTGTCAGACGCTTGATAGTTTCCTGTATTTTCTGGTTTTATGCCTCAGAAGAGGGCTGAACTGCATAACCATATAACAATTAAAGGCATAGAAACAGTCCATGCCGAACAACTCTTTCTCCTACCTAACCCCACTGACCTACACTCAACCCGTAACCCTTCATTCCTTTCCCATCCATACACAGATCCAACTTCTCCTGGAATGCTAATATCAAGCCTGCCTCCGCCACTTCATCTGGAAGCTCATTCCACACACCCACCACTCTCTGAGTAAAGAAGTCTCTCCTCATGTTTCCTCTAAACGTTTGTCCCCTAACTCTCAACTCGTGTCTTCTCATTTGTATCTCTCCTTTTCTTAAAGGAAAAAGCCTCTCCACGTCAACTCTGTCTATACCCCTGATAATTTCAAATACCTCAATCAAATCCCCTCTCAACCTTTTCCACTCCAAAGAATAAAGACCTAACTTATTTAACCTTTCCCTATAACTTAGACGCTGTAACCCCAGCAACATTTTAGTAAATCTCTGCACTCTCTCCAATTTGTTGATATCTTTCCTCTACTTTAGTGACTAAAACTGTACACAGTACTCCAAGTTTGGCCTCACCAATGCCTTGTACAATTTTAACATTATGCTCTGATTTATAAAGGTCAACATACCATGAGCTTTCTTCACCACCCCATCCACATGTGACTTCACCTTCAGGGAACTATGTACCATTATTCCTAGATCCCTCTGTTCCACTGCACTCTTCAATGCCCTGCCATTCACCATGTATGTCCTATCTTGATTAGCTCTACCAAAATGTAACACTTCGCACTTATTAAACACCATCTGCCATCTTTCAGCCCAATCTTCTAACTGGCCTAAATCCCTCTGCAAGCTTTGAAACCTTTCTACATTATCCACACTCCACCTATCTTATTATCATCTGCATACTTACTAATCCAATTTACCACCCCATCATCCAGATCGTTAATGTATATGACAAATAGTAATGGACCTAATACTGAACCCTGAGGCACACCATGAGTCACCAGCTTCCAATCTGACAAACAGTTATCTACCACTACTCTCTGGCATCTCTCATTCAACCATTGTTGAATCAATTTTACTATTTGAACATCCACTGCCTTACCCTCATTAACTTTCCTAGTCACAGCCTCAGAAAATTCGATAAGCTTTGTCAAACATGATCTTCCCCTCACAAATCCATTTTGACTGTTCCCAATCAAACCCTGCCTATCCAAATATTTATATATACCATCTCTAAGAACACTTTCCATTAACTTACCCACCACCCACGTCAAACTTGTAGGCCTATAATTACTAGATTTACTCCTAGCACCTTTTTTAAACAATTGGAGTGTAGCTCTATTACTAATGACATTTTAAATATCTCCGTCAAAACCCCTACTATTTCTACACTAGCCTCCCTCAAGGTCTATGGAATATCTTGTCAGGACCTAGAGACTTATCCACCTTTATTTTCCTTAACTTCCCTACTTATTTTCCTAACTTTACACAGATCAATATCCTTCTTCTTAGTTAATACTGAATGAAAAATCTGTTCAAAATCTCCCCCATCTCTTTGGCTGCACGCATCGTCGTCCACTCTCATCCTTTTTGGGACCAATTCTAACCCTCACTATCCTTTTGTTCCTAATATCTATAGAAACTCTTTGGATTTATTTTCACCTTACTTGACAAAGCAACCTCACATCACCTCTTAGTCTTTCTAATTTCCTTCTTAAGATTCTTTTCACATTCTTTATATTCCTCCAGCACCTCATTTATTTCATGCTGTCTATACTTGTGCACCTCTTTTTCTGAACCATATTTCCAATAACCATTGAAAACCAAGGCTCCCTAAAACTTTTAACCTTTCATCCTAACAGGAACATACTGTCTCTGTACCCTTAAAATTTCATCTTAGAATGCCCTCCATTTTCCTTCTATATCCTTCCCATAAAACAAATAATCTCTGTGCACACCATCTCCTCAAAATTAGCCTTTCTCCAATCAAAATTATTAACCCTGGATCCAGACCTATCTTTCAACATAATTATTTTGAAACCACTAGTATTGTGGTACTCCCCAACACACACCTCCGTCACCTGACCTATCTCATTTCCTAATAGCAGTACTTCTGATTTTTATGTTTCTTATAACAAAGGGAAAAAGACACCCTTTTCAGCTCAAAAATAGATGTAATTAGCAGTACAGTACAAAAGACTGCAACTTAAATGTAAACTAGAATATGTGTGTATTTTTTCCCAGTATGCCATGTTTCCAGAAAATCAAAAAAAAGTCCAAGAAAGGCAGATGTATTTGAAACCACTGTTGTTAGAATTAAACTGATCTTGATTGGTTTTAGTCCAGGACAGTAAGGGACAAAATTGGTCCTCTTGAAGATCAGAGTGGTTGGCTGTGTATGGAGCCAAAAGAGATGGGAGAGATCTCAAATGGGTTGTCACATTTGTATTTATTCAGGAAACTGGCACACAGTCGATGGAAGTGAGGCAAGCAGAGAGGTCATGGAACCTATACAGATTAAGGAGGAGGGGGTGCAGAGGTGCTTGCTGTTTAAAGGAAAAAAAGGGTGAATACATCTCCAAGGCCTGACAAGATGTCTCTTTGGACCTAGTGGGAGGCTAGAGCAGAAATGCAGGGGTCCTGGCATATTACCTGTCCTCAGCCACAAGTGAAGTGCCAGAAGATTGGAGGTGGCTCACGTTGTTCTGTTGTATAAAAATAATCCTGGAAAATATAGGATGTTGAGATGGGTAAGTTATTGGAAAGTCTTCTAAGAGATTGGGGATACAGTATTTGGATAGTCAGGGACTGATTGGGGATAGTCATCATGGATTTGTGTGTGTTAGGTGATGTTTAACCAATCTTGTAGAGTTTTTTGAGGTTACCAGGAAAGTTGATGAAGGAAATGGCATGGATATTGTCTACAAGGACTCTAGTAAGGCCTTTGACAAGGTCCCACTTGGGAGGTTAGTCTGGAAGGTACAGTCGCTCAGTGTTCAGGATGATGTAGTAAACTGGATTCAACATTGGCTTTATGGGAGAAGCCAGTGAGTGGCAGTGGATGATTGCCTCTCTGACTAGAGGCCTGTGACTGGTGGTGCGCCTCAGGGATTGGTGCTGGGTCCAATGTTGTTTGTCACCTATATCAATGATCTGGATGATAATGTGGTAAATTGGATCAGCAAGTTTGTAGATGACACAAACTATGGAGTGAGGACGGCTTTCAAAGCCTGCAGAGGAATCTGGAGCAGTTGGAAAAATTGGGCTGCAAAATGGCAGATGGAATTTAATGCAGACAAATGTGAGGTGATGCATTTTGGAGGGGCATACATTTAAACAGAAGGGCACTGAGGAATGCAGTAAAACAGGAATCTGGGACTATATAAGGTAGCGTCACATGTTGCAGGAGTCGTAAAGAGAGCTTTTGGAACATTGACCTTCAGAAATCCAAGTCTTGAGTTTCAGAGTTGGTAAAGTTAATGCAGTATTTTTATGTTGTATAATCACTGATTTAGACTGTGCAATGAATGGGTCAAATTTGCAGAAGATACAAAGGGAGGTGGAGGAGCAAATAGTGTTGAGGAAACAGAGAGGCTACAGAAGAACTCTGACAGATTAGGAGAATGGGCAGAGAAGTGGCAAATAAAAAGTGCACGGTCGTGCACATTGGTAGAAAAAAATGAACAAGCAGACTATTTTCTAAATGGGGTGAAAACTAAAAATTCCCTGATGCAACAACACCTGGGAGTCCTTGTGCAAGATGCCCAGAAGGTAAACTTGCAGGCTGAGTCAGTGGTGAGTCGCTTCAAGATGAATAAAGTACTAGAGCTGGGATGTGATGTTAAGACCTTAAATAGTTTGCTGGTGAGACCTCATGGAGCTTTGTGAGCAATTTGGAGCTCCTCCTTTAAGAAAGGATCAGAGAGGGTTCAGAGGAAGTTCCAAGGATGATTCCAGGAATGAATGATGAGCGTTTGACAGCTCTTGGCCTGTATTCATTGGAATTTAGGAA
The DNA here is from genome assembly GCF_036971445.1 of Narcine bancroftii. Classification (NCBI taxonomy): domain Eukaryota; kingdom Metazoa; phylum Chordata; class Chondrichthyes; order Torpediniformes; family Narcinidae; genus Narcine; species Narcine bancroftii. The sequence goes on from NC_091475.1 coordinate 192,902,729, forward strand.
TATTGGGAGGTCTTACTGAAATATTTTGAATGTTGAAAGGCATAAAGAGAGTAGTTGTAGAAAGGTTATTCCCCATGGTGGGAGAGTGTAGGACAGGAGGGCATAACTTCAGGGTTGATGGGTGGCTACTTTTGCAATTTGTTGCCAGAGGTGGTTATGGAGGCCAGTTCATTGGGTGTATTTAAGGCAGAGATTGATAGGTTCTTGATTAGCCAAGGCATCAAAGCTTATGGGGGGGAAAAAGGCTGGGCAGTGGAGCAGAGTGGGAAAGTGGATCACCTCATGATTGAATAGCAGAGCAGACCCAATGGACTCAATAGGTTGTTTCTGCTCCTATGTTTTCTGATTGACATTGGTGATAGCAAATTTGGAGTATTACGTGCTGTTTTGGTCACCTAAGTACTGGAAAGCTATCAATAAGATTGAAAGAGTGCATGTGAGATTTACAAGGACTGAGTTACAGGGAAAGGAAAACAGGTTAGGACTTTGTTCACTGCAATATAGAAGAATGAAGGGAGATTTGATAAAGCTCTTCAAGATTATGATGGGTATCGATAAAGTGAACGCAAGCAGGCTTTTCCACTGAGGTTAGCTAAGATACAAACCAGAGGACACGGGTTAAGGATGAGAGAGGAAATGTTTAGGGGGAGCAGGAGGACGTATTTCCCACAGAAGGACCTTTAACACTTACACCCCACTAAATTGTCCTGGGATAGGAACGGGGGTTTGGCCTTTCATATTTGACCGCTTCTAACTGAGACACTGAACTCTTTCATATCTGCAAGGAGCCATCCCCGGGGTTAGGACCATTCTACTTTCTATTGGTGACGTGGTCTTTATAAATTGTGCGTTATAGCGCTACCAACTTTCCCACGCTGTTTAAAAATTGTGATTGCTATTTATTTTCTCTCTCTCTCTCTCTCTTCCCCCCCCCCATCCCCCGTTGCGACTTTCCCATGGCAAAGTTTATACCTTCATTTTAATCTTCCTTCACATTCCTGCACTAAGGCAAAAACTTGGGTCATTTCTATCCCAGAATACAATTGCCCGTTCTACACTTGCCTGATTGCCACATTGGTGTCTGCAGCTGCCGGGGATTGTACTAGGGGTCGAGGCCGTCTATCCCTGGTGTGAGATAATATCATCTCATGCTGGCATTGAGAAGATTTTCATTCCCCACTGGACCCTTTTTAGGTTGATTAGCCTTTAATTCCTGGGACCATTTGCAAGTGTGAAACGGGCTAGAGAGGAGTGGGAATGTGGAATGACTTGCCAGCAGAATTGATAAATGCAGGCTCAATTTTGACATTTAAGAATAATTTGGACAGGTACATGAATGGGAGAGGTTTGGAGAGATATGGTCTATGTCAGTGGGACTAGGCATAAAAAATAGTTTGGCACTGGCTAGAAGGACCGAAGGGCTTGCTACTGTGCTGTTGTGTTTTATGGTTCTGACACTATTGCCCACAGAAGCAAAAGGCGAAGAATAGATTTATTTGCAAATACTTTTTTTCAAATAAACAGGAAATAAAGAGTGTAAAAGTCACATCACTAAATGCAAACAAAACGAACCAAGGGAAAATTGTTCTGTCATTGGTTGAAAAGGAAAGCAATTTACTCAGCACATGATTGGCATTTAATGGATCTATTCATCAACAAAATGACTCCTGCTTAAAATGTTGCAAGGAAATGGGGAAGGTCATCAGAGAATTTGCTTTTGAAAGCTTTGCTGATCCACACTGCAGTCACTGTTGTCAGCATGTGTGTGTATCTTTGCGTGAACTTGGGTCAGATGATAACATGACTAGATTCTACCACTGTCTGCACACTGATTGTAGGTGAGTGAAACGTGACTGGAATAAAATGCCAGATTTCAGGTGTGTTGATGCATTCCGAGAGCATGAACTTTTTCTAACGGCCTTCGATTTTTGCTCATTTGATGCTTGAAGAGTGTAAATTATGATTTGTGCAATGTCGTCAGAATTGTAGTTCAGCAGAGCTGCACAATAAACTCCATCGACCGCAATGCACACTTTGTTTAAAAAAAAATGACTCAAATATTTCCTTTGCAATACTTTGATTTGGTCCAATCTGATCAAAAGAGCAATACCTTCCCTAGTTCAAGTGAATTGACAATGTCTGTGTCGTGTAGTTGTGAACACAATCTGCATACTCAAATTACTGCTGCCGATATAAAGAGGAACTGTCAAAAGCTTTCAGACATGGTTTATTGTGGCCAGCGGCAAATTGGGTTGGATTTGTGCTGACTTAACAGGACATCTTAACTTTTTTTGTTTGTCTGTAATAACATTCTTCTGTGATTAGTATTTTTTTGGACAAGTGAAGTTGATTGTGTGTAAATGTAATATTTTGTGGGTGCAATATTATTTTTGATCATTGATGCCATTTTGGTTGTTGTATAGGTTTAACCATGACCATGTGCGACATTCATTCATTCACCCCTGGTGTTGATTGTGTGGGCTTACCATGTCCTTCCTGTGACTGGATGAACTACGTCTGGGTGCACCTCATCCCAGAGATAGGCTGGTTGCTAAGTTAACTGAACACTGTAAGCGAGTGGTAGAATTTGGGTTGAATTTCAGAACATAATGTCGAATTTTGTGGACCAATTTTTAGGGTAAAATTAAGGGGGCCGATAATTACAGGCATTCTACCTTTGACCGTGGTAAGTACTTGCATCATTTGGGGTGTCGGGAGATTGGAAGGGTGGGCAGGCGGCTGAGACCAGCTGGTAAATCCATGATCAGGGTGTCAGGATCTCGTGTGGGCAGGTGGGTAGCTGGGACCAGGTGATGTCTGTGATCAGGGTGTCGTGGAGCTTGGCTGTGCGGGGGGTTAGTGTGTTAGGAGCTTGGGTGGGAGAATGGCTAGGACCTGGGGAGAATCAGTTGTTGAGGCATTGGGAGCTCTGGTGGGTGGGCAGCCAGGGCCAAAATTAGGGGGGGGGGTGGACTTTTACACAGTATCAAATGTTCCTCGTGTATATTTGGTATGGTAATATGGAGAAAATCGGTTATGGAGACAATTAGCAGAGAGTGGAATTTTTCTGGCAGCTGGCATTGATTTGCTGGACAAAAATGCAAGTGGTGCGCGATAACATTCTAATGATGCAGCAACAATCTAGTTAACGAGGACTCAGTAGAATAAAGTACTGCCGAGACTTTTGTGAAGAAGGGAAGTCACTGACCTCGCATAACTTAAAGGCTATGTGCCAAGAACTGGAAAGTTAGATTATTCTAGTGGACACAACTGGTTAAATGACCTCCATCTATGTTGTAACTTTACTCTCAGTGCATTTCTGACACTGAGTCATTGGGAATATTCAGGTCAAACAATATAGACTGTGTATTTGCAATCACATATTAAAAAAATCTGTCAGTGTACAAGGCTGATCATTACGAGGCTGTAATAAAAATTTGTGGGCATATTGGGAATAGTTTCATATTAATGGGTAGCCAGGATTTTCAGTATTTTGTTGTTTTCAATCTTCTGCAAAACAGGTATCAACAGGTGTTCCCAGCACTGACCCTATGGCTTTGCCAGTGGATTCAATCTAATACCAATTTCTTTTAAAAAATATTTTATTTAATATTCCATACATGCAGTAACTAAAATTATTATAATATAGAGATATCAAAAAGAGAACAAATTGATTACATACATGATGGTTTTCAACTCATTCCAAAATCTTTTCCTCTCACCCAACCTCCCACCCAAAAACAAAAAAATATAAATTGAAAAATAACAAAAGTATAAAAAATAGAAAAATTAACAAAGGATTGCAGAGAGAGATGTCATGTAGTACAACTCATCAGTTCTAACACAAACATACAGAGGAGAATTCTGCAGGGTTAGAGGGGTAAAAAGGATATCACTACAAATTTAATCCCATTATTTGAGCGCCAAATTTGTAAAAACATAGAAAATTTATTTCTTAGCTTGTTAGTAATTTTTTTCCCCAAAGGGGTACAACTTGCAATTTCAGCATGGCACCTTGGCGATGTTAAAGATATATCTGATTTCCAAGTAATTGCAATCATTTTCTCGCAACTGTTAATGCTAATTTAACAAATTTCAATTGATAAATTGATCATTTCAATGTAGGACTTGTACATTAAATATTTCCTAATAAAAATAGATCAGGATTTAACAGAAAAACGAGGCCTGTAACTTGTAAAAATTACTTATAAACACCTAAAAGAGTCTCACATTTGGACAAGACCATGTGGAATGTATGAAAGGTTCTACATCCTCACCAGATCTGGAACATGGATCTAATAAATCTGATTTCAATCTATTCAATTTCTGTGGTGTAAGATATAATTGATGTTAAAAATTATATTGAACTAATCTGTTTCTTACATTAATAGTTATTAGTCATACAATCCTTACACAAATTTTCCCACATTTGTTGATCTATTGTAACATTCAAATCTATTCCCCATCTCTGCCTAGATCTATACAATCCTGATTTAGATATAATGGATATAGAAAAGAAATCAATTTTTTTACATTTCCACTCCTAATAAGTTCTACCTCAGAACAATTAAAGCAAAAATATTGCTGATCCTTATTTATCTCACAAATATGCCCTTATTTGAAAATAACAAAAAAGAGTATGACAAGGTATTATAATATTTGTTCCTCAATTGTTCAAATGACATTAATTGTCCTCTTTCATAACAGTCTTCCACATTAACAATCCCTTTATGATTCCATATATTTAAGAACTGATTATCTCTTGAAAAGACCAAAAGAGGATTAATCAATGGCATTTTAGGTGATAAAGAACCCCCCCCCCCACCAATATCTTGAATCATTTTATTCTGAACATTGAGTAACTGTTTCAATAATAGTGTCTCATAGGAACATAGGAAGTAGTTACAGGAGTAGGTCAAAAATGGCCCATCGAGCCTGCTCCGCCATTCAATACGATCATGGCTGACCTAATTTATGACCTAACTCCACCTACCTGCCTTCTCCCCATATCCCCTAATTCCTCTATCATGTAAAAATTTATCTAACCGAATTTTAAATATGTTTAATGAGGCAGCCTCAACCACTTCTCTGGATAGAGAATTCCAAACATCAGCAACCAAAAATTTTGGTTCCCACTAATATATAAATTCCTCTGATTTGTTTTCTCTAATTTTATTCATTTCTATTGAAACCCATGCTGGTTTTACATTATAAAAAAAAAAGCAAGGAATCTCATCTGTGCCGCTCGATAATAATTCTTCAAATTGTCTTACTAATTCATATTTCCATGTTAATTTCTCTGTAGAAACTCTTGCCATTTTACCTTTCCAAAGAAATTTCCTTATTTGTTTATTTAATTCTTGAAAAATATGAGGTAACTTCAGAAAAAGATATTGTATACTTGGAAATACAATCACCTTTATACAATTTACCCTTCCAACTAAAGTTATGGGTAAATTTATCTATTTTTAAATATCTTACTTAATCTTTTTAAGTAAAGATAAATATTTCAATTTTATATAAATTTGTCAAATTGTTATCCAATAGTATTCCTAAATATTTAATATCTTCCTTTGGCCATTTAAACTTTGTATCTCTCTGACATTGGGTATAATCATAATTTCACTTTTATTCCAATTTATTTTATAAACCGAAACGTTCCTATATTCTTCCAGTTGGACATAAAAATGACTCGGGTTCAATCAAATATATTAAAACATCATCTGCAAATAAACTGATTTTATGTTCCTCTTGACCTACCCTAAAGGCCTTAATTTGTAAATCCCAGTGAATCATCTGGACAAATGGTTCTATATTTTAAGCAAATAAAGCTGGTGACACAGGGACATCCTTGTCGACTTGACCTTGTTAAATTAAATGGCATAGACTCCTGTCTACTTGTTACTACTTTAGCTTTAGGACTATTATGTAATGCTTTAACCCAGTTTTAATAATGTAATCCAAATCCAAATTTTTCTTATACCTTAAACAAAAAAAATTCCATTCTAATCTATCAAATGCCTTTTCAACATCTAACTCAGATCACCTCTTTTTTGCACTAAATGAATTTTGCTAAGCAATCTAGCTACATTTTCCAAAGATATTTTTTTAAACAAACCCTGTCTGATCCTTATTAATTAAATTATGTAACAAATTATTCATTCTATTTTCAAAACTTTTGTTACTATTTTATAATCCACATTTAATAATGAAATAGGCCTACACGATGAAGGTTTCAAATGGTTTCTGTCTTTTTTAAATAATTCTGTAAGAGTAGAAATTTGTGAAGCTTGATCCAATATTTGCATAGATATGGGGATTAATAAATCCTTACATTCTTTATAAAATTCAAATGGGAAACCATCTTCTCCTGGACATTTATTGCTATATAAAGAGTTCTTTGTTTGCTTATTTCTGCCTCAGTAAATGGTACATTGTAGCAGCTGCTACATACAGAAAACACCACTGGACTCGATGCCTTGAGTTCTATGAGTCCGTTCGCTCGAAGATGATAGGCCGTGGTGAGATGGAGCTTGATCCCCAAGCAGTTTGCCAGATGCACCCAAAGGGCAGAGGTGAACTGGGTGCCTCTGTCGCTGGTCATGTGGGCTGGGACGCCAAAACGTGCAGGGCTCTGGCGCAGAACTTGGCGGAAGTGACCCTGAGGAGGATGGCTTCCGGTTACCTTGTCATCCAGTCGACCATGGTCAGGAGGTAATGGGCATCCCTGGACACCAGTAAGGGGCTCACTATGTCGACGTGGATATGGTCAAATCTCCTGGCTAGTGGGTCGAAGTGCTGTATAGGGGCTCTGACATGGCACTGAATTTTGGATGCTTGGCAATGTGTGCAGTTCTTCACCATCTGGGCCACTTGTTCCTTTAACCCATACCAGATGAACCATTCCGTCACCATGCACACTGTTGTCTTATCTGAGGAGTGAGCCAGGTCGTGGATCACCCAGAATGCCTCCTGCCTCCACTGTGGGGGAGCTATCGGTTGCGGCGGGCCTGTCGAGACATCGCATGGGAACGTGTTGTAGTTGCCTGGAAGCTTCAGGTCCTTGAGGTGCAAGCTGGTGATGGCGGCCTGCATATCTTCGTTGTCCCTCTGAGCCTGAGCTAATTGGGTGTAGTTCAGGCCAGGAGACAAGTTGTGGATGGTCGGTCTGGAAAGCGCGTTGGCAACGACATTGTCCTTACCCGCCAGATGTCAGGAACTCCAAAATATAGGAAAGATGTCATTGCTGGCGTGCTGACCAAGGATCTTTAGCCATAGTGAGGGCCTGACCGAGCGGCTTGTGGTCCATGAAGGCGGTGAACAGTCTGCCCTCCAGGAAGTAGTGAAAGTGCCTGATTGCGAGGTAGAAGGCTAGGAGTTTTCGGTTGAACGCACTGTAGTTCAGCTTGGGTGGTCGAAGGTGCTGGCTGAAGAACTCCAGGGGGCACCACTGCCCATTGACCTCTTGCTCCAGGACGCCCCCGATGGCCGTGGCAGACATGTCCACAGAGAGTGCTGTGTGGGTGTTGGGTCGGGGATGGGCCAGTCGGATGGTGCTCGCGGGTGGCCTTGATCTGGGCAAAGGCTGTCTCAGCCTCTTTCAACTACTCGAGTGTCTTTTGCTTAGAGGAGATTAGGGTGAACAGTGTGCGCATTATGCGTGTGGCCCACGGACTGAAACGGTGGTAGAAGTTGACCATCCCGGTGAACTCCTGCAGACCTTTGAGGGTGTCCAGCCTGGGGAACTGTTTTATTGCCTTGATTTTGTCTTGTGATGGTGCTTCCCCACCCACGGGTGATGGTATGGCCCAAAAACTGTAGTGACTTCTTCCTGAACTGACATTTGGCCATGTTGATGGTGAGGCCGAATTCAGCCAGGTGGGTGAACAGGGTGCAGAGGTAGGTTTTGTGCTCGTTGTGATCTCGACTAGTGATGAGGGTGTCGTTGAGATAGATGAATATGAAGTCCAATGAGCCGCTGGAAGGTTTGGGCTGGGTTCTTCATGCCAAAAGGCATCCGAAGGAATTTGAAAAGGCCGAATGGGGTGATGATGGCAGTCTTGCCAATGTCATTGGGGTGTACAGGGATCTGGTGGTAGCCCCTGACTAAGTCGACCTTAGAGAAAACCTTGGCACCGTGCAGGTTGGCCGTAAAGTCCTGGATATGGGGGATGGGATATCGATCAGGCGTAGTTGTGTCATTGAGCCAGCGGTAGTCTCCGCACAGGTGCCAACCACCAGAGGTCTTGGGGACCACATGCAGGGGAGATGCCTGGGGCTGGCCAACCTGCGGACTATGCCAAGCTCCTGTGGGTGTGAGAACTTCTCTTTTGCTAACTGCAACCTCTCTGGCGGCAGTCGTCTGCCCTTGGCCTGGGGTGGAGGGCCCTGTGTGGCGATGCGGTGGCAAATGCCATGCTGGGGCATGATGGTGGTGAAAGATGGTGGGGAACTCGTCGAGGATGCGGATGTACTCGTCCCTGGGCATGCAGACAGTTGCTATCCCCGTCCTGTGCGCGTTGGACGGCTCAAGACGGAGGGTCTGGAAAGTACGGGCATGCATGAGCCTCTTGCCCTTCAAGTCAACCAGCAGGCTATGCGTACAAAAGAAGTCGGCTCCTAACAGTGCAGTTCGCATAGTGACCAGTAGGAAATTTCAACTGTATTTATCCTGCCCAAGGTGTACCTGAACAGTCCGTGTGCTGAAGGCTTTTATATCAGTGCTGTTTGCTGCCGCAGGGTCGGGCCTTGTGCTCTTGTGTGGGTCTCAAGGGCGGTAGGGGGCAGCACACTCATCTGCTCTGGTGTCCACCAAGAAACGCTGCCTGTTGGTCTTATCCATCATGTGTAAGTGCTGCTCATGCGTCACAGCCATCACAGCCATCAATAGCAGCTGGCCCGGTAATTTCCCTGGTACGAGCAGGGTTGGCGGCATTTGTGGGCTTGTGCTCCCCGGCGTTGGTGATAGAAGCACCAGGTATATTGGTGCTCCTCCATTTTCTGTCTGGGGGTGGGCTGTGGCCGACTGAGCGCTGGGCGGGCGACCTGGTTCATGATGGCTTCATTCTCTCGCTTCGTCTGCCACAGTACATCGGCGCGGGCTGCGCTCTTCCTGGGTCTGAGAAATCCTCGTCCGCTAGCAGGAGCTGGATGTCCTCCGGCGTTTGTTCAAGGAAGGCTTGCTTAAACATCAGGCAGGGTTTGTGACCTTCTGCCAGTGCGAGCATCTCAACCATCAAGGCGGACAGGGCTCTGTCTCCCAGGCCATCGAGGTGCATCAGCCTGGCCACACGCTGTTGACAGGAGAGTCTGAAGGTGCTGAGGAGGAGGGTTTTGAGGGTGATGTACATGGCCTCCTCAGGAGGATCATGGATCAGGTTGTCCACTCTGGCCGCCATTTTTTCATCGAGGACGCTCACCACATAGTAGAACATGGTGGAGCCCGAGGTGATCTGCCAGAGTCGAAACTGTGCCTCTGCCTGCCCGAACAATCTGCGTGGCCGATAGGTCAGGTGGGGGAGTGGGGGGTGGGGGGGGGGGAAGTTTCACAGAGAGAGTGCTGATTGCCGATGAATCCATATTTTGAGACCAGATATCGTCTGGGCTCTGTGGGGTCACCAATGTAGAGGCTGCTACAATACAGAAACACACCACTGGACTCGGTGGGGTTTCCAGTAGAACTGTTTATTTGAATTTTGCACGCGCCCCTTTAAGGCCAACGGGAGTTCCGCCCTGCACAGCAGTGATATCATCACGTGGCCCGGGGCACGAGCTGTGGCCCAAGCCACGAGGCAATGATCAAGCCCTGACGGCGCCATCTTCTGCAGCTGCCCCGCCAATGCGACGGTACAAACAGGGCCAGTTTGCTCACAGAGATGTGTGCCGCTATCACATCAAGTTCAGTTTGTTCTTCAAAGCTTAATGTAGGCAATATTATCTGTGATAAATCATCATTTATTTTATTTTCATCTCCTCAAGATTCTGAAGTATATAATTTCATATAAAAGTTCTCAAAAGATTAATTTATCTCTTGAGGTTTATATGTAATTACGTTAGTATCCTCTTTATTGCATTAATTATTCTCAAAGCTTGGTCCGCTTTTAATTCCCAAGCCAAAACCTTATATGATCTCTCACCTAATTCATAATATCTTTGCCTCATCATAATAATAACTTTCTCAGTCCTATAAGTTTGTAATGTATTATAATGAAGCATTTTTATTAATCAATTGTCTGCGTTTGTCTTCAGAAACTGACTTTGAAAGATTTTTTCTAAAAATAATTTCTTTTTCTAATTGATCTCCTTTTTTCAAGTAGTCTTTGTTAATTTTAGATGTAAAACTTGTAATTTGACATCGCAAATATGCTTTTAAAGCATCCCATGTAATAAATTCATCATTTATCAAATTCAAATTTGTATCACAAAATATTCTAATGTGATTTTGAACAAAATCACAAAATCTTTTTCAACAACAGAGAATTTAATATATATCAACTTCTATATATCAGGCATTTTCATAGTTATTTAACAAAAGCGAATGATCTGATAAAATCCTCGACTTTAGATCACTTCAAAAAATCTAGTTTGTATTTGAGCCAAAACCAGAAATAAATCAATTCTAGAATAAGAATCAAACCTGCTAGAATTAAATGAATAATCTTTCTCCAATCAAATTCAAATCTCTTATCAGACCCAATGTAGCGTTAGCTACATTCTTGTTGTTACTTAAGTAGATCTACCTAACAAAGCATCTAAACAAAAATTAAAATCTCCTCTTATTAAAAGATTTTCATGTCCCTCTGCTAAATTCAAAAAAAGCATCTTGAATAAATTTCTCATCATCAGTATTTAGAGCATGCAAATTCAAATGTGTCCACATTTCCAAAAAGATTTGACAATATATCATTACACCTGTAGGGTCTGTAATTATATTTTCAACCTTAATAGGAAGATTTTGCTATCCCTCTTGATATAGAATTAAATGAAGAAGACATCCTATATTCTACATGATCTCTTTTTAATTTCAAATGATTTTTTTTCCATTAAATATGTTTCTTGTAAAAAAAAGCTCTACTCCCAATTTTTAAATATTTATTACTTTATTTTTATTGACACATTTAACCCATTAACATTAAAATGTACAAACTTAATAACTTTACTCATCAAACCAAATATTAATGAATCCCTCTCCATCACTCCATCCTGTAGACCTCCTAACAATCCAACAAAAAGAACCTATGCATCTGCCCGCTCCTCCTCCTGCAATCCAGAGAAGAGAGAGAAAAAGAAAAACAATACTACAGATATTCATGCATAACTGTATTAACTACAATATAAAGAAAAACCCTCCCAGTAACTGTTGTCTAAAACAACACTAATTCCCTCCACTTTACGGGTAATACCAATTCCTTCATGTACAAGCCAAAGATTTCCTTTTACTGGAGACACAAGACTCCAGCAGATGCTACAATCTAGAGCAACAAAGCATCTTTCTGGAGTACCACCAATGGGAGAAAAAGACATTTCAGGCTGGAATCATTCACCAAGACATCTTTTCTCTGAGTTCGTACCAACTAAGTCAGAACATTAAAACACGGCAGAGTCCTATTGCTCTTCAACCATACAATAGATTAATTATCTGGAAGGAATATGTGCCTACATACTGGATTAACAGTGAGGTGTTTCTGCAGTGGGATGTTCTTGTGTGTGATTAGAGAGAGCCCTCAATTGTCAATCACACAATTTTTCATCAAAGCTCTATCTAATTGTTGCATATATTTGTAAAGATATAATTTAAATTAAGGATTATTTACATGCAATCACCGCCATCAAGAGACCTGTTCAAGGGTCCTTCTCTGAGCTCCTTCTGGGCTATGTTGGCAGCCCGACTTGGGTACATAGAACATTACAGCACAGGCTCTTTGGTTCATGATGTTATGCCGACCTATATGTACCTAAAAGTAACTAGACCCTTCCTACGTCATATCCCTCTATTTTTCTTTCATCCATGTGCCTGTCTAAGAGGCTGCTAAATGTCCCTATTGTTCCAGCCTCCAGCACTATCCTGGGCAATGGGAATGTATTCCAGGCACTCCCAATACCATATATGTAAAAAAAAACACCCCAATGTCCCTGATAAACCTTCCTCCCTTCACTTTGTACAGATCCTCTGGTGTTTGTGACACCTGCCCTGGGAAATAGGTGCTGCCTGACTATCATATCTATGGCTCTCATAATCTTGTAGACTTCTTTTTTCATTTCTCATCTTCCTTCACTCCAAAGAAAAAAGCCCTAGCTCTTAACCTTTCCTCATAAGACATATTTTCCAATCCAGGGAACATTCTGGCAGATCATATTTGCTAAAGCTTCCACATCCTTCTTGTAATGAGGTGACCAGACTGAACACAATATTTTGTGTGGTGTCACCAGAGATTTATGAAGGGTAGGACCCCTTTAAAATTGTTTTGTTAACCAGCTCTCCTTAAGTTGCTCAACTTCTCATTCACACTTGAGGCTCATTTATCAGATATCCCCACCATCTGTCCTCATCGCCCCAACAAGTTGGAGCCCTATCGACTGTTCCGACTCCTCAGCTATCAACTCTTCTTCCATCCACTATTCTCCTGCTGGACACCCAAATCTCATCACCCCCCCCACAACCCCACCAATGAATATTGTTAAAAGGCTATATTACAACACCTGTAAAATGCAGCATTTTTTTGAAGGCAAAGAATATAAAATGTTTGTAATAATTTTATTTATTAGTTTACAACCACACAATAAAGCACTTAATTAAAAAAATAATCCAAAACAGTACAAATATATGTGGTATATAAAATAACAAGAAAAATATGACACCCCCCCCAAAACCCTGCAAAAAAGAAAAAGAGTAAGAATGGGAAAAAAGGCCCTAACCCTAACCCTCAACAGGGGAGCCTATTATAATATATTGACCCCTGAAGGAAAAGGGAATGTCAGAGCTTCATTTAAATATTAACACCCATATTTTGTAGATAAGGGCTTCATACCTTCCAAAATATATAATATTTGTCTCTTAAATTATGTAATTTTCTCAAGTGGTATCCAACTCCAGACTTCAGCATACTATCTTTCTATACCCAAATCCATTATCAGACTTCCAAGTTATGGCAATACATTTTATTTCTATTGCTAAAGCAATTTGGACAAACTTCTTTTGATACATAATTCAATTTCAACTTGGGTTCAATATTCTTAATACCACCCAGGAAAAATAACATGGGATCTTGTGGGAAATTGATCCCGAGTATTTGCTCCAATAACTAACCCATTTCTGACAAATGGTTTGTTGTGCCCATCTTTGGATGGAGATTGGTGATCTGCTGAGATATAAAATTAAAGCCTAACTGTCCCTATCCTAAGGTCAGACTCTGTATTCATGTAGTGAAATCCCTCCTACATATTAGCCTGTGCTCCTCCCCTTGCCCTAAAGAAAATTAAAAGTAGCTTTTGTTTAAGTAACCATTTGTCTTTTTTTAAAATAATTTTTAAATTTTTCACACTATGAACCATACTGACCAAAATACACACAAACATTTCCCTCTTGAATATACACAGTGTCATTTTCTCCCCTTTTCCCCCCTCCCCTCCCTCCCTCCTTCACCCCCCTCCTCACCCACTCAACATTCAACATATATGATACATTAAACCCATTAAACAATGTCATCACACAATGAAAATAAACAAGAAAATTGTGTCATCTACTTTTACATACTGGGTCAGTTCATTTCGTCTTCTTCTCATTTTAGGTGGTGGAGATCCACGGTAGGACTTCTCTGTTGTGTTCCATTGTACAGTTCCTAAATTTGTTCGAATACTGTGATGTTATTTCTTAAATTATATGTTATTTTTTCCAATGGAATACATTTATTCATTTCTGTGTACCATTGCTGTATTCTCAAGCTATCTTCTGATTTCCAGGTTGACATAATACATTTTTTTGCTTCACGTAAGGCTATCATAATAAATCTTTTTTGTGCTCCATCCAAATCGAGTCCAAGTTCTTTACTTCTTATATTACTTAGAAGAAAGATCTCTGGATTTTTTGGTATGTTGCTTTTTGTGATTTTATTTAATACCTGATTTAGATCTTCCCAAAACTTTTCCACTTTCTCACATGCCCAAATTGCATGTACTGTTGTTCCCGTTTCCTTCTTACAGCGAAAACATCTATTTAATACTGTTGGGTCCCATTTATTTAACTTTTGGGGCGTGGTGTATAGCCTGTGTAACCAATTATATTGTATCATGCGTAACCTTGTGTTTATTGTATTTCTCATAGTTCCGGAGCATAGCTTTTCCCATGTTTCATTCTTTATCTTTGTTTAGATCTTGTTCCCATTTTTGTTTGGGTTTACAGCTTGTTTCCTCTTTCTCTTTCTCTTGCAGTTTGATGTACATGTTTGTTATAAATCTTTTAATTATCATTGTGTCTGTAATCACATATTCAAAATTGCTTCCTTCTGGTAACCTCAGCCTGCTTCCCAATTTGTCCTTCAAGTAGGTTTTCAGTTGGTGGTATGCAAACATTGTACCGTGAGTTATACCATATTTGCACTTCATTTGTTCAAAAAGTAATAATTTATTTCCCGAAAAACAATTTTCTATTCTTTTGATCCCTTTTCTCTCCCATTCTCTAAAGGAAAGGTTATCTATTGTGAAGGGGATTAGTTGATTTTGTGTCAATATTAATTTTGGTAGTTGATAATTTGTTTTTTTTTCCTTTCTACGTGAATCTTCTTCCAAATGTTGAGCAGATGGTGCAGTACTGGTGAATTCCCATGTCGCACTAGCTTTTCATCCCAATTATATAGTATATGTTCAGGTACCTTTTCCCTATTTTATCTAGCTCTAATCTGGTCCAATCTGGTTTTTCCCTTGTTTGATAAAAATCTGATGGGTATCTTAATTGTGCTGCTCGAAAATAATTCTGAAAGTTTGGTAGCTGTAAACCCCCTTGTTTGTACCATTCTGTTAATTTATCTAGCGCTATCCTCGGTTTCCCCCCCTTTCCATAAGAATTTCCTTATTATTTTCTTTAGCTCCTTGAAGAATTTCTCTGTTATGTGAATTGGTAACGATTGGAATAGGTATTGTATCCTTGGGAAGATATTCATTTTAATGCAATTTACCCTTCTTCTCAGTGTTGGTGGTAAATCTTTCCAATGTTCTAAGTCATCTTGTAATTTCTTCATTAATGGCTGATAATTTAATTTGCATAGATGGCCTAGATTATTATCTAGTTGTATACCTAGGTATCGGATTGCTTGTGTTTGCCATTTAAATGGTGATTATTTCTTAAACTTTGTGAAATCCGCATTATTCATTGGCATCGCTTCACTTTTATTTGTATTGATCTTGTACCCCGATACTTCTCCATATTCCTTCAATTTCTTATGCAATTCTTTTATTGATAATTCTGGTTTTATTGATAATTCTGGAAGAATTCTGGAAGAAGAAACATGGCCGCGCAATAGGCAAGTGCCCCCTCCCTTGCCCTTTCTGTCCCAGAGGACAAATTTAAATCCAGTTGGAGGTGGTGCTGAATGGAGGACAGAGTTCTCAAAAACCGGACTGTCTGGCCTAAAACCGGACATCTGGCCACCCTATTATGTGTGTATGTATATGTGTGTTAGACGGCGGCGGCCCCGATACGGGCAGGAGCAAGGGGGAGACGGCGGCCCCGGCCTCGGTCGAGTGAGGCAGGCGGAGGCCCCGGTCCGGACAGGGAGTGGGAGGCGGCGGCCTCAGTCCGGGCACAGGGAGAGCAGCAGCGGCCCCGGCCCCGGTCCGGGCGAAGGGTAGACGGTGGCGGCCCCGATACGGGCAGGAGCAAGGGGGAGATGGCGGCCCCAGCCTCGGTCGAGTGAGGCAGGCGGAGGCCCCGGTCCGGACAGGGAGTGGGAGGCGGCGGCCCCAGTCTGGGCACAGGGAGAGCAGCAGCGGTCCTGGCCCCGGTCCGGGCGAAGGGTAGACGGCGGCGGCCCCGATACGGGCAGGAGCAAGGGGGAGACGGCGGCCCCGGCCTCGGTCGAGTGAGGCAGGCGGAGGCCCCGGTCCGGACAGGGAGTGGGAGGCGGCGGCCCCAGACCGGGCACAGGGAGAGCAGCAGCGGCCCCGGCCCCGGTCCGGGCGAAGGGTAGACAGCGGCGGCCCCGATACGGGCAGGAGCAAGGGGGAGACGGCGGCCCCAGCCTCGGTCGAGTGAGGCAGGCGGAGGCCCCGATACGGGCAGAGAGTTGGAGGCGGCGGCCCCAGTCCGGGCACAGGGAGAGCAGCAGCGGCCCCGGCCCCGGTCCGGGCGAAGGGTAGACGGCGGCGGCCTCGATCCGGGCAGGAGCAAGGGGGAGGCGGCGGCCCCGGCCTCGGTCGAGTGGGGCAGGCGGAGGCCCCGATCCGGGCAGAGAGTGGGAGGCGGCGGCCCCAGTCCAGGCACAGGGTGAGCTGCGGCGGCCTCGGCCCCGGTCCGGGCAGTATGGACCGACCTAGGAAGGGAGGCAGGCCCCTCCAGCCCGGGTAAGAAACCTGCATAGGAGAAGGCCACTCCGACATAAAACCTACGACCCAAGGACCTCGCTGCCACGTCCCAGCTTGCTTGGCCACGGCACACGAACCATGGGTGTAAAGGGTGGGGCCAGTACTGCGCGCACTGCACTCCACCTAAAAGCTCCTTTGCGCAGGCCCGAGGACAGGTCCACGTCCTCCCCCTCCACGTCCTCCCCCTCCACGTCCTCTCCCTCCACGTCCTCCCCCTCCACGTCCTCCCCCTCCACGACCTCCCCCTCCACGTCCTCCCCCTCCACGTCCTCCCCCTCCACGTCCACCCCCTCCACGTCCTCCCCCTCCACGTCCTCCCCCTCCACGTCCTCCCCCTCAAAAGATGCTCACAAACTCAAGCTAGCATGCTGGAACATCAGAACCATGCTAGACAAGGCTGACAGCCACCGACCTGAACGTCGGTCTGCCCTCATTGCACATGAACTCCTCAGACTTGACATCGACATAGCCGCTCTCAGTGAAGTCCACCTGGCAGATGTAGGCAGCCTCCAAGAACGCGGCGCGGGCTACACACTCTACTGGTCTGGCAAGCCTTCGGATGAACGACGCCTATCTGGTGTAGGCTTCATGGTCAAGAGCTTCATTGCCTCCAAACTCGAAAACCTTCCGACAGGCCTCTCGGACCGAATCATGTCCATGCGACTCCCCCTTCAAAACAAGCGTCACATCACCCTCATCAGTGTCTATGCTCCAACCCTCCAGGCGGAACCAGCAGAAAAGAACAAGTTCTACACCGACCTGCGCAACCTCATCCAACGCACCCCTACAGTCGACAAGGTTGTCATCCTGGGCGACTTCAACGCTCGTGTCGGCAAAGACTCAGAAACCTGGCCAGGAATCCTGGGCAAGCATGGCGTCGGCAAGTGCAACGACATTGGGCGCCTCCTGTTGGAGCTCTGCGCAGAACAGCGGCTTGTCATTACAAACACCCTTTTTCAGCAGAGGGACAGCCTTAAGACCACCTGGATGCATCCCCGATCCAAACACTGGCACCTCCTGGACTACATCCTGGTGCGAGAAAGTGACAAACGAGATGTGCTCCACACCAGGGTCATGCTTAGCGCGGAATGCCACACTGACCACCGGCTGGTTCGCTGCAAGCTCAACCTTCACTTCAAGCCAAAGCCCAGG
The DNA here is from genome assembly GCF_036971445.1 of Narcine bancroftii. NCBI lineage: Eukaryota > Metazoa > Chordata > Chondrichthyes > Torpediniformes > Narcinidae > Narcine > Narcine bancroftii. Next base: position 192,920,456 of record NC_091475.1, read on the forward strand.
AACAAGAAAGCCCTTCAGAAAGAGGTTCAATGTTGGAAACCTGCAGTCAGACGAAGCGAGAGGAAACTTCCAGGCAAACCTCAAATCAAAGCTCGACGATGCAACCCGCCTCACGGACCCGTCCCCTGAAACCCTCTGGGATCAGTTGAAGACTACCATACTGCAATCCACTGAAGAGGTACTGGGCTTCTCCTCCAGGAAAAACAAGGACTGGTTTGACGAAAACAGCCAGGAAATCCAGGAGCTGCTGGCAAAGAAGCGAGCTGCCCACCAGGCTCACCTTACAAAGCCGTCCTGTCCAGAGAAGAAACAAGCCTTCCGTCGCGCATGCAGCCATCTTCAGCGCAAACTCCGGGAGATCCAAAATGAGTGGTGGACTAGCCTCGCCAAACGAACCCAGCTCAGCGCGGACATTGGCGACTTCAGGGGTTTCTACGAGGCTCTAAAGGCTGTGTACGGCCCCTCACCCCAAGTCCAAAGCCCGCTGCGCAGCTCAGACGGCAAAGTCCTCCTCAGCGACAAGATCTCCATCCTCAACCGATGGTCAGAACACTTCCAATCTCTTTTCAGTGCCAACCGCTCAGTCCAAGATTCCGCCCTGCTCCAGCTCCCTCAACAGCCCCTAAGGCTAGAGCTGGATGAGGTTCCCACCCTGGATGAGACATATAAGGCAATCGAACAACTGAAAAGTGGCAAAGCAGCAGGTATGGATGGAATCCCCCCAGAAGTCTGGAAGGCTGGCGGCAAAACTCTGCATGCCAAACTGCATGAGTTTTTCAAGCTTTGTTGGGACCAAGGTAAACTGCCTCAGGATCTTCGTGATGCCACCATCATCACCCTGTACAAAAACAAAGGCGAGAAATCAGACTGCTCAAACTACAGGGGAATCACGTTGCTCTCCATTGCAGGCAAAATCTTCGCTAGGATTCTACTAAATAGAATAATACCTAGTGTCGCCGAGAATATTCTCCCAGAATCACAGTGCGGCTTTCGCGCAAACAGAGGAACTACTGACATGGTCTTTGCCCTCAGACAGCTCCAAGAAAAGTGCAGAGAACAAAACAGAGGACTCTACATCACCTTTGTTGACCTCACCAAAGCCTTCGACACCGTAAGCAGGAAAGGGCTTTGGCAAATACTAGAGCGCATTGGATGTCCCCCAAAGTTCCTCAACATGATTATCCAACTGCACGAAAACCAACAAGGTCGGGTCAGATACAGCAATGAGCTCTCTGAACCCTTCTCCATTAACAATGGCGTGAAGCAAGTCTGTGTTCTCGCACCAACCCTCTTTTCAATCTTCTTCAGCATGATGCTGAACCAAGCCATGAAAGACCCCAACAATGAAGACGCTGTTTACATCCGGTACTGCACAGATGGCAGTCTCTTCAATCTGAGGCGCCTGCAAGCTCACACCAAGACACAAGAGAAACTTGTCCGTGAACTACTCTTTGCAGACGATGCCGCTTTAGTTGCCCATTCAGAGCCAGCTCTTCAGCGCTTGACGTCCTGCTTTGCGGAAACTGCCAAAATGTTTGGCCTGGAAGTCAGCCTGAAGAAAACTGAGGTCCTCCATCAGCCAGCTCCCCACCATGACTACCAGCCCCCCCACATCTCCATCGGGCACACAAAACTCAAAACGGTCAACCAGTTTACCTATCTCGGCTGCACCATTTCATCAGATGCAAGGATCGACAATGAGATAGACAATAGACTCGCCAAGGCAAATAGCGCCTTTGGAAGACTACACAAAAGAGTCTGGAAAAACAACCAACTGAAAAACCTCACAAAGATAAGCGTATACAGAGCCGTTGTCATACCCACACTCCTGTTCGGCTCCGAATCATGGGTCCTCTACCGGCACCACCTACGGCTCCTAGAACGCTTCCACCAGCGTTGTCTCCGCTCCATCCTCAACATCCATTGGAGCGCTTACATCCCTAACGTCGAAGTACTCGAGATGGCAGAGGTCGACAGCATCGAGTCCACGCTGCTGAAGATCCAGCTGCGCTGGATGGGTCACGTCTCCAGAATGGAGGACCATCGCCTTCCGAAGATCGTGTTATATGGCGAGCTCTCCACTGGCCACCATGACAGAGGTGCACCAAAGAAAAGGTACAAGGACTGCCTAAAGAAATCTCTTGGTGCCTGCCACATTGACCACCGCCAGTGGGCTGATAACGCCTCAAACCGTGCATCTTGGCGCCTCACAGTTTGGCGGGCAGCAACCTCCTTTGAAGAAGACCGCAGAGCCCACCTCACTGACAAAAGGCAAAGGAGGAAAAACCCAACACCCAACCCCAACCAACCAATTTTCCCCTGCAACCGCTGAAATCGTGTCTGCCTGTCCCGCATCGGACTTGTCAGCCACAAACGAGCCTGCAGCTGACGTGGACTTTTTACCCCCTCCATAAATCTTCGTCCGCGAAGCCAAGCCAAAGAAATTCTGGTTCTGTAAGTATACTATGTCGTCATCTGCAAATAGACTGATTTTATATTCCTTCTCTTTTATTTTTATCCCTCTTATTTTATTTTCTGTTCTTATCAGTTCTGCCAATGGTTCTATAGCTAACACAAACAGTGAGGGAGATAGTGGACATCCCTGCCTAGTTAACCTAGTTAATTTAAATTGGTTTGATATATATCCATTTACTGTCACCTTCGTCAATGGTCCATTATATAATGCTTTAATCCAATTAATATATTTCTCTGGTAGGTTGAACCTCTGTAGTACTTTGAATAAATAATTCCAATCTACTCTGTCAAACGCTTTCTCTGCGTCTAAGGCAACCGCCACTGTTGGGGTCTTGTTTCTTGTACTGCATGGATTAAGTTAATGAACTTACAGATATTGTTCGTTGTTCGTCTTTTCTTAATAAATCCAGTTTGATCTAGTTTTACTATTTTTGGTACACAGTCAGTCAATCTGTTTGCTAATAGTTTAGCTATTATCTTATAATCTGTGTTGAGTAGAGATATTAGTCTATACGATGCTGGTGTTAGTGGATCTTTTCCCCTCTTTGGTATTACTGTAATTATTGCTGTTTTGCATGAATCTGGCATATTTTGTGTTTCTTCAATCTGGTTCATTACTTCCAGGAGAGGAGGAATTAATATGTCTTTAAATGTTTTAAAGAATTCTATTGGGAGTCCGTCCTCTTCTGGCATTTTATTGTTCAGTAGTTTTTTTAATATAGTAACCGTTTGTCTTGCTGCTAGGTTTTTGGGGTCCTCTGGGCCCATAACATTCCACCTGGAGACGTTCGATGGAGTATTTGATTTCTTTGAAAGTACAATTATTGAATGACAACTGGTGCCAGAGGAAGGGCAACAAAGGGACCCAGAGTTTTAAGCCCATGGGCAGAATTTGAAGGGCAGTGAGTACAAGGGGTCATCTCTGCTCAGCACCCACAATTTCAGTCTATGGTGGAGGCAGGTGTTGGCCACATGCAGTTCCCTAATGCAAGAAGAAAACCAGCAGGATAAACAATCCCCATCACCCTCTTCCCACTGCTACGTTTGAGCAGAAGGTATAGAAGCCAGAAGTTCAGCACTTCTAGGTTCAAGAACAGTTTTTATCCAATAGCAATCTGATTCTTTCTTAAACCTTCTTGTATTACCCTCATAACCCCAACCATATTCTACTCCAAAACCACAAAAAATATCTGTCTGCAATTTGGAAACATGAATTTATTTTCCTCTCTCCCTCTTTTTCAGTATTTGCATATTGTAGTGCAGACACTCCCCTACTTGTGATCTATGTGACTTGCGTCCATCTGCACATATGGCTGAAAATTTTAAAAAACTATAGAGAATAAATATAAAATTTACTCAGATTATGTTGTATTTGACGATCTGTAACAGGGAAACAGGTCATGTAAGAGCCAAAACGTCGGTGTCCCGGGTCCATAGGCTGGGCGTGGCCATCTTGATTCCTGTGCGTGTGGACTAGAATGTGAAAGATTCACCAAGGTTGATCAACAAATTCAGGAAGCTTCAAGTTGTTATCGTCAAATCTACGATGAAAAAATGATTTGATTTACAAAGTTCACTTTAAGACTTTGGTACTCCACACACGCAGGCAAAATTCCAACTTGGGTCCATTTTGAGATATGACCGATCCTTTGGTCCCAATTACAGTTATAAGTCGGGAAGTACCTGTCATTAAAAATTTTACTATTGTAGTTGGTTTATCTTACATACCTATTTGGCTGCAGCAAGTAAGAATTTCAGTTCATCTGTGCACTGTACTTTTGTCTTTTCTTTGGCTTGGCTTCGCGGACGAAGATTTATGGAGGGGGTAAAAGTCCACGTCAGCTGCAGGCTCGTTTGTGGCTGACAAGTCCGATGCGGGACAGGCAGACACGGTTGCAGCGGCTGCAGGGGAAAATTGGTTGGTTGGGGTTGGGTGTTGGGTTTTTCCTCCTTTGCCTTTTGTCAGTGAGGTGGGCTCTGCGGTCTTCTTCAAAGGAGGTTGCTGCCCGCCAAACTGTGAGGCGCCAAGATGCACGGTTTGAGGCGTTATCAGCCCACTGGCGGTGGTCAATGTGGCAGGCACCAAGAGATTTCTTTAGGCAGTCCTTTTACCTTTTCTTTGGTGCACCTCTGTCACGGTGGCCAGTGGAGAGCTCACCATATAACACGATCTTGGGAAGGCGATGGTCCTCCATTCTGGAGACGTGACCCATCCAGCGCAGCTGGATCTTCAGCAGCGTGGACTCGATGCTGTCGGCCTCTGCCATCTCGAGTACTTCGACGTTAGGGATGAAAGCGCTCCAATGGATGTTGAGGATGGAGCGGAGACAACGCTGGTGGAAGCGTTCTAGGAGCCGTAGGTGATGCCGGTAGAGGACCCATGATTCGGAGCCGAACAGGAGTGTGGGTATGACAACGGCTCTGTATATGCTTATCTTTGTGAGGTTTTTCAGTTGGTTGTTTTTCCAGACTCTTTTGTGTAGTCTTCCAAAGGCGCTATTTGCCTTGGCGAGTCTGTTGTCTATCTCATTGTCGATCCTTGCATCTGATGAAATGGTGCAGCCGAGATAGGTAAACTGGTTGACCGTTTTGAGTTTTGTGTGCCCGATGGAGATGTGGGGGGGCTAGTAGTCATGGTGGGGAGCTGGCTGATGGAGGACCTCAGTTTTCTTCAGGCTGACTTCCAGGCCAAACATTTTGGCAGTTTCCGCAAAGCAGGACGTCAAGCGCTGAAGAGCTGGCTCTGAATGGGCAACTAAAGCGGCATCGTCTGCAAAGAGTAGTTCACGGACAAGTTTCTCTTGTGTCTTGGTGTGAGCTTGCAGGCGCCTCAGATTGAAGAGACTGCCATCCGTGCGGTACCGGATGTAAACAGCGTCTTCATTGTTGTACTTTTGTATATGACAATAAACTCTCATTACATTACTTATTCCACCTTGGACCCTGGTGAAGACCAGAACACACAGTTGCACACATTGCAGCACATTGGTGTCTTCAGAACTCCTGAGTACCTGGCCTGGCAACATGTTCCAATCCAGTATTTTCATATTAAGGACCAAGTCTGCTGCGTGATGTTTTCAACATTTTAGAAAACAGTCTTTACATCTTACAAGTCTCTAGGGAGGATCCTTGCTAATCCAATTCAATCCAATCCTGGCCCGAGGCCAGGATGCAATGTTGCTCCAGAATTTGCCTGCAGTTCCGGGGGAACTGGTAAATGTTGGGAGAAAGCTTGATAATTCTAAATACCACAATAATTTTTAGTGCTACAATCAGCAGGTGGACCATTGGATAAAAAACATCAGTTGTTAATGTCCTTTAGGGTTTGGAGAAGATTACCAAATGCATTAATTTATTGTTAATCATATAATAATTGCGTTCCTTAAGTTTAAACTATTTAAATAAAATCTAAATTCATTTAATGGAAATGTGGTTATTTTATACATGGACACACGCACACTTAAAATGCTGAATTTTACTGACAGTCACAATACTTTACAGAACTGAAGCCCCTTTTCAATATTTGCCAAGATAAACCCGTTAATATTTCCCAGTTACTCTTTACATCAGATTGAAGGGTTAATGACGATTATTAACGATTCTGTGGCCTCAGTTTGAGGTTTGTGGAGTAGAAGCAGTAATTCTAGTGGCCAGTGGTCCACAGTGAATTGATGGCCTGTTTTATTTCAATCCTGAAAAATGTATATTCCGATCGATTTCAATGGAGAACATTAGATGGTGTGAAGTGACCTGACTGATTTACTATTGCAAAATTTTACACCTGTGAACATTTGCAATTCTTGTGTTTATTTGTAATTTTCAGAGCTTCATGGAGGTTTTAATGCCGAGTGGTCATGTGTCTTGTCAGTCACTGGGGACACTTGCCCTTCTGTCTGCAAGCACTCCAATATTATGAACCTGTGATAATGAAAATTTGCTTGTACTTTAGAATTAATGTAATTTCACAGTAAATTGATTTTCAGCAGAAAAGGGAAAAGGAGATCAAACTAAACAATTGAACCAACATTTATGGTTTTATTACATTTTTTCCTTTTTAATTTCCCCCAGATTTCTATGACATTACTTAAGCATATTTCCACCTGGTTAAGGGAAATAATTAAGTGCAAAATTGCTTCTTGAGTTATCATATTCCATAATTATTGTGCTGGCAATTTTGTAATTAACTATGCTGGAATAAATTGCATGAAATCTCAATATGAATTCCACTTTGTTTCACCACTGTTATGAAATTTTGTATAGAAAGGCATTTACACGATGTATTTTTAAATGTGTAAATATGTTTTAATTAACATTCTTCATCAAGCTATTGCAATCCTGGTACTATATTATAAATTTAAAAAGCTCTTCAATTCTTGCTCATGTTGCTGACACTTCTCCCTCAATACTTTTCAAATAATTTGCCCAATGTGCTGTCACATGAAGTAAGTCATCATGTGTTAACACTCTGGGCTTTGAGACAGTAGGCCATGATTGCACAATGTCACAATAGAGTGGTAGGCAAACAATCTGGGCTTTACTGTATTGTAAAGGAAGGGTGCTGTATCTGAGGTTAGGCCAGACCAATGTGTGCCCTTGTGGGTTTTCCCAAATCAGTCACACTGGCGTTAAGCCACAGCTTGTTTCTTGCCCCACATCACCTAAAATCTATTACGCATCATCCATGATATGTGTGCTGCTGCATTCCTGCTTTATAACAGTGACTTCATAAGTGCTGAGGAGTACTGGGATGTCCCAGTATAAAGCTTAGAGGTAAAATCAAAGAGGTAACAGATACTAGGATCCGGAACAAAAAAGATGCTGGAAGAACTCAGTGCGTCAAGCAGCATATGTGGAAGCAAAAGGTCTAAGTCAACATTTTACAAGACCCTTCCTTCTTTTACCTTTTTAACACCCATTTTTTAAAGGAAGAGAAAGTTCTGAGAGGTTGCTGTTATTAAGGAGATTGACACTTCTAGGCCTATAGCCTGGGTACTTTCCTCTTGGCAACCTTCCTCTTGGCAATAATTTTAAATTTGAAAAGTCATTTTTGTTTATATTTCAGAGAGCAGTTAAAAATATCAATGCACATTAGGGCAATTCACATACTAAGCATGGGTAGTGTAGCAGTTAGTATAGATGACAAAAGAATTGGAGGTGTAGTGGACAGTGCGGGAGGTTTTCAAAGCTTACAGATCTGGACAAACAGGAAAAATGGGCTTGAAAATGGCAGATGGAAATTAATACGGGCAAGTATGAAGTGTTGCACTTTAGAAGGACAAACCAAGGTAGGACATACATGATAAATGGTAGGGCACCGAGGTGTGCAGTAGAACAAAGGGATGTGAAAATACAGATACATAATTCCCTGAAAGTGGCGTGACAGGTAGACAAGTTCATAAAGAGAGCTTTTGGCACATTAACCTTCAGAAATCAAAGTAATGAGTTGGGATGTTATGGTAAATTTGTATAAGACATTGAATTTGGAGTATTATGTGCTGTTTTGGTCACCTAACTAAGATTGAAAGAGTACAGAAAAGATTTACTAGCATGTTGCCAGGAATTGAGGAACTGTGTTAAATGAGACTCATTTAAGGATGGCTTGCTTGTGCATTTTATTGATTTTCTTTCATTTTCTCTGTTTTGCAGTCAGTTTATTTATATTTGTTATCGGTTTACAGTTCTTTTATATGGTTACACTGTTCATTTTTTGCACTACCAATCGGTGGAAATTCTGCCTGGCCTGCAGGAAAAAAGCATCTCCGGGTTGTATGTGATGTCATGTATGTACAATAAATCTGAGGTTAGGACTTTATTCCTTTGAAGGCAGAAGAATGAGGGGAGATTTGATGAGGTATACAAAATTGTGAGGAGTATAGATAGAGTAAATATAAAAGTAGGCTTTTTCTACTTAAGTTGGGCAAGATACCACTAGAGGACATGGGTTAAGGATGAAATGGGAAACGTTCAAGGGGAACGTGAGAGGGAACTTCTTCATGCACAGAGTGTGGAATGAACTGCCAGCTGAAGAGTTCAATTTTAGCATTTAAGAAAAATTTGAACAGGTACATGGATGGGAGGGATTATGGTCTGGGTGCAGGTCAATGGGGCTAGGCAGAATAATTCTGCACATTAGAAGGGCCAAAGGGCCTATTCTGTGTGCTGCCATGTTCTATGGTTCTAATTCTACTACAGCGCTAGTGACCCAGGTTTGAATCTGCTGCTGCAGGTAAGGAGCTTGTACATTCTCCATGAGATTCCTCTGACTGCTCTGGTTTTGTCCCACCCTCCAAAAAACGTACAAATTTTGTAGGTTAATTAGTGTATTTGGGCGGCACAGTCTCGTGGGCCAGAAGGGCTTGTTGTCATGTTGGATCTCTAAATTAAAATAAAATAAAAAATTTTTAAAAGCCTGGATATGGTTCCATTTTTGGCTACTGGGTGGAAGATCTTTTGTTTCTGCCTCACTAGTTCCTGCCCTATTCCTTTGATCTTCAAAAATCTATTGAGCTCTGAGGGTGTACACGAACTGAGCCCCCATTTACCTCTGTGTAGAGAATTCCCAAAATTCACTGCACACTGGGTGACAATATTTCTTCACTCTCCTGATGGCTGACCCCACCCCCTTTGAAATTTTTAACACTGAATTAGCACCCTGTAGTGTGTGTCGAAAGAACCAAAGACTTGTTGATCCAAACCAAGGCTTTTATTAACTGAAAGTCTGGAGCGTATCACAAGTAGGTCGACCAGTCCAGAATGACCTGGTCTGGCTAGGAGCAATCCTTTAAGTATGAAGCAATCCTACCTGCCAGTAGGTGTGGCTACACTCTCAGCCAACCACAGTCATCTTACACTACCATCTGTACCTATACACATTGGTGATAGAATCTGTACTATCACACACACCCCTTCCGCAGCTGGAGAAGCATCCTGTATTCACCCTATAAACCTGTTGGCTGTTTTCTCTCTGCCCTCCTCCCTATTACCCACTTTGCCTGTTAAACTGTGCTTCTCCTTCCCTCGCCCCCCACCCCCTTCCCCCACCACTAGATTTAGGTGCCTGCTTGTTTTTCACTCAAACAGTTGACAACGTGGCCAAGCATTTCAATTCCACTCCCCAATCCCACACCAATGTGTCAGTCTGTGGCCTCATGCAGTCCAAACTGAGGCTACCCACAAATTTGAGGAACAACACCTGATATTTTATCTGGAAACCCTCTCCAACCAGAGGGCATTGACATCAACTTCTGCAATTTCAGTTAAGCCCTCCTCTGAGTCTCTTTCCCTATCTCTCTAACTCTCATCCTCCAGCTCCTCATTTCTTCCCCTCCCTCTCTGATCAGAGAGCTACCCTCTTACCACTATCATTTCCTCCTACCTTTATCCACCCATGACCTTTTACCTGTTGACCTGTCCTGTTCCCTCTCCCCACCACCTTTCTAAGTCAGGTGCCTGCCAGTTTACCTGATGCAAGGCCCAGGCCTGAAACGTTGGTTACCCTTTACTTCCTCTGGATGCTGTGCGACCTGCTGGGTGTCTTCAGCCCATTTGTGTCTTGCACCTGACCCCAGTCAGTGCCTGTAGACATTTGTGTTTAAACCCCGTTATAATCTTTATGGGTTTTAATGAGCTAATCTTTCTTCAGAACTGTGAAGAAAATGGATCTAATCTGCTTAAATTCTTATTCAAGAAAATTCTTCAGAATTAGTTGGGTAATCCTTCAGGGGAAACACCCAGAAATTCAGGAGGAACCCAGCCAGCCTTGCAGCATCCGTGGGAGGTAAAGATATACCACTGAGGTTTTGGGCCTGAATCCTTCTTCAAGGTTTAAGCAGAGAACAGGAAGGCTCAGACCACAGACAAAGCTGGCTGGGGGAAGGAGTCCACACCAACAAAAGGTGTTAATTGTATATGATAATAGGAAAGATGGGAATTGATTTTGGCTCTGTGAAAGGAGACACAGGGAAAAGGTGAGAGAGAGAGAGAAATAGTGCTGGGGGAAAGCGGAGGGTGGGGGGTTTAATGGAAACTGGAGAAGCTGATGTTAATGCCATCCGATTGGAAGGTGCCCAGATGGAAGATGAGGCATTGTTTCTCCAATTTGCAGGTGGACTCAATCTGGCAGTGCATGAGACAATGGACAGACATGTCAGCAAGGGAATGCAATGGAAAATTGAAATGTGTGGCTACTGGCACATCCACGCTTTTGCGGTGGACAGAGCCGTGGAGCTCAACAAAGTGATTTCCCAGTCTGCGCCCAGTCTCTCCGAGACACCACAACAGAAGCACCAGATGCAGTAGATGACCCCTTGCAGATTCACAAGTGAAATGTTGCTTCACTTGGAAGGATGGCTTGGCACCCCGAATTGTGGTGAGGGAGAAGGTGTGGGTGCAAGTGGAGCATCTCCTGCAGTCACATGGATAGTTGTCAAGGGGGCGATTGGTGGGGAGGGAGGAGTGGACAAGTGAGTCATCGAGGGAGTGTTTCCTGCAGACTGCGGGGAGGTGAGGGGAATATGTGTGTGGTGGTAGGGTTCATATAGTAGGCGGTGTAAATGGCAGAAGAGGATATGTTGTTCATGGAAGCTGGTGGGGTGGTAGGTAAGGTCAAGGGGAATCCTGTCCTTGTTGCACATGGGTGCGGAGGAGGCCAGGGCAGATGGAGTAATGGAGGATATGCGGGTGAGGGTTGGGTTCCTAAACCTTCAGTGCAAGTATATACTTCCTTTGGTGAAAATCAGATGTACAAAATATTCCAAGTGCTATCTCACCAGGACTCGAAATAATGGAGCAAGCCATCTCTACTCTTGTACTCAAATCCTCTAACAATTCAGTTTGGGGCATGTTAGGAGCGTATTTTCAACTGTTGGCATTTTCTTTCGTATTTTCTCTGATTTGCAGCATCGATACTGAGCAAACAAAGAACAGAGCAACATCTATTTATATTTTATCAGCTTTCTGCAGCTCTCTGCAGCTCCACACCAAAAGGTTTTGCTTCATGAAACTTGTTATGTGGGGGCCACAAGAAGGGCTCGCAATGGGATGTAATGCAAAGTTATTGTCAGCCGATTAACTTGGAACATCTCAATTATTCCAAACACACTGAAGGAAGAAAGTATGTTGGCTGGATATCCAGAGAGCTGCACAACAATGGGGGGAGATCACTCTGTTGAGCACCTCGGCTCTGTCCACTGTAATAGCGTGGATCTCCCAGAGGCCACCCATTTTAATTCTCCATTGCAATCCCTTGCTGACATGTCTGTCCATGGTCTCATGCCCTGCCAGACTGAGACTACCTGTAAATTGGAGGAAAACCAATTTGGAAAATCCAAAACCTCATCTTCTAACTGTGACCGGATGGCATTAATATCGACTTCTCTGGCTTTCATTAAACCCCCTCCCCACCCCCTTCTTCCCCTGTTGTCTCTCCTTTTCCTGTCTCCTTTCAGACAGACATGATAAATTCTCACATAGTCCCTTATCATATTCAATTGGTCTGGATTCTTCTCTCATTGTTTGAATTCTGAGACTTTCTGATATATCATGGTTCTGGCTTTTCTGATTTTGCTTTGAAGAAGGGCACAGGCCTGAAACGTTGGCAATGTATCTTTGTCTCCTATAGATGCTAAAAAGACCAACTGAGTTCCTCCAATATTACGATGTGTTTGCTGCAATCACAGCATTTGCAGCTTATTCTGTTTCATTCAGACAAAATATCTGATGCTTTGAGAGTCCAATGAAGACCCACGAGGAAAGATGCTTTTAATCCAATTAATAATTTTTATGGTAATTTACGAATTGAGACTAATTGGGAGTATAAACCTGAAAGTCATAACATTTTATTGTAGCTTATTATTGATGGAATGTTTACTTGATCTTTTCAGAGATCATGAGTAAACAAAATAGGATCTATTGCCTTATATTATAAGTAAGTCGTTAACATGAATTTCACGCAGGCAAATATGTGTGACAGCAGAAATTTACCATCACAAAATAGACCTTTCTGCAAAGATCTTCCTGCTATCTGCATTAGCTAGAATACGAGCTGTTTCTTGCCAGGGCATATGCTATATTCCAGCCTGGGTGGGGAACAACACCCAGAGGGCAAGCTTCGATGAGTCTTTGCGGCTCCTTTGAATACCAGGTTGTGTTGACGTCCAGATCCCAGAAGTTAACTGTTCATCTTGAATGATGTCATGAGAAAATAGACCAGAGTAGTCTGACGTTCAGTCTTGGACTTCGTGCGCTCAGCAGAATGCTTTGCTTGCTGGACAGAGCAATGGTTTAACACCAATGCAAGTTATGTTTGGCTGAATTAATTAAAATTAGTTCCAGCAATTTTACGCTTCTCCATCACCTTGCTCTTTGAATTTTGCTGAATCACAACCTACTAATGTTCAACTTTAGTTCACCTGGAACCTCTGATGAGGCAGGCTTGAAGCAGCCATCATGATGTGGTGCTCTTGGAAGGAGTCACGTGATGGAGTAGTGGCCGGACGGTGAACTCCAGCCCTCTCCAGAAAAGTCGGGAAAAACAAAGGAAAACACAAAGGCACAGAAATAAAAGTTACAGAAAAGTGAGTATAAAGGTGGAAAGAAGATGGTGACAAAAAAAGAAAAATCGAAAGCAACGGTAAGAAGAGAGGAAGAGAAGACAAAGGAGGAAAAAGGTGAAGGCCTTACCTGTCCGAAGAGGCCCGCTGCGGAGAGAGAAACCCGCTCCCTCAGGTCGGTAAATAATGGACTACAAAAATGGCTCGCTGAGCCGAGTAAAAGTGCGCAACCGCGCATGCGCGAGGAATCGCGCATGCGCGATGCGAATGAAAAAAAACACACCGACGGGAGGGGGGACCAGCTGGGGAGTTGATCTCCACAGCCGGCAACGACAGCTGCAGAACACCTGCAGCAAGAAGAGACCACAGAAGACAATAGAAACAAGAAAGAAGAGAAGGAAAGGGCACCAAAGAAACAACAGATGGCCAACCCAGAGGAAGAAGAAGAGGAAGAGGAAGAGTACAGTGAAATAGAAGAAGAAAAGAAAGGCAAGGTAAAGAATATACTTTCTCTTATTAAAGGATACATGGAGTCATTTAAAGAATGACAAACACAGGAATTTAAGGATTTAAGAAAAAGAATAAACAACACAGAAGAGAAAATGAATAAAATAGAGATGACCTTAACAGAAATGGGAAAGAAAATGGACAAGATGGAAGAGCGGGCAGTAGCAGCAGAAATGGAGGTAGAAGACTTAAAAAAGAAATTGGAGGAATCTAATAAAAAAACTAAAGAGACACAAGAACTACTAGCTCAAAAAATAGATACAATGGAAAATTATAACAGAAGAAATAACATAAAGATAGTGGGCCTTAAGGAAGATGAAGAAGGCAAGAATATGAGGGAGTTTATAAAAGAGTGGATCCCTAAGATCCTAGGATGTCCAGAACTACAGCAAGAAATGGAAATAGAAAGGGCACATAGAGTATTGGCCTCTAAACCACAACCACAACAAAAACCAAGATCTATTGTAGTAAAATTCCTAAGATATACTACAAGAGAAAAGGTACTGGAGAAGACAATGGAAAAAGTAAGAGAGGGCAACAAACCACTGGAGTATAAAGGGCAAAAAATCTTCATTTATCCAGATATAAGTTTTGAACTCCTAAAGAAGAGAAAAGAGTTCAATACAGCAAAGGCGATTTTATGGAAGAAAGGGTATAAATTTATACTAAAGCATCCAGCGGTATTGAAAATATTTATTCCAGGACAACAAAACAGACTATTCTCGGATCCAGAAGAAGCACGAAAATTTGCAGAACAATTACAAAAATAGACTGAGGGAGGAAGACGGGTAATGAGAGTTAAAATGATCACGATTGATATGTATGTGGGTAAAGACAAAAATAGACTGAGGGATGAAGACGGGTAATGAGAGTAAAAATGATCACGATTGATATGTATGCGGGTGAAGAGGTATAAGAGTGAATAGAGACAATGTGCATACGTGAATGTATCTGTACTTAGAGGAAAATATAGATAGTATAGACAAGAATTAATAAGGGAAGGTAATGGAATAGAGAGAATAAGGAGGGAACTAAAAGAATGACCTTTGTGACATATGAAAAGTGAAATCTTTTCTGGGGGAGGCGGGGTGGGGGGAAATAGCGGTCACTGCAAAATCAGTTGACGCTTGCGAGTGGATTCGCAAATCCAAATGGAGAGGGGAGATGTGGTTGTCCGACAAGGGATAAAGGACAACTCAGGAGGTGAAGGGGAGATTGGGGATAAATAAGATAGAAATAGGAGAATAAGGAAAATGTTAGATGTTGTAGGAATGTTGTCTTATAAAGAGTTGAAAATAAGAAAACAGAAATGGAAAAGGAGGAAAAGTAATGATGGAAAAACGGAAAGAGAAGATAAACAAAATATAAAAGGGCTACGCTGAACTATATGTCTTTAAATATTAATGGAATACATAACCAAATTAAAAGGAAGAAACTACCAAATTTAAATGAATAAATGTATTCCATTAGAAAAAATAACATATTGGTTAAGAAATAATATTGAAATATTCGAACAAGTATAGGAGCCTTACATTAAATACAATAGCGAAAACCTACCGGGGACAAACATTACCTAAGTTGATGGAAGGAGAAGGAAAGAAAAGAATGGACTCTGTAGAATTTCTGGTGTAATTTTGTTGAATGACAACATTGTCTGACTGGCTTAATGCAACCTAGATTGTATACCTAAAATGGATGAGGGGGGGGGGGGTGGGGGGGTGGCTTGGGAGGAGGGGGGGGGGGAGAAAAAGTCACTGTATATGTGTGAAAAAGAAATAGTGTATATCATGGCTAATGTGATTTATGGTGTGAAAAATAAAAAATTTAAAAAAAAATGATGTGGTGCTCTTTAACATTCTCAAAGCATGAAGTTGGAAGTCTGTTTGCCCGACTGGATATATCAATGAGTGCAAATGTTTGTTCACTCTCGCTCAATGAGTCCCCCCCCCCCCCATGATTGAAGATGATATCAGAGACCGCTGAAAGGTCTAAATTTATATACTTGAATAATCAGAAGAAATCAATAAATATTAAGCTGCTCTTAAAAAAAAGGGTGGATTGCTAGGCAATTGGCCACTTAAACTGCCAGACAGTGTGGTTAGAAGAAGAATCTGGAGGTGGGGGAGTTGATGAAAATGTGGAGAAAATAAAATGGGACTAATATAGGATCAGTGAAAATGGATGGTTGTTGGCCAGTGTGAACTTGACCTGCAGGGCTTTTTCCGCACTGTATGATTCCAAGTTGATTGAAGTCTAGAGTGGGCCCACTCAAGGCCTGTAAAACACAGAAATGCTGGATGAGCTCTTGAGGAAGGGCTCAGGCCAAAGCGCCGGTAATATATCTTTACCTCCTATGGATGCTGCGAGAGCTTCTGAGTTCTTCCAGTATTTCTGTAGTTTTTACGACCATCGCACCATCTGCAGACTTTCGAGTTTTACTCCACTCGAGGAATGGCTCTGGGTTGGCAAACAGGAAGGGGGGTGGGGGGGGGGGGAGGAACAGTTGGGTGTGTGGCCAGAGGACTGCTAGTGTGGAGATGAAGCCTGCCATCAGCAGCCTCAGGGCATGGTTAGTTTGGATGGTGAAGGTCAGTGTACGGGCCAGTTGGAAGAAGATGGAGATGGTGATGATCGGGATTGTAAGTGGAGGGGGGGGGTGGAGATTCAAAGATGGGCTGGGGTTTGGAGAATCAGGTGGGAGAAAAGTGGGTGGGGCACGTTCAGTATTATTGGGAGGGAAGAGGAGAGCGAAAAGGTGAAAGAAAAATGTTGGATCTCAGCCAGTGCTGAAGAAGTAGTTTTATGGGTGTGCCCAATGACGTGATTGCTCCCAGATAACTTGGCTTATATTCTCCCACAAGGAACTTTGAACGAAGAATGTAACAAGTTGGGTTAGGCCACTCAATGACGATATAAGTTGACATGCCGACAACATCTCATGCTGGGAGATCACAGTGAAACCTCTGAAGTGACCTAAAGGTGACTTGGATCATTGACAATTAATTATAATTTTCACTGTGTGGAAACTTGGTGCTTGTAATTTATTTTGATTTATTGTTTTATTTCCTATGTTATCTGCAACTGGATATCAAAAGTAATTTGCCGGCTATGAAGTGGTTTACATCAGAAAATGTGGTGTAATTCTGGGGAGGGGGCATTGGGAGAAGAGGGACTCTTTTTTTTCAGACCTTATGAATGCTTTTCTCTATGATTTTATATTCAATGTATTATTGTTATTATATTAATTGAGTCCTATATTCTATATTTTCTTAAAACTTAAATAAAATATTCGATAAAAAAGAAAATGTGGTGTATGTAGCATTCACTCACACCCTCCATTGTGGACCAGCACGTTATGTCATACTTGTTGTTCACTACTTAAATACGAGTTGACTTGGGCTTTTACTGGATTTTGTTGCACCTTACACTAAACAATTCAACTCAACGTACAGTGAAGTGGGAAGGCACAGTGGTGGAGTTGCTGCCTCACAGCTCTCATAATCCAGGTTCGGTCCTGATCCCGCCGCTGCTTTGTCGTTCTTCCACGTGCTTTGACTCCTTCCCACATCTCAAAGATGTGTGGGTTGGTAATCAACTGACCACTTTAAATTACCCCAAGTGTTGGGGAGTGGTAGAATTGAAAGGAATGTAGGGAGAGTAGGTTACAAGGAAAATGATTGGGGAACCATTGGGTGCTTGGCCTCAAATTCCGTAAGGGAACGTGGAAATATACAAGGTAAGTATTGAAGCCACCTGGGTTGTCAGGAGGAGTGAGCTGAATGAAACGGACGCATTCCAAGTTATGACCAGCTTCTCCTGGGTTACTCTTCTCTGGATGGTGCATTTGAATCACTCTGGTCGAAGTTTGAAGCAGTATGTTTCCTATCATTGTTGCTTCTAATCACTGTAGAAATGCAGGGCCTTACACAGAAAGAGTCCAAGTACAGTCACTGGGCAAGACTTCCATTCTTCATGAAGGCATAGCGTAACTTGTCAACACCTTCAGAAAAACAGGGGGAAAGTGAGGAATTAGTGGAGAAGGACGAGGTTAACACAATTATTGTCGGTATGATCTTTGAAATAATATGATTCAGAAAAAAATAACCATCCCTTGTGTGTTTCTTTCCCAGTGAGAAGACTCCGATGGCTACTGGTTTGACGGACATCAAGATGCAGGAATCTGAAGAACCCACTGAAGGTAGTTCAGGTACCATCTGTATGTTTAGGTTTAATTGTCCTATTATACCAAGTACGTTGAGAAGGGATCTTCCACGGACAGTCTAACAGATTGCGACGCGCGTTCATACAGCCATGTAAAGAGTGCAATTTACAGAGCAGAGAGTTGCAATGAAAAGAAAGATCCATTAGTATCAAGGAAAGGCTTGATGTAAATGGCTCTACAGGTACTCCCCGACATGCGTCCGTGTTCCCTTCTGGATGATTGGTCATACCTCGGAATGAATGGAAGGAAATCAATTATTTTGCTTCAGTATCAGTTGGGGAATTGCCCTACCTGTGGTACTGAAGTAAAACGATCGGTTTCCTTCCATTCTCCATCTCCGAATCCTTCTCATTCTCTCTGCTGCTGCGGTACCCGAGGGCATCCTGCAGACTCTACTGGCCTTGAAAATCTGCCTGACTGTCAGAATATTGAGCAACAAAATTAGAAAAAATGAAAGAGATGAAATATAGTGGAATATCTCAACATGGTGGCCAACAAGGCCAGCTCTCGTATATAGACCTGATTTTTCTTAAAAAAAAAATATTTTGTTCATATGCATGGATGGACAACGTCAGGGAGTACCTATATTGTGAAGCTTAGGAGCCTATGGATGGGGGGTGGGGGGGTAGAGTAATCTTTAAGCTTGATGCTTTTGCCCTCTTGAGCCTTCTTCCTGTTAGGGAGAGGGAGAAGAGAGTGTGTCTATGATGGGTTCAGCAGAATTGAAGGGCATCTACTTAGAACAGAGATGCTTAGGAATTTCTTCAGCTAGAGGATGATAAACCTATGGAATTTGTTGCCACAGGCAGTTGTGGAGGCCAGGACATTGGGTGTATCCAAGACAGAGATTCTTGATTCTCCGAGGCATCAAAGGTTTTGTAGAGAAGGGTGGGCAGTGGGACTGAGTGAGGAAATGGATCAGCTCATGATTGAATGGCAGGGAAGACTTGATGGGATGAATGACCTATTTCTGCTCCAGTGTCTTATGGTCTAATGTTTAGGAAGATATGGATGTGTGCTTTTGTTTTTAACCAAAGATACTTTAAGTGCTGATGTGGTTGAAGTAATTATGGTCAGAGTCACAGGCTAAAAAAGATCCAGGTAATGTCAATGGGTGTAGTCCATTGTAGATGCATCACAACAGAGAAATTCTGTTTTAATACGGTGAAGATTGGGATAAAGTAAAGCCATGTCATCACACTAATCGTCTTGGCAACCTTCCTGGCAGCAAGGTTTTTATTGTCTCATCGAGCTACCTGCTGCACAGGTTAAATAGGAAAATGGTCAACTGTTGTCATCTCCAATCCAAAAGCAATTTGCTCAATGCCAATCAGTTCATGGTGCATGTTGGTGCTTGCCTGGGTCTGCGTCACACTTGAGCCTTACATAATAAATCCACCAGATAAGGGCTTCTTGCAGTGTGCTCCACTCTGTCACACTGGGGCCAACACCACCCTGTCACCCTGAGGCCAACATGCCCCCACCCTGGGGCCAGTGCACCCCCACACCGAGGATAATATGCCCCCACCCTGCCACACCGGGGCCAACCTGGACTCTCATCTGCTTTGAAGGCCAAGGCATCTTAGAGTGGGGGCCTCCAGTGCTGGGGAGGTGGCACCAATGCAGACTCTGCAAAAACCTCCCAAACCTTTGGCAGGATTGGCAAACCAATGGGTCAGGGCTAGCAGCAAGGCTCTGCTCGTCATCAACCGGCTGCAGCGCACAGGCCACCTCGTCTACACACCAGGAAAATGACACTGAAGTAGGTGGGCTCCTTCCAACCAAGAGATGTCTAGGGGAAAAGGAAAATGGTTCAATGTCTCCTTGTAAAGCTGCATCATTCTTACTGTGACAGGCGAGCCTTTGCCTTGTGTGGTTCATTATAGCAATAATTTCTTACTTTACTATCAGCCTTTCAAAGTGAGCACAGTCTTAGAAAGGAAATAAGCACACACAGTTTGACAAGTGTACTTGCTTAGTGATAATAATATCAGATTCTTCCACAGAGGAAGTGGTTGAGATAGGTACAATGACCACAGTTCAGGGATATTTGGACGGGTACATGGATCAGAAAGGTTTCATAGGGATATGAGATAAAAACGGGCAAATGGGACTAGCTCAGGTAGGCAGCATGGAGCTGAAGGGCCTGTATAACTCTATGAATGAGCCATGAAAATTCCTTGGTCTGTCTGAGCCATTGTTACAATGCCTCTCCTATCTGAAGCAGTATTATACTCATGCAGTGTCGAGTGTTTAATGATCTGCAGAAGCCAAGTATTGGCTTTTGTAGTGACTGAAATTGTTTGTTTATTCTGATTCACTAACAGTAAAATATGTTCTGTGTATTTTGAAAGCTAATATGTTTGGCTTCATCAATCAGAATGAATTGATTTGACTTGTCCTTTTCACATGCACAAATACAATTAAAAAAAAACCGTAGACGCTGTGTGACCTGCCAAATTTTTCCAGCACTTTTGTGAATCCTCTATCTCATTGTTGTTTGAGATCTGGTCTATGATGGTAATGTCACCTACAAACCTGTGGACTGAGCTGAAGCAGTGCTTTGCCAGATAGTCATGAGTGTTGGTAAGGATAGCAAGGGGCTGAGTACCCAGCCTGGTGATCATTGTGGAGGTGGTGACTTCACCAGTCCTCGTTGCTTGCAATCTGTAGCTCAGAAAGTCAAGCAGAGGTGGACGATGATGCTTGTGTCTAGGATTTTTGGGATGAGTTTGTTTGGGTCAATGGTGCTGAAGGCAGAGCCGTAGTTAATAACTTGGAGACTGACTTTGGTATCCTTGAAATCCAGCTGTTGCAGGGTAGAGTGCACAGTGACTTGCATGGAATCGATGGAATGGTAGTGAGAAGCTGACTGGGCGGCTGGAATTTGCAGGTGATGACCAGCCTTTTAAAGCACTGGATGTTTGAGGCACTGAGTGATATTCATCAAGGTGCATTGCCTTACTTTCCTTTAGTACAGCTACTGAGAAAATAGTGGACTTAATAAAGCATGTGGGAACATCAGCTTGTGGCAAGGGTGGTTGTTACATAGTCAGGATAATGTGAACTATTTTGTATGTACATAAGAATATACCCTTCTCACTGTCGTAATTGTAGTGCCCCACTGTGGGACGTATGTATATATACGTGAGTGTGTGAACAGTTTCCTATGGTGGTGGAAGGCATCAGTAAGTGAAATCTCTTCTGTTACTTGAATCTTGCATCTCTAAGTTATTTAAGAAGCCTCCCCAGTAACACAGAGACCTAATGTGGTGGCAGCGGGATAAGAGAAGAAGAATAAAGCCATACAATTGATTGTAAGTCACTGAAATACGAAGGGGAAGAAGAGAAAAAACATTACTAAAACAAAATGGCTGGAGCAGTTCACCCAGTGATGTGCGGGGAGGCTGAAGATATTGTTGAATCATTAAAAAAGTTTCAGTAGAAGTGGAATTCGGCATTTTCAAAAGCTATTTCAAAATTTTAACAGCAGAAAAGGTCAGTTATATACTTCTCTGGACAGGGGAGCGAGGCCTTGACTTATTTAAAATGACCCAGAGCAGATATTTGAAAAGTTTGCTTCTCACCTTGAACCCAGAATTAAACACTATGAATTTCAAGGCTTAATACAAGAGACTGATGAAACTGTTGATAACTACCTCACTAGACTAAAAATTGTTGCTGCAAAATGCAGATTTAAGGATATGGAGGAAAGATTAGTTGATTAACTAATATGGGGGAATGCCCATCCTGAAGTGCAAAAGTTGCTTATAGGGAAGGATAGCTTGAAGATGGCCAAGGGTATAGACACAGCCAGAGCCTTCGAAGCTATGAGGATGCAAATGAAATCCCTATTTACGCAAACCCACTGTTATGTCTCTGTGTTACTTGGGAAGCTTCTTCAATAACTTAGACATGCAAGATTCAAATAACAAAAGAGACCAATGCTTGAAGCCGTCATTAAAGATGAAATAGTGAAACTTTTGGAACGTAAGGGTTCAATCAGGCAGACGCAGCATGGTTTTAGAAAGGGAAGATCTTGTTTGACAAACTTGTTAGGATTCTTTGAGGATATAATGGGTGTGGTGGATAGAGGGGAACAGGTTGATGATGTCTATTTGGATTTCCAGAAAGCGTTTGATAAGGTTCCGCACAAGAGACTTATCAGTAAGTTACAGGAAAGTGGAGTCCGGGGAAGTATATTGGCCTGGATTGAAAATTGGTTGTCTGACAGGAGCCAGAGAGTCGGGATAAATAAGAGTTTTTCAGGTTGGCAGAGAGTGGTAAGTGGGGTGCCGCAGGGGTCAGTGTTAGGCCCACAACTGTTCATCATTTACATTGATGACTTGGAGGAGGGGACAAAATGTGGTGTAGCCAAGTTTGCGGATGACACCAAATTGAGTGGAAGAGCAAATTGTAATGAGGATGTGGAGAGTCTGCAGAGGGATATAGTTAAGCTGGATGAGTGGGCAAAGGTCTGGCAGATGGAGTACAATGTTAGTAAGTGTGAGGTTATCCACTTTGGCAAGAAAAATAAAAGAGCTGAATATTATTTAAAGGGTGAAAAACTACAGCATGCTGTTGTACAGAGGGACTTGGGAGGGCTTGTGCATGAATCGCAAAAAGTTAGGTTGCAGGTGCAGCAGGTTATTAAGAAGGCAAATGGAATGTTGGCCTTCATCGCTAGAGGAATTGAATTCAGGAGTAGGGAGGTAATGTTGCAACTGTATAAGGTACTGGTGAGACCGCACCTGGAGTACTGTGTCCAGTTCTGGTCTCCATATTTGAGGAAGGATATACTGGCTTTGGAGACGGTCAGAGGAGGTTTACTAGGTTGATCCCTGGGATGAAGGGGTTGACTTATGATGAAAGATTAAATCATCTAGGATTGTATTTGCTCAAGTTCAGAAGAATGAGAGGAGATCTTATAGAAACATATAGGATTATGAAGGGTATGGATAGGATAGATGTAGGAAGGTTTTTTGAGCTGGCCGGGGAAACTAAAACGAGAGGACACAGTCTCAAGATTCGGGGGGAGTAGATTTAGGACAGAGATGAGGAAAAATAGTTTTTCCCAGAAAGTAGTGAATGTTTGGAATTCTCTAACCAGGGAAGTGGTTGAGGCTGCTTCATTAAACATATTTAAAATTCGGTTAAATACATTTTTACATGATAGAGGAATTAGGGGATATGGGGAGAAGACAGGTAGGTGGAGTTAGGTCATAAATTAGATCAGCCATGATCATATTGAATGGCGGAGCATGCTCGATGGGCCATTTTTGGCCTACTCCTGTTCCTACTTCCTATGTTCCTATGACTGATACCTTCCACCATCTCAGGAAACTGTTCACACAGACACATATGCCCCACAGTGGGGCACTACAATTACTACAGTGAGAAGGGTGTATTCTTACTCAGTTACAAAGTTGTTCACATTATCCTGACTATATAACGTCCCTCCTTCTCAAGATAAAGAAAAATTTAGCATTCTTTATCATTTTCTTTCAAGTGAAACTTAAGTAATTGAACTTGTACACTAGTTTATTTACACAATTATGTTTAAATAGTTCTTCTCGATATAGCACTGCCGGCAGTATGTTGCTTTGCCATCTTATGGATTTGGCTGTGACTGTTGGGCTGTGTTGCTGGTACACATGTAGGTGATATAGCTTGTTGTGTTTCACCTGACAACTGCTATGTTGATGTTTTGGTATTAGTGGTTGTGGTCTCTTCACTTGATATTGGTGTTGCTGGTATTAAATCTTTCTGCTTCATCATATCTTATGTTGGCTGGATGCGAATTCTGTTCCTCCTCAGCTGATTGCCAGAGTCTGTCTCGACAATGTATGATCTTGGTGTCTCACCTTCTCTGATGACCTTTGCATGTTTTAACATAGGCTCTTGAATATGTACATGCTGCCCTCTGAAGAGCTCTGACAATGTTTGTCTATGTTTGTTATAATGCTGGTGTCTTTCTTTTTGCAAGTCCGCCAGATTTCTGGTTTCTTCCTGGTCGTCTGGAGGGTATATTTTGCTTGGGAGAGTTGTTTTATATCTCCTGCCATTTAGATTTTCTGTTGGGACTTCATGTCAGCCCTTAAAGGTGTTGCTCGTAATGATAGAAGAGCTAGGTATGTGTCTTCTTTTGTTTCGTGACACTTAACTAGTGTGCGTTTCACAGTTTGCACTTGTCTTTCAATGAACCCATGACCTTTGGGGTAGTATGGGGATGATGTAGTGATAACAAACCCATACTCTGCAGCCAGCTTTCTGAATCCTTGTGACATGAACTATGTTCCATTGTGACGTATTACTTCCTCGTGTGTTCCTTGTTCAGCAAGGAATGCTCTCATTTCTGAGGTGATAATTGACGCTCTTGGGTCTTTCACCCTTTTGACAAATGGAAACTGTGAGTAGTTACAGGCTACTATTAAATACCGCTTTTGATTCTCGATGAACAAATCTGCTCCCACTTGTAATAATAGTGTTCGTGTCTGCATGGCAACTAGCAATGCCTGACTGTTTGATTAGACTTGGCAGGGAGCAGGACACACAGTATGCAGATCTTTAATGGAGGTTTGCAGCCTCATGGCCTACCTCTTGGTGCTGTTTACAACAACTTTAAAGTAGAACCTTTTCCTTCATCCATGTGTTATCTAAGAACTCACACATATGAATACAAGATGAAACATGGTGTCAGAAGTGGGATGAATGAAATTAGAAGGAAATACTTTAAAAGGTAAAATTTAAAGTCAGCAACTGATCAGTGAAGAGAAGCTAACACAGAGAAAAATGGAAGGATTATATCCACCAGCGAAACTTCAGCTGACATTTGAGAGGCACAAATTTTTAAGATGTGTATAGAAAATGGAAGAAAGTATTGATCAGTATGTGACTGAATTGAGAAACAGAAGCAAAATGTGTGAATTTGGTGGACTGACCGACTCACTGATAAAAGACAGACTTGTGTGTGGAATTCCAGATAATTGTCTAAGGGAAAGACTGCTAAGAGAGTAAAATCTAGACCTGAAAAAAGCCATAGGACTATCTGGAGCTGCAGAAACTGTAAAATTGCAGGCAAAAGAGCTGTTCAGTGAAACTAATGCAACATGGATGCAGTTAGCAAGAACAGACATAGACCGTTTAACAAAAAGCGGGTCAAAGTGGAAAGAGAGACTTGGCCAGTGAACAAAAATGATACGGACAATCGAAAGCCATTATGTCGATGCGGTACACAACAACAACCAAGAAAGTGTCCAGCATATGGTAAAACATGCTATACGTGCAACAAAAGCAACCATTATGCCCGTTGCTGTAGGAGTTAAGTGCAACAAAGCAAGGTTCATGCAGAAGATGAAAGGGGGATCGAGGAATTCTATGAAGATGTGACTGAAAATAAGAAAGAAAACAGAGACTGGACATTGAGATTAAAAATGAATGATATATTCTTTGGCTTGGCTTCGCGGACGAAGATTTATGGAGGGGGTAAAAAGTCCACGTCAGCTGCAGACTCGTTTGTGGCTGACAAGTCCGATGCGGGACAGGCAGACACGATTGCAGCGGTTGCAGGGGAAAATTGGTTGGTTGGGGATGGGTGTTGGGTTTTTCCTCCTTTGCCTTTTGTCAGTGAGGTAGGCTCTGCGGTCTTCTTCAAAGGAGGCTGCTGCCCGCCGAACTGTGAGGCGCCAAGATGCACGGTTTGAGGCGAGATCAGCCCACTGGCGGTGGTCAATGTGGCAGGCACCAAGAGATTTCTTTAGGCAGTCCTTGTACCTTTTCTTTGGTGCACCTCTGTCACGGTGGCCAGTGGAGAGCTCGACATATAACACGATCTTGGGAAGGCGATGGTCCTCCATTCTGGAGACGTGACCCATCCAGCGCAGCTGGATCGTCAGCAGCGTGGACTCGATGCTGTCGACCTCTGCCATCTCGAGTACTTCGACGTTAGGGATGTAAGCGCTCCAATGGATGTTGAGGATGGAGCGGAGACAACGCTGGTGGAAGCGTTCTAGGAGCCGTAGGTGGTGCCGGTAGAGGACCCATGATTCGGAGCCGAACAGGAGTGTGGGTATGACAACGGCTCTGTATACGCTTATCTTTGTGAGGTTTTTCAGTTGGTTGTTTTTCCAGACTCTTTTGTGTAGTCTTCCAAAGGCGCTATTTGCCTTGGCGAGTCTGTTGTCTATCTCATTGTCGATCCTTGCATCTGATGAAATGGTGCAGCCGAGATAGGTAAACTGGTTGACCGTTTTGAGTTTTGTGTGCCCGATGGAGATGTGGGGGGGCTGGTAATCATGGTGGGGAGCTGGCTGATGGAGGACCTCAGTTTTCTTCAGGCTGACTTCCAGGCCAAACATTTTGGCAGTTTCCGCAAAGCAGGACGTCAAGCGCTGAAGAGCTGGCTCTGAATGGGCAACTAAAGCGGCATCGTCTGCAAAGAGTAGTTTACGGACAAGTTTCTCTTGTGTCTTGGTGTGAGCTTGCAGGCGCCTCAGATTGAAGAGACTGCCATCTGTGCGGTACCGGATGTAAACAGCGTCTTCATTGTTGGGGTCTTTCATGGCTTGGTTCAGCATCATGCTGAAGAAGATTGATATATATACATTTCAGTTAAATTGGGTACTGGAGCACAAATTAATGCAATATCAGAGAGAGATTTTAAGAAGTATAGATCCAGACCAAAGATGTATGGAACAAAAGTGAAGGTGACAGGATATTCAGGTACTGATATACCAGGGCAAGGAGAATGCATGGTCAAAGTGAAACACAAGGACAAAGAGCGCATGCTAGCATTCATAGTGGTACCAAAGGATGTACAGGCCATACTAGGTTTAACACCCTGTGAGAAACTGTACCTGGTAAAAAGAGTCCTCATTGTGGAAAGCGAAGAAGAGACAGTCTATGAGGAACTCATGAAAGAGTACTATGACCTATTTCACGGTCTAGGCTGTTTTCCAGGAGAAGGTGAAAGGGAGATCGTGTTTCTCAATTCAGTCACATACTGATCAATACTTTCTTCCATTTTCTATATAGATGTGAAAAATCTGTGCCTCTCAAATATCACATTACGTTTAGGTGTGCAGTATGCCTCAAACTGTACCATTATTTTTTCCAGTTTCATTTTGTCTCCTTCAGCAGGAAATGTGAAGTTATTATACACGTCCAGGGCTTCCTCACCCATGACATGTGAGAAAACTGATGGTTTAACTTTATCACTTTTCTCATCAGCTCCGACTGCCACTAAATACAATCCAAAATGCTGCTTAAATCTGTTCCAATTTTCAACCACATTACCTGCATGATCAGAGTGGATAAATGTGTGCCACCAATAATACATCCATGCAGAAAAGTTCCATTTGCAGTTTAAAAGCAACTAAAAGCAGAGTTGGACAGGATGAAAAGCCTGAACATGATTCAGAAGATATATGAGCCAATGGAGTGGGTGAGTTCACTCGTTATTGTGGACAAAAAGAATGGAAAGCTTAGAATTTGCCTGGATCCAAGAGATCTAAACAGAGCCATAAAAAGAGAACACTTTAAGCTTCCAATGTGTGAAGAAATCATGTCACAGTTTGAAAGTGCAAAGTTTTTAAGCAAGTTAGATGCATCATCAGGATTTTGGCAGTTAAAATTGGATGAGGCAAGTTCAAGACCGTGCATATTCAATAGTCCATTTGGCAGATACAGATTCTTAAAGTGACCATTCGGAATTGTCTCAGCTGCTGAAGTGGATCACAAAACTATCCATATGGTCTACGAGCACCTGGACGGAGTTGATACTTCAATGGATGACATCACAATATGGGGAACCACGAGAATGGAGCATGATGAGAGATTAAGGAAAGTGCTGGAAGCAACAAGGAAAGCAAATCTGAAGCTGAATAGAGAGAAATGCCAACTCGGGGTGACAGAATTAACATTTGTAGGAGATATTAATTGGCAGTGAGGGCATCAGACCAGATCCCAGAAAGGTGTCCACCATTGGGAACATGCAAAGACCTCAATGCAAAAAGGACATACAGAGATTTAATGGAATAATAATATAGTTGACATGGATAAATTCATCTCCAACCTCTCAGAAAAGATGGCTCCACTGAGAAGACTATCAGAAAAGAACATTGAACGGGAGTGGAATCATGAGCACGAAGTCATGGAGTGAACTAAAGAAACTGCTCACAGAGGAACCAGTTCTGAGGGTTTATGACCCAGCGAGAGCCATCAAGATATCATCAGATGCATCACGTAGTGGGCTTGATGCAGTTCTTCTATAAAAATATGATGACTGGTAACCCATGGTGTATGCATCACGCTCAATGACAACGTGGAGACACGATACGCTCAAATTGTAAAAGGAGCTGCTCAGATCACATTTGCTTGTGAAAGATTTCATCATTTTGTGTGAGGACAAGTAATCAGTGTAGAGACTGACGATAAGCCCTTGATTGCATTGTTCCAAAAGTCATTAAATGAATGTCCACTTAGAATACAAAGAATGATGTAACACTATACACTGAATGTGGTGTACACTCCGGGTAAGCTAATGTACAGAGCAGACACGTTGTCTAGAGCTGTTGACACGAGAGAGTCCGCAAACACTAAAATGGATGAAGACTTGAATGCCTTCATGGACATGATCACAAGTGCACTGCCCATATCAGATGCAAAAATGGAACTCATAAAGTCAGAGACAAAACAAACTTATGGACTCAGAATCCTTAGTGAAGTCCAACCAAGATCATGCACCATTCAACAGATGAAAGTGCTGTTCTGCGAAGAAATCGTCGAGACCTTCAAATGGGACCAGCCACAGTAGATGGAAAGACGGATTCTGTTGAACAACCTGAATGCACATCTGAAAGACATCGTCTAAGGCAACAACTCAGATTCAAGGACAATCAATTAGGAGATTGTCAAGACAGGTGAATCGTCCTAAGAGACTCATGTTCTCTGGGAACATCTGGCAGTAGAGTCTGAGTGGAAGGACTCTGCTTTGAGATCCAGTATCCAGCTTCACCTTTAGGTTAAATATCGTTCTGGATGGTCCTCTGTATTTGGATCCTTGTGTGCAACTCGCTTCCTTCTTTCATCTCACCCGACATCTCGTGTATGGATTCTATGTCCAGTATCTGGGTGTTAAGAGTCCTGATTGTTGTTTCCTTTTATGTGGTGGATCTTCTCCTTGTCTTTTTTCTTCACTGGTATTACTGAGCATTTAACTTGCAAATATGGACCCTTTTGTGCTGGTTGCTTCTAATGAGGAGTGAATGTTATCTGAAGTTGGACTTGGCAACTGTGAAGAACCAGCGAAAATGTGAGACTGGGAAGGTAAAATGCAGATGGCAGTATTCTTGACTTCTTGACCCTCTAGGTCATTAAGTTTGCACACGTGAGGGAAGTTGTTGGTGTAGTCCAAAGAAATAACTGCAGTGTACGCTATAGGTGATGCACACAGCTGCCATGGTGCTCTGTAATGGAGGGGATGCCAACCAAGCAGGTAATCATGCAGTGTGGTAGTTTCTTGAGCACGTTTGTGCTATCAACAAGGTTGGATGGCTTTGAAATGGCAGCTTTTGCAAAAATGGAATGAACAATTTCTACAATGGGGAATGTTCTATAGATGGCAACAATTGCAAGCGAATGATCACCAAAGTGAAGGTGTGCAAAACCAGTGCAAAAATCAGCCATGCACCTTCGAGTAACCCTGACATTCACCTGTATTGGTTCTCGTACATCTGATTTCAGACTTACTGTCAGAGTACACATACATGACATCACATACAACCCTGAGATTCTGTTTTCTTGTGGGCAAGGGAGAATTACCACAGTTTCATAGTGCAAAAAAAAAGTACATAACGTACACATAAACAAATAAAGAAATGTAAAAAACAAAGTGAATGCAGAGAGAATTAAAAAATCAATAAAGTGCAAGAGTCCTGAAATGAGTCCCTGATTGAGTTTGTTGTTGAGGAGTCTGATGGTGGAGGGGTAGCAACTGTTCCTGAACCTGGTGAGTCTTGTGGCACCTGAAACTCTTTCCTGATGACAGCAGCGAGAACAGAGTACGTGCTGGTCGGTGTGGATCATTGATGATTGCTGCTGCTCTCCCCTGGCAGCGTTCCTTGTAGATGTTCTTGATGGTGGGCAGGATTTTGCCTGTGATGTCCTGGGCTGTCCACTATCTTTTGCAGGGCTTACGCTCCAGTGTATTGGTGTCTCCACACCAGACTGTGATGCACCCAGTCAGCACACCTTCCACCACACATCTAAAGAAATGTGCCAGGGTTTCGATGTCATACAAAACGCCGCAAACTCCTGAGCAAGTAGAGGCACTGGCATGCGTTTTTCTCGATGCCATTGGTGTGATGGGTCCAGGAAAGATCTTCTGAGATAGTGACTAAGTTGAGAAATTGATTTTGTGTTCAATCAAACAATATATTCTTGGGCACCACACCTTATTTCTTAACAATTACTTAATATTCACTCTCTCTCGCGCGTGCATGAGTGATATCCGCAGCACGTCATTGCAGTGACATCGACTATCTTGCAGCACACGATCTGAGATGAGTGTAAAATCATGAGTTGATGTATAAATTTATGTCGTTGTTCCATCTTTTTTCATTTTTGTGAATTGCTGTCATACACACAAATTGCAGCTTTAATTTCACTTCACGCTATATGCTGTTCTGCAGTGGCTTGACAAGCGGGGAGAATGCAGGCAAGGCAATCAGTGGGATTTCAGCTCCTTGGCTGCTGCCTGATATGGTAATCATACCTTTGAAGCCATGATCACATCCTCAGTGCTGGTGGGTGGCACATGATTAGGACTTTAAACAAAGTAAATAGCTTCTTATGGCCAATTACAATTTGAGAGGTGTTACTATGCAGGTAAAACATCTCAGATAAAAGGCAGGGACACTCTCTGTGAATACTCCCACAGGATTCAATGATGATCCAGCAGTCTTGCGTCATTTAAAGGGGGTAATGAGTTGATTGTCAACTCCATTGTACAATGTACGTATGCACCCAAATTCTTACTTGCTGTCGCTGAACAGTCTTTTGTTTTAAAAAAAAATCTACAATAGTGCAGAGCTTTGGCAAAAGCATTTTCAGAATAATCTGTACATTATTAGTCTCCTTATTTATGGAAGAATATACATGCTTTGAAGCAGTTCTGAGAATTTCAGTGGACTGATAGCTGGAACATGGCAGCAGACTTGAAATAAAAGATTGGACAGGCTAAGCTTGTATCTGTTGGGATTCAAAAGACTGTGATAAGACTCAGATCTAAAAGATCCTAAGGGTGGATGTGGAGAGGATATTTTTCCTTCTATTGTCAGGGAGCACTGAAGATGCAGTCGATTTGTGAAAGATTTCATCCTTACAATTAATCTTCAACACAAGGAAAAAGCAACTAAAAGCACTAACATAAAAGCATGAATTTGAAATAGGAGCCTGCTCTGCCATACAATAAGGTAAAGGTAAAGGTTCCATTATAATACTACACTTAGAATGTAAGGACAGTTTGGAGGAGGTAGGAGGTGTAGCTGTAGGTGCAGCATTTCCTGCAGTCGCAGGGGTTCCAAGGGGGAAAGTAGTGGGATGAGATGAGTAGACAAGGGAACAATGGATGGAGCAGAAGGAGGAGAGGGGAAGATGTGTTGAGTGGTAGGATCACACTGTAGGTGGCAGAAATTGCAGTGGATAATATATTGGATGCAGATCCTGGAGGGGTGGTAGGTGAGGACCAGGGGAATCCTTTCCATGTTGCATCTAGGAGCAGAGGTGAGGTGACGGGGAGGGCAGGGAAAATGTGCAGAAAATAGAGGAGATGCGGGAAAGGGCTGAGTTGATAGCAGTGGAGGGGAAGCTGCCTTTTTTTTTGAAGAAGGACATCTTGGATGATCTGGGATGGAGGACCTCATCCTGGGAGCAGATGTAACAGAGGAGGAATTGAGAGAAAGGAATGGGATCTTACAGGTGCCAAGGTATGAAGGGATCTACAGGTAACTGTTGAGAGTTGGTGAGTGTGTGGAAAATATCCGTAAAGAGTTTGTCTCCTGACATGGAGACAAAGAGATCGAAATAGGGGAGAGTGTGGCCAGAGATGGACCAAGTGAATTTGAGCTCAGGGTGGAAGTTAGCAGCCAAACGGATAAAGTGGACGAGCTCATTAGAATTGGTTTCCAGTGACCTAATTATCAAAAGATAATCCCTCTCAGGTACGAACTGGTCTGTGGTGCAGTTTAATTATTTTTTTAAAAATTGATGTAGACTTTCGCTTTTTGAGCTTGCTTTGCACCATGTTTTTTTAGGAAAGAAGAAACTAAGGTTCAAATCACTCAAGAGGCTGTTTGTCAAAAAGAAAAAAAAGGAATCGATGACAAAGACTAACTTGAAGCAAAGCCAATCGACAAGTGATGTTACCTATCCAGGATCCCAAACTCCAGACCCTGACTCTGAGGACGAGCGAAGGTATGGCTCCTGTTCCAATACTTCTGAATCTTATCATTTTAATATCTAATTCCACGAGTTGGCATTTATGGTGGAATATACATTTAGAATTTATTTAGGTTTCAAGGAAATGACACAATGTTGTGCCTTCATAGTGGAAACTAACCTGGCGGACTTTGACTGTGTCATGGTTTTCTGATGGAAAAGAGCTCGGGCTCAAAATGTCAACTGCCCTTTACTTCCTCTGGCTGATGCGTGACCTGCTGAGCTTCTCCAGCACCTTTCTGCATTGTATTCTTTCAGTAAATTCTGCCCACAAGCTCCTGGGTCAGTTGTATCCATCGTTGCACAGATTAGAAATACTTGATACAATGAGGGTCTGAAACGAACTTGATTATTTTCCAAAATTTCAAAAAATGTGGTCAGGTGTTTGTTGATTATTTTGGACCTTTTTATTTTGAACCATAGAACAATGGAACATAACAGCACAGAAAAAGGTCTTTTGGCCCTCTGGTCTGTGCCAAAATATTATGTTCTACTGACCTGCACCTGGTCCATATCCCTCTATATTCCTCCCATCCATGTACCTTGTCCAAATTTACCTTGTTTGACAAAATTGAGCATGCATTTGCCAATTCATCTGGTAGCTGGTTCCACACTCTGCATGGAAAAGTTCCTCTGACTGTTCCCTTTGAACCTTTACTCTTTCACCCTTAACCCATGTCCTCAGTGGAAAAAACCTACTTGCATTTACTCTATCACAATTTTGTATACCCTGTCAAATCTCCCCTCATGCGTCTACGCTCCAGGGAATAAAGTCCTAACCTGTTTAACCTTTCCCAGCAACTCAATCCTTCCTGGCCACACCCTTGTAAATCTATTTTGCACTCTTACAATCTTATTGCTATCCTTCCTGCAGTTCGGTGACCAAAACTGCATATGATACTTCAAATTTGCCATATCTTCTACAGCTTCACCATAACATCTTAACATCCTTTACTAAAAACTTTGATTCATGAAGGCCACATGTAGAGAGCTTTATTTATGAGCCTATCCATCTGTGACACCACTTTCAGGGAATCATGTATCCCTCTGTTCTACCACACTCCAGTATCCTTCCATTTACCATGTATGCCTTACCTTGACATTCCAGAGTGCAACACCTCACATTTGTCTGCATTAAATTCTATCTACAAATTTTCAGTCCATTTTTCCCGTTGGTCCATATCCCTCTGCAAGATTTGAAAGCCTTCCTCCCTGCCCATTACACCTCCACTTTTTGTGTCATCTGAAAACTTGCTGATCCAATCTAATACATTATTATCCAGATCATTAATATAGATGACAAACAACGATGGACCAGCAGTTCAGCACCAATCCTTGATCCACACCACTAGTCACAGGCCTCCAGTCAGAGAGTCAAACATCCACTACTGCTCCCTGGCTTCTCCATAAATCAATGCGACTGAACCTTCAAGACTAACCTCCCATGTGGGACCTTGTAAAATGAATTACTAAAGTCTGTTAAAGAACAGTGATGGTCTTTCCTTCATCAACTTTTCTGGTAACCTCTTTGAAAATCTCTGATTTGATAGCCATGACCTAATATACACAAAGCCATGTTGCCTATCTCTAAAGTGTCCCTACCGATCCAAATACTTGTATATCTGATTTCTTGGAACACTCTCCAATTACTTACCCACTATTGGCATCAGGCTCACCATCCCATAATTTCCCAGATTATTTTTAGAGCTATTTTTGAACAATGGAACAAGACCTACCCTCCAATCCTCTGACACCTCACCTGTGGCCAAAAGGCATGTTAACTACATCTGCCAGGGCCCCTAAAATTCCTACACTAACCTCCTTCAAGGTCCAAGAGAATATCTTGTCAGGCTCTGGGGATTTATCCATCATTTTTGCCATTAGACACCTCTGCAACTCCTCTTTCAACTGTATGGGTTCCATGACCTCATTGCTTGTTTGTCTCACTCATAGATTCTTGCCAGTTTCCTGAGTAAATACAGATGGAGAAACTCATTGGAAAGCTATCCCTTCTCTTTTGACTCCAAACATAGTTGGCCATTCTGATCTCGAGGATTAATTTAGTTCCTTGCTATGCTTTTGCTCTTAACATACATGTAGAAGCCTTAATGATTTTCCCCCACCTTGTCTGCCAAAGCAACCTCATGTCTTCTTTTATCCTTCCTAATTTCATAAGCCATCTCCAATATAATTTTCCTGATGGATACCTCATTGTACAAATTGGTTGTTAAATGATATGCTGTCCTCCCACACAAATTGCATCAAAAAGTACTCAGTTGATGATCAGACATTGAATTGAACATTTTAATGATCCAGTAATAAAAAGTGTCTTTTAAAATTGCTTTGATTTCTTCCTTCCTTGTGCATGAGAATGTCTTCAACAAAACCTGATGAGATTTAAAGGACAATTTTTGCCACAATGAGGAATGTTGATCATAAAATTTAATTAAAAACTACTCAGATGGAAAAAAAATCAGTCAGACGGAGAGATTGGCTTGACTAGGATAG
The DNA here is from genome assembly GCF_036971445.1 of Narcine bancroftii. NCBI lineage: Eukaryota > Metazoa > Chordata > Chondrichthyes > Torpediniformes > Narcinidae > Narcine > Narcine bancroftii. The sequence continues at coordinate 192,955,214 of NC_091475.1, forward strand.
TTTTTTTCTCAAACAAGGGAGGCTGGGGGAATACTTATATTAATTTAATTTAGACATACAGCACAGTAACAGGACTTTGTGGCCCACTAGCCCATGCCACCCAATATATTTTGGAGGGTGGGGAGAAACCGGAGCACCCGGAGGAAACCCATGCAGACACGAGGAGAACATAGAAACTCCTTACAGAGAGTGCCTGGTTCGGACCCGGGTCGCTAGCACTGTAACAGCATTGCACTAACTGTGCAGCCCAGTTTCCAGTTCTGATAAAGGGTCCTGGTCCTGAAAGGTTAAATGTTTCTTTCTACAGATGGTGTCTGATCTCTTGCGCGTTCTGGCATTTTCTGATTTTGTATCTCTTTGCTTAAACAAAAGGGCACATCTAATAATGTGAATTAAACAATGCAAATCTGAGTCAGGAGTCAAATGGGAATTTACTGTAAAAAGCTTTAATTGATAAATTTCTATTAAGAACTGAACTGCTTGGGTATTTACCTTCTTTGTAAAGTGTTATTTGGGTCTGTATTATTTTTACGAAAACAAATGAGAATAAACAAGAGAGCTGCATCACCTGAAACGTGGCAGCCAATTTGCACTTGCAAGGATCCAACAGGGCGGTGATAATGACCTGACAATCTGTTTTCAGCTGCTGGCAAAGTGATAAATGTGGTACAAAACTCCCCCTTTAAAATGGTCCCACAGGAGGTTTTCACTAGAGCTAGTCCCATAAGAAATTATTTGCCTAGTACTGCCAATACTTGGCCAATCTAGGGAGATGCCTGCAGATTTGAAATAAAGCCGAGTTTCTTGTTCGTATTTCATTGCCAGTATACGTTATCAACAATAATCACTGAGCTATAATGCTGGACATTCATACATCACCATTCACTGCATAAAACTATTTGCTTGATTTAAGTTATATTTGTTGTAAATTTTATTTTACTTTCTGTGGTGCACTGTTAGCCAGAACCAGACACACACAAAGATAAAGTCTGTACAACAGGCTTTAATCCACAAAAACCTCCACAGAGCCAGGCTGACGTGGCTGCAGCAACTCTGAGTGAGGCCTCGGGAAGCCAGCGCAGGCTTAGATCCTGGAGGGTGATTGACACCTGACCGGGTGGGGCTTGATCCATTCAGGCCGACTGATTGGCAGCCGGCCAGGTGTCGTCCTGTCCCCTTACACTCCTGCAGGTACAGAGGTTGCCCTCTGCAGTAGGCCAGTGGTGTACCACCACACTTGCACATCTTTTGCTTCTCCATCTCTGACTAATGCGAATCTTTGTCTGCCTTACAAAGGCAGACTGAAGGCAATTTTATGTAATATGACATTCCTGTTTTATTGCACGACAATAAATAGTATCTAATGAAGCATGAAAATCTGCAGATGCTGCAATTGTAGTAAAAATACAAATGCTGGAGGTCTCGCAGAGTCCATAGGAGGTAAAGATACATTGCTGAGATTTCGGGCCCTGAAATAGTATCTAATCCATTTTAAGGGAGAAAAATCCAGAGGCTCCACATTTCCATATAGAAAATGCAACATTTCAGCACAGTACAGGCCTTTCAGCCCACAATGTTGTTCTGACCTATGTGAACCTACTCCACAACAATCTAATCCTACCCTCCCTCACACCCATACATACATGTGTCTATTTAAGAGCCTCTTGAATGTCGCCATTGTGCTAGCCTCCACCATTGTCGCTGGCAATGCAATCCACCCACCCACCATTCTCTGCGTAAAACAACTTTCAGATTTATTGTCAGATACATACATGACATCACATGCAACCCTGAGATTCTTTTTCCTGCGGGCGAGGCAGAATTACCATTTATTGGCAGTGCAAAAAAAAAACTGTACTCAACATACACATGGAAACAAATAATGTAAACAAACTGTGCATTACAGAGAGAAAAAAAATCAATAAAATGCACAAGTAAGAGTCCTGAAATGAGTCCCTGATTGAGTTTGTTGTTGAGGAGTCTGGTGGTGGAGGGGTTGCAGCAGTTCCTGAACCTGGTGGTGCGAGTCTTGTGGCACTTGTACCTCTTTCCTCTGATGGCAGCAGCGATAACAGCATATGCTGTGTGGTGTGGATCCTTGATGTTTGCTGCTGCTCTCCGACGGCAGCGTTCCCTGCAGATGTTCTCGATTGGCAGGGAGCGTTTTACCTGTCCTGGGCTGCATCCACTACCTTTTGCAGGCCTTTACACTCAGGGGTTTTGTTGTCGCCATACCAGACCACTCTCCACTCCATCCTCAACATTCATTGGAATGACTTCATCACCAACATCGAAGTACTCGAGCTGGCAGAGTCCGCAAGCATCGAATTCATGCAGCTGAAGACCCAACTGCGCTGGGTGGGTCACGTCTCCAGAATGGAGGACCATCGCCTTCCCAAAATCGTGTTCTATGGCGAGCTCTCCACTGGCCACCGAGACAGAGGTGCACCAAAGAAGAGGTACAAGGACTGCTTAAAGAAATCTCTTGGTGTCTGCCCCATTGACCACCGCCAGTGGGCAGATCTCGCCTCCAACCGTGCATCTTGGCGCCTCACAGTTCGGCGGGCAGCAACCTCCTTGGAAAAAGACCGCAGAGCCCACCTCACTGACAAAAGACAAAGGAGGAAAAACCAAACACCCAACCCCAACCCACCAATTTTCCCCTGCAGCCGCTGCAACCGTGTCTGCCTGTCCCGCATCGGACTTGCTAGTCACCAACGAGCCTGCAGCAGACGTGGACATACCCCTCCATAAATCTTCGTCCGCGAAGCCAAGCCAAAGAAAGACCAGACCATGATGCAGTTACCTCCACTGACACTTCCGCTAGACATTCATCCATTTAAACTGGCATTTGTTATTGTCTCCGCAGGAAAAACATGCTAGATGTGCAGGCTAATTAGATGCCTCACAGGCCGCAAATATATTTCCATACATTCCTTTTGATATAAAATGAGGCCGTTTGACCTACGTCAATGCCTGTTGACCAATCCCATTCCCCCATTAAATTTTGCCTGCAACCTGTTCTCCCTCTTCTTATCCTCCCATCCCTCACAGATACTATCACTTACCTTAATAGAAGGGATACTTTACAGCAGTGGTGGCCAAACCTGCTTAACGAAAGAGCCTCACACGATAAACTTCAGACATTTGAAAGCCGCAAGACATGAAAAAATATCACATACAAGTTTTTACTCTTGCATACATATGTTACAAAAAATAGATAACTATTAAGGAATATATGTACATAATAAGATTAATTAATGTATTTGGTTTTTAATTGCAAATTTGTATTAGTTTCAATAATCAAAAATATACTCACATAATAGACGAATTTTGTGGACCAATGTTTAGTGTAAAATTTAGGGGTTAACTATTAGCCCATTTGGGGTATCAGGAGCTCCGAATGGTGGGCGGGCTACTGGGGCCTAGGCAAGAGTCCGCAGTCGGGGCGTTTTCAATCACAAATCATGTTCACTAAAACAACCATTGTGAGCACCGTTTTTTATGATTCGTGTCTCAGCCAACAGATTTCCATTATGTGTCTGAAGCACTGTCAATAACTCCGGCGACGATCAGTTAACCATAAACAGAAGGCATGTCTCACGTTGCTGACCTAAGGCCCAAGCTTGTTCTGGGGGAGGGGTTATGGCATTGTCACGTTTATTAGGGGAATCAAGGGGGAGGAGCCACAGGTACAATCAGCAAGGGGCCGACCAGCCATACACGTACAACCAGTATTAATGGTAGTTCCACCACAATGTCAAAGGGCCACATGCGGCTCACGAACTGGGGTTTGACCACCTCCCCCGACTCCCCTCCGAGCTTTACAGTGACCACTTAACGCATTTATTTGGAATGTGGGAGGAAGCAGTGCTTCCCTGAGAGAACTAGTACAGGCTCCATGCAGACAGGACCAGAGGTCGGGTTTGAGCCCAGATATTGGCACTGTGAGGCAGCAATTAAACCACTGAGCTGTAGGTTTTCACCCATATCCCAGTCTCTCCAAAGGTGGTGGCAGGAGGACTCTTCACGGCAGTTTTTTTGGGGGGGGGGGGGGCTGCACTTTGTTTTTGTTCACCCTCGGCACACAGCCCTTCATCGCGGAATGTGCTGGTCTGCAACAGTCAATTGTGGATGACTCCTTTCACTGGAAAGGTGGCGAGCCTTAGTTAGACTAGTTAACCTTCCAGCAGCAGTTGGTGTGAATCCCTGGGAAGATCTCGCAGAACACAGTCAGTCATAGAGATTTACAGGCCCTTCATCCCAACTTGTCCATATCAACCACAATGTCTTGCCAAGCGGTTCCCATTAGTTCACATTTGGCCCATCTCCTCCGTGGAAATATGTGCACTTCAGCCCAGGGTGTGGTGCTGACCTAAAAAACCTACCCCAGCATCAATCGAGCCCATCCTCACCTCATGGCCTATAACCCACCGATTTTATTTAATCCACGCGCTTGTATAAGAGTTTTTTAAATGTCCTACACTTGTGCAGCTGTTTGCGATTTAAATTGATAAGGTTACTAAATTTGGAAGGCTCTGTAGATCGGAGAGGTCTTGAAGAATACTGTACAAATCTAAAGCAGGCAGATGAGCCTAGTGAGGGCAGGACATTTAGGTCTGTGTGGGCATTGGGTCCAAGGGCTCTTCCATCGCTCTCCGATTCTACTGCATCCCTTTCCAGCTCTTGACAACCTGCAAGTTATTCTGAGGAGGTGATAGTGGCAGGATTCATTTGCAGCCCAGCAATGGTAGAATCGTCCTTCTCCACACTATAGCATAGATGAAACTACCATTGTCAGAAAGAAAGAAAACAGCATCGAGCTGTAGATTTACCTCAAAGTCAAATCTTCCTGATGCAGGGACAAAGGCCACCCGATTGTCCTTCAGAGATTTATCTCCCTTACAACTCAGGACTCCATCTCAGAATTACATCCCATTTTTTTCTGATGTGAAAATGAGATGGACGTGCATCCTGGCAACGTGGTAAATTCCAATGTAAGGCGATGAAAAGAGGACTGTTGCACTCCCTGGGAAGATGGTCTGTCACACACCTGTCATGTATTAATTCACCTTGCTTTAAATGGGAAAACCTACCTCTGCCTCTTAAAAATAGTTCATCTTTTATTTTCCTCTGATTCCATAAGATTTAATTTTACTACCTTGAGTATAATGCCTAAGAATTCCTCCGTTGCTCAATACAAACATTCAAATGTACTCATCATAAAGATAAACTATCGTTTCTCCAATTATGTGGGCATTTTCTGATCATGTGCTGACATTTACTTTCAGGTATGTTTAATATTTTTACAATTTTGAACATTTATTTTTAAAATTTAGACATACAGCTCAGTAACCAGACATTTCGGCCCGTGCCGCCCAATTACGCGCAATGAACCTACAACTCTCCCCGGTGTGTCTTGAATGGTGGGAGGAAACCAGAACCTCTGGAGGAAACCCACGCGTTCACAGTGAGAATGAGCAAACTCCTTACAGACAGTGTGGGATTTGAACCCTGGTCCCGATCGCTGGCACTGTAATGGCATTGTGTGAACCGTTACGCCAACTGTGCTGCCCAAAAACATTGTTCAAAAAAGTTCAGTATTATTTTCTGGTAAATTTTAACATAGGCTCAGTTTTCTGGAGCTTTGAAAATATGTATTATATCATTACCCAGCAAAATGTAGTGAAAAGTAATAAAAAATTGAGTTATGTAAACAATTACTGAGCTGCCGTTTTTCAAGTTCAAGTTGCCTTTATTTATCATTCATACCATAACTGCTAATGCACAGTAAGTATTTAAATGGAGACAAGCTAGGGAGTGGGGAGGTGCAAATGGATCTGGGTGTACTTGTTCACCGGTCACTGAAGGCTAACATGCAGGTTCAGAAAGCTGTGAAGAAGGCAAATGGCATGTTGGCTTTCATAAAGAGGGGATTGGAGTATAGGAACAGAGACGCCCTTCTGCAGTTGTACAGGGCCCTGGTGAGACCCCACCTGGTCTCCAATTTTGAGGAAGGACATACTAGCTATAGAGGGTGTGCAGCACAGATTTACAAGGTTAGTTCCAGGGATGGCGGGATTGACATATGCTGAAAGGCTAGAAAAACTGGACTTGTATCCGATGGAGTTTAGAAGGATGAGGGGGCACATGATTGAGGTATACAAAATGATCAGGGGGATAGACAGGGTGAAGTCGGATTTCTTGTTCCCAATGATGGGGGAGACGAGGACTAGAGGGCATAGTTTAAGAATACAGGGTAGGCCCTTTAGGACGGAGATGAGAAAACATTCTTTTACCCAGAGAAGTGTGAATCTGTGGAATGCTCTGCCACAGAGGGTGGTAGAGGCGGATTCGCTGACTATGTTCAAAAGAGAGTTAGATAAGACTCTAGTGGGCAAAGGAGTTAAGGGTTATGGGGATAAGGCTGGAAAGGGGTACTGATGGTAATGATCAGCCATGATCTGTAAAATGGCGGTGCTGGCTCGATGGGCCGAAAGGCCTACTCCAGCTCCTATTGTCTATTGTCTATTGAAATAATGTTTCTCCTGGACCATGGAGCATATTTGCATAAATACGTGTTAAAAATTAAAAGACAATACATTGAAAATCCATGATACAAATAGTGCACATGTGTTTTAGGAATTGAGGAGCCTGATGGCTTGTGGGGAGAAACTGTTGTATAATCAGGACATTTGAGCCCAAATGCTACAGTATTTCCAGAGGGCAGAAAGGAGAAAAGTTTACATGAGGGGTGTGAAGAGTCCTTCACAATGTTATTTGCCCTCTGCGTCCATCGTGCGTTGTAGATATCCGTCACGGTAGGAAGGGCGGCCCCAATAAAATTCTCCGTTGACCTCGCTATCCTCTGCAGGACTTTACAATCTGAAATGGTACAGTTTCCAAACCAGATGGTGATGCAACTACTCGGAATTCTCTTCATGCATCCTCTGTAGAGCGTAGTGAGGATGGAAAGTGGGAGATGATAGCCGTGGTCCTTGGGGATTTTTCCGGCACTCTACTAGTGGCAAAACCTGCTGGAAATGGCTGGTCATATTCTGATCTTCTGAAGTGCAGAGCTTCCTTGGGAGAATAATTAAACAGCAATACAGTCACTTCTGCCACCCTATGGCAGTACTCTCTGGTCGAATTTTCTCTCAAATCTGAATAAACCACCGGAAACCGCTACAATCAAAGAAAGTCAGAAACATTTTCAAATGTTATTTTAACATTTTTTTTTAAATGTTTTTTTTTGCATGTTGCTCTTTTTATACACTCTGGAAATTATGCTATCCATGTTTTGTTTTAAGAGATACAGCACGGAAGCAGGCCTGTGCTGACTAACTCCACCAATTAGCTTGCAAGTCTTGTACATTCTTGGAGGGTGGGATGAAACACAAGCACTGAGGAGAAAGTACAAATTCCTGACAAATAGCGCTGGATTCAAACTCCAGTTGCTGGTGCAGTACTAAGCCTTGCACGAACTGCAACACTACCCATATATTTGTATAATAGTTTGATTTCCTGCATGATTGAGTTTAATTTGCCCAACTTCCAGTGCAAAGTAAAGGCTTTTTAGTGTTGTAAAAATATGATTACTGTAAGTGAATCTGAGGATGCATTCCCTTAATCCTGTACAGCTTCAGCGGACAACCGAATTTGCTGATAATGGAACAAATGAACTTGACATTGTTGACTGTTTCGGAATTACAGTCTTGTTTGTTTCCTCTTCTAGTGCTTGTAAAAGTATCTTGGGAATCAGAGCACTGTCACATGACAGCATTTTCATCCCAGACACATCTGGGGAGCAATCTGTTCTGCCTGTGCGAGTGTTTTCTCAGGAGACTGTATCTGCACCTATCAGAGCTTTACAGGTAATGAACTTATCATATCCATGTGCTATAATGCATTGTTTTCATCTGGTTGCTAAATGCTATTTCATTTTTTTAAAAATGTGTATACTCCATGTGCCAAATGGTACAGTAATGATAATGAGTTGATTGTCAAACACATAAATACATTGTACATTTATGCCAAAACTTGCTGCAGCCAAATTGGTACTTTTGTAAAAAACAATAATAGTTTACATTAAATTAGAGTAAAACACAAAAGTTTGCAGACACCTTGATTGAAGCACGGGTACACAGTCCTTTATCCGGAACCCTTGGGGGACAGTGCGTTCCGAATTTAGGATTTTTCTGGATTTCAGAGCAAAAGCTAGCTGCCCCAGACTTAAGCCCACCCGAATTGTGCTGCCTTATCCACCCCCTTCCAGTCGCGCTGGTGTCTCTCTCCCCCACCCTGCCCACCTGAGTAGCGCTGCTGTATCTCTCCCTCTCCGCCCGCCTGAGACGCGCTGCCGTCTCTCCCTTCCGCCCGAGTCACGCTGCCGCCTCTTCCCCACTCCCCCCCCCGCTCCAGCCCAACCTCGTCGCGCTGCTGTCTCTCTCACTCTCTCGCTCTTTCTCCTTCTCTCTCCCTCCACTGTACAAGAGCCAGGAAGAAAATGCTGAAATTTGGAGCTTTCCGGATTTTAGATGTCCGGATAAAGGATTGTGTACGTGTACAAACACAATGCTGGAGAAACTCAGCAGATCAAACAGTGTACTTTATGTAGCAAAAATGAAAATACATAACCAATGTTTCGGGTTTGAGCCCTTCATCAAGGTATGGACAAAATGTGGGCAGGTGCCTGAACAAAATGGGTGGGGGGGTGGGGAAAGGAGGAGCACAAGTGCAATCTCACATTGGAGAGGGTGGGCGCAGACTGGGAGATCACTGAGCACCTTTGCCCTGTCCACATAATGGCAGCGATCTCCCACCTGCCAACCGTTTCAATTCTGCACCTACTCCCATGGTGACATGTCTGTCCTCTCATGCACTCTCAAAGCAAGACCACATGTAAAATGGAATAGCAACACCTATCATTGGTATCCCCCACTTTTCGAAATTTCACTTTATGTCACTTCGCTTTTACGAAAGGCCTACATTAGTACCTTTTGTCACTAACCAAAAGAAATCTGAAGAGGATTTTTGCTTTTGCAAAAAAAGGTGAAAAGTGAAAACAGTGTTCAGGGTGCTGTCGGGAGAGCGTGGGGCAGTGGGGTCAGTGTGGGGACTGAGAGTGGGGTGTCGGGAGAGCGCGGGGAAGTGGAATCACTGTGGGGACTGAGAGTGGGGTGTCGGGAGAGCGTGGGGCAGTGGGGTCAGTGTGGGGACTGAGAGTGGGGTGTCGGGAGAGCGTGGGGAAGTGGGATCACTGTGGGGACTGAGAGTGGGCTGTGAGGAGAGCGCAGGGCAGTAGGATCAGTATGGGGACCGTGAGTGGGCTGTTGGGAGAGCGTAGGGAAGTGGGATCACTGTGGGGACTGAGAGTGGGCTGTGAGGAGAGCGCAGGGCAGTGGGATCAGTATGGGGACCGTGAGTGGGCTGTTGGGAGAGCACAGGGCCGTTGGATCAACGTGGGGATTGAGAGCGGGCTGTCAGGAGAGCGCAGGGCAGTGGGTCAGGGAATGCTCAAAGATTTTCCCATATAAATTAATCGTAATTGCTTCTTTGCATTACACCATTTTGGCTTACAAAAGGTTTCAAAGGAATGCTCTACTTTTGGATGGTGGTGAAGGATACCTGTATTCCCTCTCAGCACTCACCAACTGGATGGCATTAACATCGATCTGCCTGGTTTCTGCTAGCCTACACTCCCTCTCTTCCCCATTCCTCTGCCTTCTTTCCTCTCGCTCTCCACTGCCCCCTTCCCTCTCCATTCACAGAGCCATTCCCTCTACCCTTGTTTGCTGGTGTGCTCTCCCTTCCTCATCCACCTGTTACCTCCTGCTGGTGGGACTGTGCTCCTCCCCGCCACCATTTTGTTCGGGTGCCTGCCTACAGTTTGCTCATACCTTGATGAAGGGCTCGAGGCCAAATTATTGGTCAAGTATCTTTAGCTTTGCTATATTAAGTACACGGTTGGACCTGTTGAGTTTCTCCAACATAGTGTTTTTAAATTAAATTAGACCAGTGTGGGAAGAGATAACAAATATAAAAGGCAGATAACGAACATTCACAGTTATAGTTCAAGAAGAAAAAAATTAGTAAATGAAATAGAGTGATAGTGCAGACAGATCTTTCAGTGGCCGTGGAGTAGTTTCTGCCTTACCTCTGTCTTAGTGTGTCTTTTCCATCAGGCATCATATGCAATATTTGGAGGAGGGCGTTGATTGTATGAAGTGCAGTGATGGCCCACATTACCCAATTGCCATTAACTAGGTTCAGACAATACTGTTACAGCATTCATTGGTTGAAGGTGTAACCTTCTACCCAGCAATTTTAGTCAATCTGCCATATTATGTAACCATTCACAACAGTCAGAATTCTGCATGCACTCATTACAGTAAACCCCCGGTATCTGGCACCGATGGGGATTGGTAGATGCCAGCTGAGTGAATTTGCCGGTTGCTTGAGATTGCGTGTTGTATGATATGCAAACTGACTGCGAGGGCCACTGATTTACAAATTTTATTTTCTTTTTTTACCTATTTCCGCAATTAAATTTTTTTTTGCTGTTTGCTTGAGGCTGACAGTTGCTTGAATTCTGGATAATGGGGATTTTACTGTATTTGGACAGCAATGGAGTAAAAACTGACTTCGCTGGGTGTGCAGTGCTGGGATTATTATGCCAATATGAATCCTTTTCACACTAGACCTATTTTCCTTCTGTTCCTGCCTTATGTTCAACTTCAAAGCAAAAGGAACACAGCGGCAAAGCCAATATTCGGGCCAGAAGAAAGTACGATCCCCCTTCTCCATTGGAAGAGCAAAATCATCTCGCAGTTGCTTCATCATTGTCCTTCTCAACAATCTTTCTTTTGACGTCATCTCCCAAAAAGTTAACTGACGAAATGCTTACCTCCTGACTGTTCTCCTGGGAATGTGTTATTGACAGAGGCAGGTGCTTGCTCCACATCTCCTGTGGATAAAGAGGTTGAAGCATTGAAATAAAATTCATTATTTAGATTAAAGGTTTGACCTGGCTGCAAAGAGATGCATTAAAAAATCAGTCGCACTTGCACTCCAATGTCTTCTTGTGTTAGCTCCGACTCGGATTGTAACACCCTTGCTTTTTTGAATTGAGGGGTTCCAGGAACTCGTCCCATTCCAGAGACTTGAGCAAAGGTGTTTTGGATATTGCCCCATTCGAACCCTTGAGTGAATGCTGCACTGTACACAGTGCCATCCTTCAGATGAAATATTTTGTTTGCTCCCTGTTTGTCAGGCATGTACTTAAAAACTCTCACACATTGTTCTGAAGAACTGGAGCTTTGCAAAAAGATAAATCATCTCGACTTTATCACATTATTAAAAGTCAGAAAGGGGTCCAGAAAATATTTTTAATATACAATTTAAAATTTTTAAATATAACATGACCATTTTATTATCTTTCCAAGGTGTATTTAACATGGCTTAAGCAATATTTTGTTACCAATCTCCAGATGTTATTGGCTTTCCTGTTGCACCCCAAGGTTTTTTAAATTGTTGAAGCTCCTCTTGGTCAGGGTGACTGCTGTCAAACTGGAGAGGATGTCTGAAGTAAGCTCATTGGCTTTCATTTTGGTAAGGTTTGCGATCTCACTCTCATAGCCCTTTGATTGACATCAATAGGCATCAAGAGTAAAGACCTGAGGTTACATAATCCTTGTCAACTCACAGAGTCTACCCAAGCAACAAAACTTGCTTTGTGCCTTATCACTAGGAATAATAAATGTTTAAAAAAACCCTACAAGACGATAAATCCAGATGTTATAGTAAAGTTAACATTGCATCTCATGAACCTTCATTACTGCCATGTCATGTGGATGATTGGTAATGTTCAAATAAATCTCCTCACTTACTCAAATCTGGGTATGGTAACTAGGGACAACCATCAAACCAAGGCACGAAATCCCCTTTTTATTCCACACCTGTGAGCATTCTTCATGGTCAGTCTGCTCTGACCCTGCTGTTGATCCACAAACTTGATTGTAACTATGGCGGTGATGTTAATGGGAACAATTTACTGCGAGCAGTTTTGCTTAACATACAATTGGCTGCAGCCAATTACAAGATGCATTTAAAAATGGTGAAGTAATAACAATAAGCCAGCAATATCTCTGGTCATTGTAATGTGCAATTCCTGAAACATGTATACTTTATGTTACAGTTAAAAGTACAGCAAAATATTAAACCAGGACCACCTCCAAAATTGATACCTTCAAAGAGAATGGAAGATACTGGGGCTAGTTCAGAAGATGATGGGTTGCCTCGAAGTCCTCCGGAAAGTTCCCCCATCCACGAAGCTTTAGCACGTAGCCAGTTGTCCAAGGTACATGGCTCTCAAAACAAATTATGGTAAAACCAACCATTGAAATAACTGATTGCTTACAGCAACGACGACATAATCAAGAACTCTCAGTGGGGAAAAAAAAAGCTTTCAAGGAAGGCCTCTGAGAAAAATCAGGCTGTGTCTCTTGTAGATAGATTGGAAGTGTACCCCATTAAAGGAGATTTTGTGCTCATTTCCATTTGAGGTAATGGTGTAAAACAGGTGATTTCAGGTCAGGAACCCAAGTCATTTTGTTGATAGGTTTCATTTTACAGTGATAGTCGAAGTAAGTGGATGATACGCATTTTATTCCATCATCCAAGTCGGAATGATCCCATACCATCTATGGACTTTGTGGCCATAGGCAGCTGTGGCGGCCAAGTCATTGGATATATTTAAGACAGAGGTAGATAAGTTATTGATTGGTTAAAAAGGATAGTAAATCAGCCATTAAGACAGGTGGTCTTGATGGGCCAAATGGCCTGATTCCACTTCTGTGCCATATGATGAACTATGTAAAGGTAACTGTTGAATGATCAGCATGCAACATCAGATGGTGTTGCAGAATGCTTCAACGCTTGGATAGGTGTTTAAAATTTGGAATTTGAAAAAGAAAAAAAGGAAAGATCTAACCAGCCTGTGATATTAAAGAGAACAGGCATTATTTTGTTCAGAACCTTTTCCATGAGGAGAATGTGCCCATTTTCAGAATTTATTTATCTTTCTGGCATCAGCTGCCAATGGCTGCTCTGTATTTCGTGTTTAGAATATAATTGACATCTTGGATAGCCAGTGCACATCATATTATGGTACTTGGATATTTTTTCAAAAGCTCTCTATGTTATAAGAGGGGAATTAAAGGTGATTGTGCAGCCAGTTATATAGGGCATTGGCGAGGCCACATTAGGGATATTGTGATAGATTATTGCTCTCCATATCTAAGGAAGGATACAAATGTATTGGAAGCAGTTCTGAGATTTTCTGGTTTAATACTTGGAATGGATAGGTTGTCCTGTGAAGACAGATTAATCTTATTTCTGCTGGAGGCTAGAAGAGTGAAATGGACTTGATCTTGAGAGGTCTCGATAGGATAGGGAAAGGATGTTTCCACTTGTGGGATAATTAGAACTTGGGGGCGTTGGTTAAAGGTAAAGGATCACCCATCTAAGATATGAATGAGGTATTTTTTTCTTCCCTGAGACTTTGAAGCTCTCTGTTGCAAAGAGAATTGGAAGTAGAGTCTGAATATTTTTCAGGCAGTTGTACAGATTCTTAATATGTAAGAGGGATGAAGCTTATTAGAAGCAGGAAAGAATGTGAAGTTAATATTGCCAATCAATCCACCATGATCTTATTGAATGGTTGAGCAAATGTCAAGTGCTGAATGGTCCATTGCTAATTTTTATGCTTGATTGTTTACATATTGTAATCCCACAAGAAAATTCCAGCTCATCATTCATTGAAGTTCCATGCGGATCATGTATTTTTATTTCCTATAATTTTATTTAATTGCACTTATTTTTCAATATACATTTCTACTTCTTTCCTCCATTCGTCCCAGTTCTGACAAAACTCCCTTATCGAAGAGCATAGTGTAGTCTCTTCATTATTAAACAAAACCTTTGCCTTTCAGCATTTCTGAGATACAATTTCACATGTTCAGAAAAATAGAAGGCACTGAAATATTTGTGCCCTGTCCTGCAAGCCTTTTACAGGGAGAATCTTGCTTGTTACCGGCCATATGTTTAAATTTAATTTAAAATGTAAATTACAAATTTTTAAAAATCCCTACTTTCTAGATTTCCCGTCGCCACCAAAATTACAATGAATGTGACCTTCTCTCACTTACCAAATCACTTTGTGAACCAAAGAGCAACTCCAGAAAGCTTTCGATTGTACAAGGTGGACTTGCGTTTGACAATTTGCGTCATTTTAAATCCAGCGAGAGTTACGGAAGATCACGAAAGGCGGTTCTGGTCCTGATTTATGTCACATTGCCCCTACCTGCTGTGCAAGCTGGTGCCCAACGAGAAACCGTTCCAGTTATCACTTAAAAGAATGCATTTATTTGTCACTGCATGCGTGCCTCAGGTCCTCTTTTCCTTCAGTAAGGAAGGGCCTTCGAACATCTCACCACATTGTGATCTCATAGCTTGTGATTGCAACCCCCAGGGTTCTATAGCAGGGGTACAGTACTGCTGGAGCTCACAGAACTGCTGTTCTGGCATCTCCTTGTCCCTGTATTTGGTGAGCTCCTGCACCTAAAAAAAAGTTAGCACTGCTCCACTGACTATAACAAACTGTTCACACAAGCACAATGTGATCTCTCCCATTTGGATCCAAACCACTTTCACAACTGTGCATCTCTAAAGTTTGGAATTGCAGCTCTTCCTATCTATTTCAGTCATTAACATACTCTCATTTAGTGCAAAAAAAATTAGTTCCAACCTGATTTATGTCACGTTTTCTCTCTCACTTAAGTCCCGCTGTTAAAAGTAGCAGATTCTTAGTTTTATTCTGTAACATTTTGTTCATTTTCATTTGTCATCCTTGACTGAACCTTTTCCTAATTCCATCCCACAGTACTCTGACCATTACAAGAATCATAGCTCTTTGACTTTAGGTGGGACAGGCAGCGAAGAAGAAGAGCAGGTAATAATTCACACCACTCCCAATTTTGAGAGATCCCTTGAAAGATAACTTGGGAAATAATCACCTGCGAGCATACCTCTCAACTGTCCCGCCTGAATCAGGAATCCCAGTAGTTGGCTCATGAGAGTTGTATGGAAGATTCCTCACCAGGCAAAATGAGCTCAGTACCTTTGACTGTAGAAAACAGATTATTCGTCTTGCATCCTGAATCAAATTCCACCACTTTACTGCATTGCAACTTGCTGGTTGAGAGGTATGTTTGTGAGAATTCACTTAGAATGAAGTACAACTTAAATTGCAACCTCGACCACAGATGAAGTTCTGGGACGTTAGGTTGTTGATAATCTGTTGGAGGGTAGGAATTGTGTTCAGAGATTGTCCAGAATGTATGCATTGTTACACTTGCACTCACAGGGCGGCTCGGTTTAGTGTCCTGATTCGCGCCATGCAGTTACAGCGCCAGCGACCCAGGTTCGAATCTGGCGCTGTCTTTAAGGAACTTGTACATTCTAACCATGTCTGCGTGAGATTCCTCTAGGTACTGCGGTTCCTTCCACCATTCAAAATGTACTGGGTTGTAGGCCATTTGGGAGTAACTTGGAGGCATGGGGTCATGAGCTAAAAGGGCTGGGCTGTATGTCTAAATTTAAAATTTAAAATGTAAGTTAAAGGATGTAATATTTTAAAACCATTGTCATTTCTTTTAAAATTGTTGCTGCTTCTGAGCACAACATACTTATAAGACAATATTCTTCTGAGTATATTGTGATCATCTGATGCACGAGCATTTCCGTGTTCAAGGAAGAAGTTTGCTTTTGGTCATTGGTGCTTGATAAATTTCTACCCATCTCTTCAAACTTTTTTCACCAGAATTATCTCTTCATTGAATCCTCTTGCTTCAACAACAGGTTGAAACAAGAGTATTGGTCTCCAACCTCAGCTTTATCCACATATGAAGTATGGGTGGGGGGAGGGGTAGTAATTTGCTTTCCAAACCTATTGCTAAACACGTATAGGAGTGTACTTGGTTCCCTTGCATTCCAGGCCATTGATAACAAAGGAATCACATGGACACGGGTGCATAAATACCTTGCACACGTTTAACACCAGTAGTAGAAGACCGATTCATCTAATTGTAGATTCTAAAATTTCTCCCACTAATATTGACTGGGTCCTGATTTATTATTGTTTTATAGAACATCCATGCTGCCATCCTTAGTCCTCAATAGTGCCTTGAATGAGTCAACTACTTATCAAGCCTCAGAAGATTCAAGTCACCCATCAGTTCCTTACTCAGAGTCTTCCCTATTAGCCCGAACGCACCAGTGCCACAGTTTGCCTGCCCATACCCCAGTGTATGTGCTCCCATATTCTCAGACTATCTCCTCAGATTTTTCTATTCTGCCCCTTGATTCAATCACAGTTGTGTTGGCCTAGGTAACCTTTGCCCCTTCAAGGAGTTTTGTGTACCTTTTTGTGTTCCTTTTTGCTTACACTTTCTCCCAATCTAGTTTTAAATTCCTCAGAACAGAACAAACAATTTTCACTTCCATCTGATCCATCGTGTCTACCCCATGGTTGAACAAGATTATGGCTGATGTTCTTTTTTTATCTAAGCACCACTTTCTTGTATGAGCACCATAATGTCTTGTTTCCCTTGGCTTCTGAAAATGTATCAGTCTTGAATATTTACAGCGATTGAGCCTCCACAGGTCTCTTGAGTAGAAAACTCCAAATATTCATTACCTTGCAGGTTAAGAAATAACTTTGAAGAACTAAACGGACATCATTTTATTTGATTTTTCTTCCTTGGGGGCGGCATAGTGAGTGTAGTAGTTTGCGCAAGGCAATTACAGCGCTCACATCTCGGGTTTGAATCTGGCGCTGTCTGTAAGGAGTTCGCATGTTCTCCCCATGTCTGCATGAGGTTTCTTCCGGGTGCTCCGGCTTCCTCCCACCCTTCAAAAACATACGGGGATTGTAGATTAATTAGTGCATTTGGGTAGCATGAGCTCGTGGGCCAGAAGGGCCTGTAACTGTGCTGTATGTCTAAATATAACATAACAATTACAGCACGGAAACAGGCCATTAGGCCCTTCTAGTCCGCACCGAACCAAACACCCCTTTCTAATCCCACCTCCCTGCACAATGCCCATAACCCTCCATCTTCTTCTCATCCATATACCTGTCCAACCTTTTCTTAAATAATACAATTGACTCCGCCGCCACTATTTCTCCCGGAAGATCATTCCACACAGCTACCACTCTCTGAGTAAAGAAGTTCCCCCTCATGTTACCTCTAAACCTCTGCCCCTTAATTCTTAACTCATGTCCTCTTGTTTTAAACTTTCCTCCTCTTAACGGAAATAGTCTATCCACATCCATTCTGTCTATCCCTTTCATAATCTTAAATACTTCTATCAAATCCCCTCTCAACCTTCTACGCTCCAAAGAATAAAGACCCAATCTGTCCAATCTCTCCCCATACTCCAGATGCTTAAACCCAGGCAACATTCTGGTAAACCTTCTCTGCACTCTCTCCACTCTGTTTATATCCTTCCTATAATTAGGCGACCAGAACTGCACACAGAACTCCAAATTAGGCCGCACCAACGTCTTATACAATCTCAACATCACCTCCCAACTCCTATATTCCATGCAATGATTGATAAAGGCCAGCATACTAAAAGCCTTCTTCACCACCCTATTCACGTGAGTTTCTACCTTCAGGGAACGATGTACCGTCACTCCTAAATCTTTCTGCTCTTCTGTATTCCTCAATGCTCTCCCATTTACCACATATGTCCTATTCTGATTCTTCTTACCAAAATGAAGCACCTCACACTTATCAGCATTAAATTCCATCTGCCATTTTTCAGCCCACTTTTCTAAGCAGCCCAAATCCCTCTGCAATCCTTGAAAACCTTCTTCATTATCCACTATTCCACCTATCTTAGTATCGTCTGCATATTTACTAATCCAATTCACCACCCCATCATCTAGATCATTAATGTATATAACGAACAACAATGGGCCCAATACAGATCCTTGAGGCACACCACTGGTCACTGGCCTCCAACCTGACAGACAATTATCCACTACCACTCTCTGGCCTCTCCCTTTCAGCCAATGTTCAGTCCATTTGACTATCTCAAAATTTATACCTAAAGACTGCACCTTTCTAACTAACCTTCCATGTGGTACCTTATCGAAGGCCTTACTGAAGTCCATATAGACAACATCCACTGCGCTACCCTCATCCACATTCCTAGTCACCTCTTCAAAAAATTCAATCAGATTGGTCAAACATGACCTTCCTCCCACAAATCCATGTTGAGTGCTCCTGATCAGACCCTGTCTATCCAGATGTTTATAAGTACTATCTCTAAGAATTTTCTCCATTAATTTACCTACCACAGACGTCAAACTTACAGGCCGATAGTTGCCAGGCTTCCTCCTTGAACCATTTTTAAATAACGGAACCACATGCGCAATGCGCCAATCCTCCGGCACTATCCCCATATCTAATGACATTTGAAAAATTACCGCCAGAGCCTCTGCTATTTCCTCCTTCACTTCTCTCAATGTCCTGGGGAAGATCCCGTCTGGTCCCGGAGACTTATCCACCTTTATATTCTTCAAAAGCCTTAAAACTACACCTTTTGTAATCTCTATATTCCCCATATTTACCCAATTTGCTTTTTTTATCCCACGTCTCCCAATATCCTTCTCCTTAGTGAATACCGAAGAAAAGAAACTGTTCAATATCTCCCCCATTTCTCTAGGTTCCACACAGAGTTTTCCACTCTGATTTTCTAAGGGACCAATTTTGTCTCTAGCTTTCCTCTTACCATTAACATATTTGTAGAACTCTTTTGGATTAGTTTTCACCCTGCTTGCCATAGTTTTCTCGTACCTTCTTTTAGCTTTCCTAATTCCTCTCTTAAGATTCCTCTTACATTCAATGTATCTTTCAAACATCTCCTTAACCCCATGCTTCTTATATCTAATGTACGCCTCCCTTTTTCTTCGAACCAAGTTTCCAATATTCCTTGAAAACCACGGCTCTCTCAAACCTTTTGCCCCTCCTTTTAACCTAACAGGAACATAAAAATAATTCAGAAGCAAGCCATTAATATAACACATTTTTTAAGAAGTTTCTTCTTTTCAATCTTTTTATTAATCATATTATAAGTAAACAATACATGAGGAGAAAAGGGGAAAAATATCACTGTATGACATCATGAGATATAACATATTGCAGTAACCAGAATTAACGAATATGTTCTTATCTTAAACTGTAACCTTCAAAAAAAAGAAAAAATATATAAAACCCCACCTACTCTTAAAAAATGAAAAAGTCTGGGTAGTCTATACCTGAGAATTTATTGATTAAAAATTAATGATCTGGTCTTCCCCAACAAAGAGAACAGAAGTAAAATATAGTCCGGATGGGAGAATAATTATACTAAGTCATGAGGAAATAATTTATAAAAGGTTGCCAAGTCTCTTCAAATTTAACAGAAGTATCAAATGTAAGACTGCTCACTTTCTCTAAACTTAGGTGCTTGGTGCACCCTTTCATGTTTTCCTCCTGCTCCTTAATCTTTTCCAGTGGGCATGTAAATATTTATTTGTGCTTGGCAGTTGCTGACAGCTTAGAATTCTTGGAAGATTTTCAAAAACGTTGCGAATCATTAAACAGCTCCAGATAATGAGCCGCCATGAATGTATTTGTTTAATTATTTTCCACTACATGTTTGAACAAAGCTTGATGTTGCCAATGAGATCGTTTTCCTTTCTTGTCCTTTATTCATTCAGGGAGCTCCCACCCAGACCCCAGATGAATGTGTTCTGAATGTGGAACTGAACCACTACATAAAGTGTTAGTCAGGTGCACTTCCTCTGACATGATCTCTGAGTGGATGATACTTTTTGCTTTGAAGGTCTTTGGATTTGCGAATTTAATCAGGATACAAGGGATATGGAAAGGGCCTTTAGATCACTCTGTCATTCACACACAACTCATTACAAAACTTTGATTTTCCATGTACATTATTCCTACTCTGGGAACAGAAGCCATGCACCCTCCTGGAACAGACACAAAACTGATCAAAACTCCAGGTCAACTTGGAGGACAATAATGAGATGAGCCACACATCCCTCCTGCCTGCAGTCTAAAACTGTGTTACAGAATTAGTTCCAATTGAAATAAAAAACGAAAATGTCAGCCGGCATCTATGGTGAGAGAAGAAGAGTTGGTATTTCAGAGCAAGACAAAGCTGATGAGTATTTCTAGCCTTCACTTTTCAAACAAGAAAGATTCCAGCGTCTGCAGTATTTTTCCTTACTGCTTGCTACAAACCTGAGTTTTGCTGGGTCACATGCATTAATACTGCCACGTTTAAGATTGAGCTGCTCTTCCAAGTTCAATGCTTACTTACTTTAGTGGCCTGTTTGTCTGGGAATAGGATTACCATAGTTAGTTACAGATAGAGAACAAATACAAGTGAAGTTCAACAAGTAGAACTTCCCTCTCTATATTTGCGTCAGAAAGAGTGAATTAGAGGCAGTCACTGGAAGATGATAAGTACTATTTTTGGAAGCTTATAGGAGAAAGAAAACACTGAGGTGTTCAAGCCCTTTCACAGTTTTATAGGAAATTATGAGACCACGTAATTCAAGGCAAAACATTTTAAAACTAACATATTTATAGTAGCCAAGAGCAGCTGTTTAAACCCATTGGTTACTCTCATGGTGACCAACTTGGATCTGGATTCAACTCTCTGCTTTCAATATAGCTTCTGCAATGAGATTGAAGTGGTTGGCAAACAACTTTTTAATGACTATCAAATCAGAAAGGCTATGATTGGGAAATTCAACAAGCCATTTGATATTTGCTCACTCTTCAAATACCCGCTCTTCACTATTCAAGGGACCATTGCTCAGGAACCATTTAATATTTGAACCATTGAAAATTATTCATAGTATTCTGTTCCTGTCGTAGATCTACACTAACTACATTAATGGCCAGTATCTTGAATCAATCAAACCATCAAACTTCTGTTCACATAGTGATTGGTGCAATTGGTAGAAATTAAGTTAAATCTAATTCAAACTGTTAAAATCTGTTCAAACTATTCACCCTATCTAATTTGAATTTGATATTAATTAAAAAAACAACCTTGCTTGATATAATTCAAACATAAAACAGTAGAGAAAAAATATATTTCTTGTAAATAACGTATTTCTCGTTTGAGTATAAGTGTGTTTTGATTCATGTAGCCAGGGTATATATTTCCCTCTCACCCAAACACAGTGAAATGAATAGTCAGTTCAATTTTTTTTGGTGGTTCTGAATGAGGGAGGAATGTTGACTGAAACAACTCCAATCTCATTGGATAGTGTCCAGAATCTACACTATGGGCCGAACTAATGCACAGCTAAGCAAAAGCTTTGTTTTGAACATTTCATCCCATTATTTACGCAATGTTGCTTGCAGTGAAACTGGATCTTGTATCTTCGGTTCCACAGTGGTTCAGGTTATCATCAGATGAAGTGTTTTATATAAGTCCAATTATTTTTCTCTTTCTTTCCCTCTCTCACACAATATAGACAGAGGCATAGATAGGGTAGACAGCCAGCACTTTTTTCCCCAGGTCAGGAGTAGCAAACACCAGAGGATATCTGTGCAAAGTGAAGGGAGGAAGATTTAGGGGAGACATCAGGGGTAAGATCCCCCCCCCCACAGAGAAAGTTGTGGGTGCCTGGAAGGCATTACCAGGGTGGTAGTGGAAGTTGGAATAATAGGGGCATTTAAGAGACTCTTAGACAGGCACATGAGGTTTTTGAGGTAGGGGGTTTAGTTTTTTTTAAAAGGTATATATAGGTTGGCATAACATTGTGGGCCAAAGGGCTTGTGCTGGAATGTTCTATTTTCTTTTATGCACCACCCTGTGGTGATGCATTGCTGCCACAGGCTAGGTTATGTGCTCATGTTAGAATTGAAACATGTGGTTGGATGGCTCAACCCAAAATCCACACACTCTCATGGGGATAGCTCAGCAAATCTAAGCTTCATTGGTCAGAAATGATGTTGGGGTGATAGTTGATGTTTGCTGTAAGACTTACATCTGGCTTATTATTTTACAGATTTCTCCAGGATCTTCCTCCAGGCCCAATAGTCCCCTCTCTGCAGTCATTCAGACAAGGTCAAGGGCGAGGTCACGAAGTCCCACCTCACTGCTTCCTTCTTCTGAAAACCCTACTTCATCTGTTGTCGATTTTAATTCTCCACCTATGTTATCCATCTGCTTAGACAATTCAGCAGCGAGACACAGACTCTCGGTGAAACCACGGAATCAGCGATCCCATACCAAGCGAAGATCCTCTTCGGTAAGTGTTACGAACTTGTGCAGAAAGCTGGCTTGGTTTTCATATATATTTTTATCTCCCCGCGCTGTGGGTGGTTGTGCTTGGTGGGTTACGATCACAAGCCTCCTGCCAATGAGTGCGCAGTGGGGGAATGCCAGCAGGGTAGTTGTACATGGGTAGTTGTAGGGAAGTGCAGACAATTCCTATGTTGAGCTCAGATTGACCATTTCCAGTTTCCAGTTGGAACCACCATAATAGAATATAGAACAGCACAGCACAGGCCCTTCTGCCCACACTATTGAGCTGACCTATATTGGAGTGGCATGGTTAGCACAAAGCCTTTACTTTGCCAGTGATCGGGACCAGGATTCGAATCCCACGCTGTCTGTAAGGAGGTTTGTATATTCTCCCTGTGTCTGCGTGGGTTTTCCCCGGAGCTCTGGTTTCCTCCCACCATTTGAGATGTGCCGGAGGTGTAAGGAAATCGGGTGTAAATTGGGCTATTTTCATCCCAGGAGAAAGGTGTTGGCTGTTCACTCTATCCAAACCCCTCATGGTCTTACTCCTAAGAGAAAAAGTCCTAGCTCTGTCAACCTTGATACATTCTCCAATCCAGGCAACATCCAGGTAAACCTCCTCTGCACCCTCTCTGAAGTGTCGACATCCTTCCCCTCATGAGGTATCCAGAACTGAACGCAGTACTCCATATGTGGCCGAATTAGTTTTGTGCAGCTTCAACATTACTTCTATCCCCCAAGGAATGACGGCCAGCACACCATACATTACCTTAACCACCCTATCAACTTGTATGGCAAGCATGAGGGATCTATGGACCTGGACCATAAGATCTCTCTGTTCCTCGACACTGCTAATTAGCATGTACACCACTTTCAAGAACAACCTTTTAAAGTACATCACTTCACACTTAATCCAGTTTGAAAATTTTAATGATAGAGGCACCTGGAGTTTTTCACTTCCTTGCCCAGAATTATGGAAGTTAATTTTGATCTCATAATTTCCTTTAAGTCTGTCAAAGGCTTTGAACACCTCAGTGTTTTCTTTCTCCTATAAGCTCCCAATAATAGTACTTTAAAATTTCCAGTGACTGCCTCTAATTTACTCTTTCTGATGGCAATATAGAAATGCGAGGATAGAAAACTTTTTACTTATTGATCGGCACTTCAGTTTGTTCCTTAACTGTAACTAATTAATCCCATTAACCTTGGAACTACTCCTTCCTTTACAGTTTTGGTTTCTTTCAAAAATAAAATGAGTCTCGAGCCCAGTTGCCACATGGAGATGTAATGTGGATAAGAACACTGACAAACATGAACACCAGATTTACATCCATTTTTGATAAATTTGTGACCGTTATATAAGGCATGGAATTTCTTGTGCAACCACTTTGTACACCCTAGTGCTGCTGTGCAGGCATTTCCCTGCCCCCCCACCCCCCGCACCAATAACATAAAGAGCTGTGTCATGGCCAAACTTCATTTCTGGTGAGGTTTCGGCCATGTAATCTCTGCATCCCAGAAGCTGATGGAAACTCTTAGCAGGCCAGTTGGTAGCTGGGGAAAGAGAAACAGATTTTTAAAAAATCTCTCTTGGTATTGCACAGTCAGTTTGTTTACATTTATTTATTTGATGTATATGTATCTTCACGAGTGCAATTTTGTTGCACAATCGATTAGTGGTAATTCTGTCTCGTCCACAGGAAACGAATCTCAGGGTTGTATGTGATGCTATGTCTGTACTCTGACAATAAATCTGAAAGTAGAATTGGCGTTTCAGGTTGAAGACCCTCATCAAAACCAATGTGAAATATTAACTCTCTGTTATGACAGATGTTATCTGGTCTGCTGAAATGTTATTTTTGTTTCAGACTTTTTCAAGCGGCTCTTTTTTTTGAATTTACGAACTTAAAAAATGGATGTAAAATTGTTGCTCGTTTGTCAGCTTTCTTATCCATAATTTCATAGTTCAGAATCATATCTAGTGCTGCTCACCCACTGAGTAGCGCAGAATGCCAAGCATTATTTAAAAACCGGGCACATTTCTCCTGCAGACACAGGGAGAGTTCTGTATCACGTTCCACCAATTATCTACGAACAGATCATCAAACTAGGATCTCATTCACCACATCCTGAGGTAGTTTCACCAGACTTTCCTTCAAAATAGGGTGGCTTGGTTAGCGTAGAGTTGAGCACAACTCTATTGCAGCACCAGTGATGGGTTTGAATCTGGTGCAGTCTGTCAGGAATTTGTTCTCCCCATGGTATGTTTGCATGGGATTTCCCCAGGTGCTTCTATTCCTCCCACCATCCAAAAACATACTGGGGTTGTAATTTGGTGGCACAGATTTGTGGGCTGATAGGGCCTGTTACCATGCTGTATGTCTAAATTTTTTTTAAAATTTGGTGCCCCGGTTTGCCTGAAGAAATTCTGCCAAGAGGAATGGGTCCACGTTCATCATGTTGAGAACGGACAGTGCTCTCTGCTGTATTACAGGAGCCCAGAGATACCTTAATTATGATAAATGCACCTTGGGCATTCACATCTGGAAAAAGCATTAGTTTGTAGCCAGGCCTCTCAAAATTCAGGCACACCCTGGCACTGGAAACCCTGCACAATAAAAGATCCCTCCTGCATGCAATGTTCTTCAGAAACCTGCACAGATTCCACTCTCCCCTGCATACCCCACCCCCGCACCCCCAGTCATCATCCCAGGAAGGCCATGTAGCCGTGATAATGTGGTGACATGCATTTGTTCCTTGAAAGAGTGCTCAGATTAAGATTTATTTCCAGAGGTCAGAGGTGCGTGAAAAATCCTTCTGATGTGGAAAGTTCAAACCCTAATATGAGGCTTTACTGAAAGCACAATAACACTGATTTGAAACTGGAACTATCCCATTTCACACACAACGGGGATTGCCAGACCGTTTGAACGCTGAATAATGACAAACAAATTTTGAAGCCACTTTAATAATGGTCTGTGTGGAAATATTGCTTTTCACTACTCTATTTGTTCAGGTCATTCTTCTAAATCCTTGCCCTTTCAAACCACACACAAGATGAGACCATCCTTACTACTTTTCATGTCTTTGAAACTATAACCTAAAGTCCCAGATTTTATTTTAATTGGGTTTCAACTGGATCTTTTCTCAGGCTAACCGCACCCTTTCTAGGATGGCCATTCCAAAGGAGGACATGGTCACCATATATTACCATACCATTGGTATTACAAAAGCAACAAATGCCAACACACAGCAGGGTAATACATGGCAACTATGACCATGTCCTCCTTCAGAATGGCCACCCTAGCCCTTTCCAGCCCTTTCCATAAAAGAACATCCCAAATATTACCAAGGGACAAATTGAAGACTAAATTGAAATACATGGCAATTGGTCATCTCCCCATTATTGATCTTCTTGTACCATTAACAGACAGGGGGCTTAGAAGAAATTTGAAGGAGAAAATATTTCTTGTGTCATTTTTATTGAGGAAGCTCAAAACTAGGCATTTTAAAATTACTCTTCATGATCCAGGCGCTACTAAATTTCCGAATGAGGGTCTGTGGTAAGCCTGCTGTGGGCACTGTCACACTACTGTTGGGGACAGGGGCTCCAGGATTTGAGGGTCAGTTACCATGAAGGCCCAATGATGCATTTCCTAGCAGGGTGAGGTGTGAGTTGGAAGGAACCTGCAGACAGTAGTGTTCCTTTGGGCCAGCTGACGGGGGTGGAGATTGAGGGTTTGGTATATGCTTTGGATGAAGCTTGTGTAAGTAATTGCAGTGCAATTTGTAGTTGGTGTGCACTGCAGCCGCTGTATATCAGTGGGGTAGGGAATGCATATTTCAGCTGCATCATGATCTGGTATGGGGGCACAAGTACCCTTGAGCTCTACAAAAGGTAGTGGACACAGCCCAGGACATCACAGCCCCACCATCGAGAACATCTACCATCAGAGAGCAGCAACGATCATCAGGGATCCATGCCACCTAGCACACGCTCTGTTCTCGCTGCTACCATCAGAAAAGAGGTACAGGTGCCACAAAACTCAAACCACCAGGTTTAGGAACAGCTGCTACCCCTCCATCATCAGGCTCCACAACAACAAACTTAATCAGGGGTTCATTTAAGGATTCTTTTTTGATTTTTTTCCCTCTCTGCATGCACAGTCAGTTTGTTTACATTCCTATATTTGTCTGCACGCGTATATTGAGTCCGTTTTCTTTTTGCGCTACCAATAAGGGGGTAATTCTGCCTCACCCACAGAGAAAGATTCTCAAGGTTGTAGTGATGTCATGTATGCACTTTGACAATAAATCTGATTATCTGAAGGGCAGCTGGAATCGAATCACTTGCCCTTTTCCAATTTGCTCGTTCTTCAAACTGCAGCTGTGAGATGAGATGATGCGCTGAGAGTTTTTTGTCATAAACCTAAATGAAATGACATTCTTCTTGTCTGCATTTATACAGGTGCATGAAATCCACTGATAAACAATAAATTTAAATTTCACAAGGAAAAGAGAGTTAATAAATCTAAAAAGATGGGTCGCAGTTTGTGCAAAAAATGTGATGTTGCATTAACTCAGACCAATAAAGTGACTTTTTTTTAAATTATCTGGCCCAATCATTAATTTAAAGTAAGGGCTGCTGCCCAAAAAAAACCAAAACAGGCTGGAAAATGAGTGTGAATCCTTCCCACTGTTGTTACAGAGATTACTTTCTGATGCAGTTGGTGAGTCGATGTATCATGTGCCTGAACTGAAGGAGGAAAATGAACAAGAAATCATCAAGGACAATGCAGAATTTGCTGTTCCTGAAATGAATCTGGATCAAAGAGCAGAAAGTCCAACAGTGGTTCCCCCTCGGGGAGAACCTCTGGCACTTTCCATAATTATGCCAGAAGCCATCAACACAATCGAACAAAGATCCGATGAGTCTCCCCTTGTCGATGCCTCCAGTCAGCAAGACAGTGCTGCATCTCACGACATTTTGGATGACATTGATCCTCTCGAAGCATGCTCTGTACCTATAGTTCCATCAGAAATTGCAGATGTCACACCGAGGGAACTTGACCCTCTAGATGTGAGTGCTACCCAGGTTTCTGTTTTATCGGGCTCTGTGGAGATAGGGTCTATGGTTGTCATTTCTGATGATTCCTCTTCACTTGATGTTGCTGATCCATCAGAGGAAGAGAAGGATGTGAATATTTGGGAAATCCCTGTGAATTCCAGAGCAGGTGACGCACAAGCAATTCCTGTTGATAGAGCCTTTGTTAATGAAACTGAATATCCAATGCAGACTCTGGTCCAGTCGGACATATCGTTGATAGACTCTGACAAACTATTTTCAAGTGCACCCGAGGGGGCACAAAGCAGCGAAGGAGAATCTTTGCAAGAAGATCCACATGCACGCTCTGAACAAGTCAAAGAGGAACCAACACCAGACAAACCTGTAGCTTGCTCAAACGAGCAAATGGCGATAGAACTCTCAAATCACGAAGACACAATTGATGAAAGGTTCAGCAGGATTGCATTGGCTCAGGTGTCTGAGATGTGTTCCCAGACTGTTGATGCTTCGAACACATTGAAGGATTTTTCTGTTTTGGAAGCTGCTCATGGCAGCAGCCCGGAAGATAGGGATACTTCAGTATTCAAGCCAGCCAGCAATAAAATATCAGAAGAGAAAATACTAAGCCGACAGAGTTCATTTAAGAAAAGTAGCCAGGGCTCCTTTAAATTCTCAATTTCCTCAGCATGGAATAGATCCAAGAATAATGGTGCTAAATGCTGTGGTGCTCACACATCCGACTTGGAGGTTTCATCTAAAACCAGCCCTCAGAAAGTCAGCTCGTTTCTGGGAAAAGAGAGCAAGGTAAAGGATGAAGGAGTAACCCTTCATGAGCCCTCTGCAACAAAAGCAGAGGGACAGGAGAATGAGGCAGCACACAAGAAAGATGAAGAGGGAAGGAGTGCATTTGGTGTTAGACTCCGCAGTACTTCCTACTGCTCAAGATACAAAAATGTTCCTCACACTGAGAACAGAGAGGTAGCCAAACGCCCCAGTGCAGAGGCCTCTTTGGAGTCCGGAGATTGTCCATCACAACCGAGCGCTGAAAACACTGAAGTCAAAAAGCCACCTGAAGGGACCTCATTAATTGACGATGGGAATCTGAGAACAAAATCTACAGAAAACCTTGCTGCAAGGCCAATCTTACCGAAAAAACCGATCCTGCAAAATTTGAACCCTTCCTCGACAGCATTGGACAAAACCAAGACAGTCAAATCCACGCAGGAAAGACTGAAAGATTCAGAGAGGAAAATGAGTGTCAGCAAAAACTCTGGTAAGAAAATGCATATGCATGAATTAATAAAGAGGTGACATTTAATTTATCTGTATGGGAGTTAGAAATTTGCAATGTCCATTTTGCAAAGCCCAATTTCCTCCATGAGTTCATCTCAATCCCCTCTTCCCTCTTTCCCCTGCCCCCTCACCTCAATCCTCTCTCCCCATCCCCACTTCCCCTTCCCTACCATTCCCTTTAGCCCCTTCCCCACCATCAACCTTTCCCCCTCTCCTGCTTCCCCATGCCCCGATCCCCTTCACTCCTACCCCTTCTCAGTCTCACCCTCCTCTTCCCCGCCCCATCTTCCCTCCCCGTTTTCCCCTCCCCGTTTTCCCCTCCCCTGTTTCCTCCACTTTCCTTCCCCCTCTTCCCCGCCCCCTTTCTCTGCCCCCTCTTCTTTGCCCTTCCCTTTCTCCACCCCCCTCTCTGCCACCAACCCTCCCTTCTCCTGCCTCCCCATTCATTCCCTTCCCCCCTCCCCCCACCATATTCATCCAGGACATTTTTAGGATGGACCAATGATTTGGAGTTGCTAACATGCTTTTGCTAACATACTTCACTCAAATCGCACCGGCATAAAGAAATGTTTAGTGTTCTTGTGCTTATTGGAAGAGTACAGTCTTTCATTTGGTGTCTGTTGTAGGTAATTCATATTTCTGTACATTTTTATTACCCTAAATATTTTTTATAACTGGGCCATGACTGCCGTGATTTAGACTTCCATTGTGACCATGCAAAAGTAACATTAAAATAAAGATTAAAGTAGATAATAATTTGTAGTCGTACTGCCTGAGACCCACAATTATTTCATTGTATTGTATTGGAATATTTGTGCTGGTCTTCCCCAATTCTACAAATATTTTAGGATTGAAATTATTTTTGAAATAGTCCCATTTTTAAAATCTGTTGGACTCTTTCACTTGTGAAAGACCACGAGAATACTTGTGTCCTGAATAGAGTTTTTGTCAAATTTCATCTGATAGAAATTGGACGTACCCTCAGTGTTTTCAGTTGAAGCACCACAACTTGCCAGGTGACATGAGTATGTGTGATGTGGCTTGCAGGCCTTTTGTGTCTTGGCGACACTTGCACAACCTTTCTTTGACATTTTTGTTATAGCCTGTGAGTTGTCCATTCCTGGACCACTGGCTCTCAGCTACCACTAGTTCTGGGTTGCAGCAAGCTGTTACAGATGGATTGGAAAGACCCGAGAGCTGCCAAGACTGATCTTGGCCTGGACCAGAACAAGTTATGTTCTGGAACTTGTTGCCAGGAGGGGTGGTGGAAATAAAAAAAAGGT
Source organism: Narcine bancroftii (assembly GCF_036971445.1). NCBI lineage: Eukaryota > Metazoa > Chordata > Chondrichthyes > Torpediniformes > Narcinidae > Narcine > Narcine bancroftii. The sequence goes on from NC_091475.1 coordinate 192,985,256, forward strand.
AGTCAGGAAGGTATATATAGACCTCATGGAAATATAGACAGAGAAATGTTAGATACAGTTTCAACAGGACAAATCTGAGGTGTTGTATTTTGAGGTCAAGTACAAGAGGAAAGTACACAATAAACAGCAGGACCCATCAGGAACGTTAGTGTACAGGGGGATCTTTGGGTGTGTCCATGGCTCCTTGAAAGTGGCAACATAGGAGATAGGGTGGTAAAGAAGGCATTTGGCATAAATGGCAGTGAATATGTAAAAAAAAATGGGCCTTGGACTAATCCCATTTCCAAGCTCTTGGTCAATCCACAGTGATTCAGGTAAAACTTGTGGTTTAAAAATGTTTTGTGAAACATGTGAACAAAATATTTAAAAAGATAAGGGGGGGGAAATGTAGTTCGGTTGAAGGAACCCTAATAGTGCAAGGGTTGTACCTGTTGGAAATGATCTCAGGTGCAGCTATGTCAATGCAAGGAGGCCAAATTTGGAGCATTGTGTGCAGTTTTGGTCACCCATCTACAGGAAAGCTATCAATAAGATTTAAAGAGTGCGGAGAATGCTAGGATGCTGCTGGGACCTTCACGAACAGTGTTACAGGTAAAAGTTATACAGGTTACGATTTTATTCCCTGGAACATAGAAGAATAAGGGGAGATTTGATGGAGGTATTTAAAATTATGAGGGGACAGACAGAGTAAATATAGGTCGGCTTCTTCCACTGAGAGTAGGTGAGATACAGACCAGAGGATGTGGGTTAAGGGTGAAAAGGGGAACTTTTTCACACAGAGAGCTCTGGGAGTGTGGAATGAACTGTCAGCTGAAATGGCGAATGCAGGCTCAATTTTCACATTTAACAACATTTGACAGGTACATGGATGGGAAGGATATAGAGAGCTATGGACTGGGTGCAGGTCTGTTGGACTAGGCCGAATAATAGTTCGGCACAGACTAGAAGGGCCAAAAGGCCTGTTTTCTGTGTTGTAATGTTCTGATACTTGCAGCGTCTAATTATTTTCATTTCTTGGGAGATTTGAATTTCAACTATTCTTTAACTGTTGATTAGCATTGAGCATAGGAGGGATTAAAATAATGTGTTGGTTGGGATAGGGAGCTGCCACTCTGTTTTCCCTTTGGGGGACAAAAGTCCTGTGGTGCAATCTTAGCTCAGCCATTATAATTGTCAACACATTATATCTCTCTGGAACAGACAGGAGTCTGTACACAAATGCAGATTGCCCTCCAACACTAGTTAGTTGGTGACAGTCCCTTGAGTTAAAACTCCAGGCCAACTGGTGCAAATGATTGGAGTCACTCTGTTGGTAATCCTAATGACTTCTACTGGGAGCCAGATCAACAAATCAATGCAACTTGATGAAGGTTCAAAATTCATTCCTAATCTAAATGATTATCAATAGAGAAGGATACTTTAAGCTAATTGTTAACTTTCCCATAATAATTCTACGTCATTAGCTACAATAAAAACAAAAGTTAATTGTGCAGTTGCTGTTTTTAAATAGGTTTGGATATTTGTTTACCTCTCTTTGAAGCTCATGCCTCGATCACCACCAAGCATTCTTCAAAGGTCTACAAGTTTTGTTACCAACTATAATCCTGCAGATTTTATATCGATTACTTCTGACCATGAGCAGAATGGAATAAAATGGAAATGAAGAAATCAAAACCAAAATTAAAAAAAAAGGATGAGAGGAATGGGAAAAGCAGTAATAATGAAAGATGCATCACATATTATATGGCCTGTGACAATGTCGTTGGAATTAATTTACTCCACAGAGATTGAAACTGGCAGCTTCCCAGTTTATGTGGCTTGGATCTACAATGGACATTTGCCAGCAATTGGCAATACTTTCTCCTGCTGAGAGAAAATGATCTTCACCATAGAAACTGGAACAATAGCTTGAACTGAATTTAACACAAACTGCAAGAGCACAGTAATACAGTTTCTCCTTCAGAATGGTGTCTTCCAAATTAGATATAGAATTGCTGATGTCAGTTGAATGTACAGTAATTGCACTTCCTCTTTAAACAATTTTGTTTACATTCTTCTTGATTTAATTTGCTAGCCTAGATGATTGGCCTTATCCTGAGATTATTTGTCTCCATTTTATTTTGTCTTGCTTGCTCCTTAATGGTTGCATCACCTGATTTTATGAACAAATTGTATGCCAGCAAAGCAATATTTGTAGGTTCGGAGGAGCAGATCCAAAGTGAAACACCTACTGAAGACGCTAGAAATCTAAAATAAAAACTGAAAATATTAGAAGCACTCAGTGGCAGAATCTATGGAGAGAGAAACCAAATTGATGGATCTGATTGATAAAAATTCATTAGGAAGGTCAGTAATCAACCTGAAACATAAACACCGTTTCCTTTTCTGCAATTCGGACCCAAGTATTTCTGGCATTATCTTTTTTTTAAACCAGAAGAATCCTGGATTTATTGAATCTTTATGGCATGGTAGGATGCCTTTTGGGCCATCAAGTGGCCCCATTTCTCCCCAAAGCCCTGCAGTTCACGTTTGCTCCAGTGCATATCCAGATTCTTTTGAAAATATACAGACTCTATGGCATCAGAATTAATCCTGCAAGGCCGCTAACCTGAAACATTTGCGCTGCTTCTCTCTCCATGGATGCTGCTTGACCAGCTGAGTATTCCAACTATTCTGGTTCATTTCGGAGTTTCAACAGGCTGCAAGCTATTTTTTTGCTTCTGATCTACCAGTAAATCTAACATGAGTGTCAACTTACAAATTTTATTGAGCTAACATTCTGTTTTTTAACTAAATGAAATTAATGCAGGTATATGCAAACAGGTAAGGCATAAAAATAGAGGGCAAAACAGCCCAAGAAATTGGATCAAGAATATCAACCAATGCTTCAAGAGAAAGTAACAGTTGCTCCATTTTCTTTAAAAAAAATGCCATTACACTTGTATATTTTACCCAATGCTCTTTGTTCCAATCCTAGAGCTGTCTGTTAGTACCCTATCTAGACTCTGTCCCTTGAATTTCACTTCTACTGGTTGACCCATCCCACGAAACCAGCTGTGTAATCTCGGCATTTCAGTGCAGTATTAAGAGTGTTGCATTTGCTGGTATCTTTCAGATGAGACTTTAAATCAATCACCCCTTTGTCCTTTCACATGGACATGTTATATCTGAGGAAAAGTGTATAGTTCTCCCAGCATTTATCCCTCAAGCAATGTCAGTGTAACAAATTACCTGGTTGTTGTCATTTCGTGGAACCTTGCTGCCCACTTGCAATTGCTACACAACTATTTATTCAGCTCGTTGAAATGGCAGCTTTTAACTGCCTCCACAGAAGACGAGACATTAAAAGCGTACAGGGAGAGGGAGCCTGCTCTAAGGAGGAACACGTGCCTCCTGCTAACAACCACATTTATAGTAATCTGCCTCTCTGTCATGTGTAGCCTAAATGCTCGCAGATCTTAGGAAGTAAATGAAAGCACAGTACCCATAATGTGTGACTGCTTTAACAAAGAAAAGGACAGGGATGAAATTCTAGAGCACTCTCATGGAATGAATATGACTGAGCTTTTTGCAGTTGACCTTATATTAGCCATTTAATTTCCCCGAGAAAATGGCTGTTTTTTTAAACAATTTTCTGTCATACTTTTTCCAAGTGGTGCACAACCATTGTATTATAGATATCTGTAACAGGATAGAAGTCCACTTGGTAAAGGTAAAGGTTCCATTATTGTCACATACTACATTTAGAATGTAACATACATGAAATTCTTTAACTTTGTCCACCGTAAGGAAGACAGAGAATCGTTACTGTGTGCAAATGAACCATTAGTTATATATGTTGCTCAGGTTGGACTAAAATTACCTGCTGGGGTTGGGGGTGGTGGGGAGGGGAGGATTTAGTATCTAGGGAAAAGAGCGCCCATGGCAGGCACTGAAATTGCGCCCCTCCCCCCCTGTTAAAACTTACTGCAATCCTTTACTCCCACCTTTCAAAATGTTCAGGGATTGTAGGATAATTGGATCCAATGGGGGGCACGGGACTGCTACCACGCTGTATGTCTACATTTAATTTAATTTAAATTTTAGATATATGTCATTATTCATGTACCTGCCCCAGTTCTTCTTTGCGCAGACCATTGCTGCATCTATTCTTTAATTGACAACCCACACTTGTTAGAAGACTGCTGTATCCTGTGTCATCTACCCTCACGTGACTGTATGAACAGCCACCATCAACCAGTTCGTCCCAAAATCTGTCTGAAAACCCTCAGTGACTCGGGCATTTAAAACTGCTTTTGTATAATTAAGATATGCGACAATGTCACTACGAGAACTTGACTTTTCCCAAGATGCTTCTTGCTGCCCATATACTATGCTCGTTGTCTATCTGTTTGTCATGGCCAAGTTTTTAATCACTGAGCCACTGTATGGCGACCTGACCAACAAAACGATCGTACTTAAAATATTGGGTAAAAGCATGTGCACATTTCCCGCTGAGTTTCTCCAGCATTGTGTTTCTACTATGTTATTTAAAGCTATTTACATTTTCAGGAATTGTCATTCTCAGGGAAGTCATGCTTAAAAGTAAGTTTGCGCTTCATGTTTTGCAGCCAAACGAACTGGTAGACTTTTTTGAGGTTATTTCTCACCCCAATACATATTCTTTTCTTTTCATGGCGGAATCTGCAGTCGGCGATGAATCTTGCTCTGAGTTGCTGGCTGGGAGTGGTAATATAAATTAGTGTTGACTGATTAATTTCATAATCGAACTGACCAGAGTATTTATTTGGTAACACAGGCCCACTGGCCCATCGAAGGTGCAGCACATTCTGGGCATAGGGCTGTTGGATGTGGAGTTCAGTGCCAGCCCGTGTTATTTGCGTGGATCGCAGCCCATGCCAAGTCGATATTTCATCCAACTTGTGCGGAGTGCTGGGAATGTGGCCGGTGGTGGGTAAACAGCTGGGCAGGTCGCCCAGTGCCGACGTGCTGACACCAGGCAGCCGAGGCTCTGCACTGCTCGGTTGGGCTCTGGGTGCACTCCAGGTGGGTGCGCCGTACTTCCAGCAAATTTTCTGGGGCCAGGCCTACCGTCTTGTGTGCTCTGAGTCCGAGTCCTCTTCCTGGGGGAGTCTGCCAAGCAGGTTGTGGGGGAGGGGGAAATTCCTGCTGGACTTTCCTGCTGTGAGTGGGGGAGAAAGGGAAGGGGAGTTGGGTGGGGGAGAGGTGAGGGGGCAGAGAGGTGGTGAGGATGGGAGAGGGGTACGAGTGGGGGATGAGGGAGAGAAGGGAGTTGGGAGAGGAAGGTAAAACACTATACTTGTCACAAAACAATGGTATAAATTGTTAATATGAATTGAACATTGCCACAGCACCCTTAACTTACAAGTTTAATTCACTAACGTTAGGCAAATTCTGCCCTTTTCTTTAATATTTTGCTTTTGAGCAGGCAGCAATAAATCAAGTGTAGCAGGGAGCAGCTTTGCACTTTAACCCCAGGCATTGCCTTTTTGAGCCAGCCCACTATTAATCAAATTGTACAGAGATCGACAGCATCGAGTCCACGCTGCTGAAGATCCAGCTGCGCTGGATGGGTCACGTCTCCAGAATGGAGGACCATCGCCTTCCCAAGATCGTGTTATATGGCGAGCTCTCCACTGGCCACCGAGACAGAGGTGCACCAAAGAAGAGGTACAAGGACTGCCTAAAGAAATCTCTTGGTGCCTGCCCCATTGACCACTGCCAGTGGGCTGATCTCGCCTCAAACCGTGCATCTTGGCGCCTCACAGTTCGGCGGGCAGCAACCTCCTTTGAAGAAGACCGCAGAGCCCACCTCACTGACAAAAGGCAAAGGAGGAAAAACCCAACCCCAACCAACCAATTTTCCCCTGCAGCCGTGTCTGCCTGTCCCGCATCGGACTTGTCAGCCACAAACGAGCCTGCAGCTGATGTGGACTTTTACCCCCTCCATAAATCTTCGTCCGCGAAGCCAAGCCAAAGAAAAAAAAAAATATTCAGCTGCTCTCTTGCCAAAGTAAAGAAACATTTTATTCTATAAAATAGGCGATCTCGATGACAATTATATTTACAAACGTGGTGGCTCTCATGGTGAACCGGCCCCACTTATATTACTGCACCGGCAGGGCAACCGCGGGAAGATGGCGCCATCAGGGGATCTCAGTGCCTTGTGGCTTAGGCCAAAGAGTGTGCCTCAGTGAACGTGATGACATCACCGCCAGCGCGGGGTGGAGCTCACGCCGCCTTTACAGGGCGTGCATGAAGTTTGAATAAATCAGTTCAACCCCCTCAGTTTCAGAATTAGTAGCTGCCACTACATTGGTGACCCCAGTGAGTTCAGGCGTTTTTCTGGCCTCCCGACATGGATTCAGCAACAGTCAATGCGGTCGCGGTGAAACTCTTCCCCCCCCTCCCGCCCCTGGACGCATCGCCCACACACTTGGTTTGGACAGGCGTGAGCGCAGATTCACCTCAGACAAATCAGTTCAGACGCCACGATATTTTACCATGTTGTGAGCGCCCTTGACCAAGAAACTGCTGCCAGGGTGGATGACCTGATCCTCAACCCACAGGAGGAAGGTAAATACCTCGCCCTCAAAAGCCTCCTCCTTGGCACCTTCGGCCTCTCCCGTCAGCAGCGCGCCACCAGGCTCCTACACCTGGACAGTCTGGGCGACAGAACCCTATCTGCCCTCATGGACGAGATGCTCGCATTGACAGAGGGCCATAAACCCTGCCTGATGTTTGTGCAGGCTTTCCTCAAGCAGATGCCTGAAGACATCCAACTCCTGCTGGCAGATGAGGATTTCTCAGATCCATGCAGAGTCGCAGCCCACGCAGACGTGCTCTGGCGGACGAAATGAGAAAACGAGGCCGCCCTCAGTCAGGTCACCCGCCCTGGACCCAGCCGGCCGCAGGCGCCCCCCCAGCACAAACCAGAAGAGCTACACACCACCTGGTGCTTCTACTATTAATGCTGGGGGGCACAAGCCCGCAAGTGCAGGCAACCCTGTTTGTTTCAGGGAAACGACCCAGCCAGCCGCCCTTGATGGCTGCGATGGCTGGCCACACTAACAGCCTCCTGCATGTAACAGATAGTGGGCGACGTTTCCTGGTGGACACCAAAGCAGATCTGAATGTGCTTCCCCCGACTGCCCTCAAGACCCACACCCGAGCATGAAGCCCCATGCTACGGGCAGCCAACGGATCCACGATCAAGACTTTCAGCACAAGGAGTGCCCAGATCCAGATTGGCAAGGACAGGTTTCGCTGGAAGTTCGTACTAGCCACGGTGGGCACAGCGCTGTTTGGAGCTGACTTCCTCTGGGTGCACTGCCTGTTTGTAGACGTTAAAGGCAAGCAGTTGGTGCATGCCCGCATGTTTCAAACCATCCGCCTTGATTCCACAAACGCGTGCGACCTGGGAATAGCTTCCATTAGAGCCCCCAAGGACGAGTATACTCAATGAATTCCCCACCATCCTGCAGCCTCAGTTCACTTCTGCCAGGCCCCAGCACGGCATCCGTCACCACATCTCAATCCAGGGCCCCCCCCACGCCAAAGCCAGACGGTTTCCCCCAGAGAAGCTACAACTGGCAAAGGAGGAGTTCTCCCAACTACAGGAGCTGGGGAAACTACCGTCATCTCAAAGGACTGATACCCCATCCCACATATACAAGACTTTAGAGCCAACTTGCATGGCACCTGAGTTTTCTCGAAGATCAACCTGGTACACGGTTACCACCAAATTCTGGTCCAACCGACGATTTTGGCAAAACCGCCATCATCAACCCCCTTTGGTCTATTTGAGTTTCTATGGATGCCCTTTGGCCTTAAAAACATGGCCCAGACATTTCAGTGGCTAATGAACGCAGTGGGAAGAGACCTGGATTTTGTGTTTATCTATCTCGATGACATTCTCATTGCCAGTCAGGACCACGGTGAATACAAGGTCCACCTCCCCACACTACTCTCTTGTCTAGCAGAGTTCGACCTCACTGTCAACATGACCAAATGCCAGTTCGACAAGGAGTCCCTGCAGTTCCTGGGCCATACCGGACGGGGCCGCCCCATCACCTGAAAAGGTCACAGCTGTACCCCAGTTCCCAAAGCCCGACACCCTCAAAAGTCTACAAGAATTCACCGGGATGAAATTGACCACTGATCGCCGCCAAAAGTAAGTCTCTGGAATGGACGGAAGAGGCTGAAACAGCCTTCATCGCGACTAAGGCCACCCTGGCGAGTGCCACCCTACTGGTCCACCCTCAGCCCGACACCCACATTGCACTCTCAGTGGACGCTTCAGCCACGGCCATTGGGGGCGTCCTAGAACAATTGGTGAATGGCCAGTGGCGTCCACTTGTGTTCTTTAGCAAGTACCTACGCCCTCCTGAACTTAAGTACAGCACCTTCGACAGGGAGCTTCTGGCCCTGTACCTTTCCATCAGGCTCTTCCAGTATATCCTGGAGGGCAGGCCATTCACAGTGTTCACCGACCACAAACCTCTCACCCAAGTCCTCGCCATTGGCAAAGACCACTGGTCAGCGCGCAAACAGCAACATTTGTCTTGCGTCTCTGAATTCACCACCAACATCTGACACAGAGCAGGTAAGTGCAATGTCATTTGTAGACATGCTCTCGCGGCCCACCATCCACAACCTGTCCCCCGGCCTGGACTACACCCAGCTAGCGTAGGCACAGAAAGAGGATGAGGAAATACAGGCCGTTGCCAGAAGCCATCCCGCAAAAAGACACTTCCGCCGAGTCCTGTGCCGGAACTCTGCTCCCCCACTAGATCGCCAGGTTCGGCGTTCTGCCACACATGACGAGTGACAGGGGCTCCCAGTTTACAGCTGGTGAACCTTCTGGGGAACAAGCTCCACCATACCACCGCGTACCATGCTCAGACTAACAGTCTCGTAGAGCGCTTCCACCGGTACCTCAAGTCGGCTCTCATTGGCACGCCTCACCGGCCCCAAGTAGACGGAAAAATTGCCCTGGGTCCTGCTTGGCATCAGAACGACCCCAAAGGAAGACCTACAGGTTTCGTCCACAGAGCTGGTCAACAGTGCACCGTTGTCGCTACCCGGGAAGTTCTTCAGCCCAAGCACTGGTTCCGCGACTGAGAATCGGACCCCACTGGCAGACTTGCGCGACAAGCTCACCTCACTCATGCCCCCACCACCGACCCACCACGGCAGCCACCCGTCTTGCACCCCCAAAGAGCTGGCCATGACAGACTTCGTTTTCGTCCAGTGAAACCCACGCCCCTGCAGCGCCCCCTATGATGGCCCCTACAAAGTCCTGAAACGCTCAGGCAAAACATTCACTTTGGACATTGGGGGCAGGGGGGAGATAATCATGGACGATAGACTCAAGGCGGCACACTTAGACCTTAGCCAGCCAGTACTGATGACCTGACCTAAAGAGCGGGGTTGGCCGCCCAAGCAGCGAGATGCGTGCTGGTTCTGGGGGTGGGTGGGTTGTGTGGTGGCGCATATCTCTCGTGGTGAACCGGCCCTGCTTGTATCACTGTGCCGGCAGAGCAGCTGCGGAAAGATGGCACCGTTGGGGGATCTCAGTGCCTCGTGAACTGTTTACTGTCCCCACAGGTCTTGACCAGAGACCATCTACTTTGTGGAGAATCTGCCTTTATTCATGCACTGTGCCTCCGGCCATCCACAATGGAAAGGCTTTTTCTCTATTCAGCTCTCATAAAAGTTAAAACATGCTCTCCACCTTTGGCCAAGATCTTTCAGAAGATGAAGAATTCTTAGAAAAGTACAAAGAATGAAGGACTTCAGTTTGCTAGACCCAAGAAAATGATTGTGTTCTGAAGGCAAGATTGACCAATAAGAGACTTAAAAGGCATGTTCAAAATGGAACAGTAAAAAAAAATGATTTGAACTGGCAGGAACCAAAGAAGACATAGGAGTCTGTAAATCAATGGTTCTCAACCTTTTTCTTTCCACTCACATCCCACTTTAAGTAATCCCTATGCCATTGGTGCTCTGTGATTCTTAAGGGATTGCTTAAGGTGGGATGTGAGTGGGAAGGGAAGGATGAGAATTACTGCTCTGGACCCAATTGTTACTGAAATATTTTGTTTGAGAAAAATTGTCATTGGCCCATTTACTTTGGAGTTATGAAACCATGCGTATCAACAGCTCCCTCAACAGCCCCTAAGGCTAGAGCTGGATGAGGTTCCCACCCTGGATGAGACATATAAGGCAATCGAACAACTGAAAAGTGGCAAAGCAGCAGGTATGGATGGAATCCCCCCAGAAGTCTGGAAGGCTGGCGGCAAAACTCTGCATGCCAAACTGCATGAGTTTTTCAAGCTTTGTTGGGACCAAGGTAAACTGCCTCAGGATCTTCGTGATGCCACCATCATCACCCTGTACAAAAACAAAGGCGAGAAATCAGACTGCTCAAACTACAGGGGAATCACGTTGCTCTCCATTGCAGGCAAAATCTTCGCTAGGATTCTACTAAATAGAATAATACCTAGTGTCGCCGAGAATATTCTCCCAGAATCACAGTGCGGCTTTCGCGCAAACAGAGGAACTACTGACATGGTCTTTGCCCTCAGACAGCTCCAAGAAAAGTGCAGAGAACAAAACAAAGGACTCTACATCACCTTTGTTGACCTCACCAAAGCCTTCGACACCGTGAGCAGGAAAGGGCTTTGGCAAATACTAGAGCGCATCGGATGTCCCCCAAAGTTCCTCAACATGATTATCCAACTGCACGAAAACCAACAAGGTCGGGTCAGATACAGCAATGAGCTCTCTGAACCCTTCTCCATTAACAATGGCGTGAAGCAAGGCTGTGTTCTCGCACCAACCCTCTTTTCAATCTTCTTCAGCATGATGCTGAACCAAGCCATGAAAGACCCCAACAATGAAGACGCTGTTTACATCCGGTACCGCACGGATGGCAGTCTCTTCAATCTGAGGCGCCTGCAAGCTCACACCAAGACACAAGAGAAACTTGTCCGTGAACTACTCTTTGCAGATGATGCCGCTTTAGTTGCCCATTCAGAGCCAGCTCTTCAGCGCTTGACGTCCTGCTTTGCGGAAACTGCCAAAATGTTTGGCCTGGAAGTCAGCCTGAAGAAAACTGAGGTCCTCCATCAGCCAGCTCCCCACCATGATTACCAGCCCCCCCACATCTCCATCGGGCACACAAAACTCAAAACGGTCAACCAGTTTACCTATCTCGGCTGCACCATTTCATCAGATGCAAGGATCGACAATGAGATAGACAACAGACTCGCCAAGGCAAATAGCGCCTTTGGAAGACTACACAAAAGAGTCTGGAAAAACAACCAACTGAAAAACCTCACAAAGATAAGCGTATACAGAGCCGTTGTCATACCCACACTCCTGTTCGGCTCCGAATCATGGGTCCTCTACCGGCACCACCTACGGCTCCTAGAACGCTTCCACCAGCGTTGTCTCCGCTCCATCCTCAACATCCATTGGAGCGCTTACACCCCTAACGTCGAGGTACTCGAGATGGCAGAGGTCGACAGCATCGAGTCCACGCTGCTGAAGATCCAGCTGCGCTGGATGGGTCACGTCTCCAGAATGGAGGACCATCGCCTTCCCAAGATCATATTATATGGCGAGCTCTCCACTGGCCACCGTGACAGAGGTGCACCAAAGAAAAGGTACAAGGACTGCCTAAAGAAATCTCTTGGTGCCTGCCACATTGACCACCGCCAGTGGGCTGATAACGCCTCAAACCGTGCATCTTGGCGCCTCACAGTTTGGCGGGCAGCAGCCTCCTTTGAAGAAGACCGCAGAGCCCACCTCACTGACAAAAGGCAAAGGATGAAAAACCCAACACCCAACCCCAACCAACCAATTTTCCCTTGCAACCGCTGCAATCGTGTCTGCCTGTCCCGCATCGGACTTGTCAACCACAAACGAGCCTGCAGCTGACGTGGACTTTTTACCCCCTCCATAAATCTTCGTCCGCGAAGCAAAGCCAAAGAAAGAAAGAATGAAACCATGCACATAACGAGTCAATGAGGTACGATTAAAAGTGATTTTCAAACTTTTTCTTTCCACCCACATACCACCTTAAGCAATCCCTTACGAATCGCAGAGCACCTATGGCATAAGGATTACTTAAAGTGGTATGTGAATGGATAGAGAAAGGTGGAGAATACTGTAACCTGGAGCAATAACCAAACTGCTGGAAGAACTCAGTGGGCCAGGCAGCATCTGTGGAAGTAAAGGGGTTGATGCAGGGTCTCTAGATGAAGTGTTGACTGTTACTTTATTTCCAAAGATTCTGCCTGACCTAGTGTGTTCTTCCAATAGTTTGGTTAACTTTTTTGCAAGAACTGACTAACACAGATATAAGAGCTAGTGCAAGGGAGGAGATATCCATTTTAAAGCTGCAAGTCCTGATCGTCATTCTGTGCCTGAGATGGTACAATTTCATAACTGAATGATTTCCATCCATTAATTCTTCCTCCTTGCTCGTCCCTTGGACTCGAAGATCTCTTGGAATGTTGTGTGTATCTTTCTTAATGAAGACAAAACTATTTCCATGTACTCCATTGTAAATGCCTCAGTTTCTGACCACAAAAGACCTCCATTTGTTTTAAGTTGTCTCTTTCTCTTTTCATGCCAGAAGAAGGTTTTGCAGTCAATTTTTATGTTCCCTGCAAGTTTCCTCTCATTTTCCGTTGAAGGTTTTCCGACCAAAACATTGACTATATATTTCCTATCATGGATACTGCATTTTGAGTGTTGTTCCAGTTTTCCATCATCTGCAATCTCTCGTTTCCTGAAGTTTCCTCTCATACTCTATTTTCCATCTTTTAAAAGACCCTTTGTCATACTCAGCTGAATTTTAAATATCTCCAAGTCCTCAGGTTTTCTACTTTCCCAGGCCAATTTATGTGTCCCTCTTGGTTTCAATGCTCTTCCTCATTTCCCTCATTAGCCACCTTTCCTGCAGATGATCTTTAAATATCTGCCCTTGTCTACCTTCCACTCCTTCTGCATTGTCCCGTTATACACTCCCAGAGCATGGGTTAGACACGGAGTGAAGCTTCCTCTGCATTGTCCCATCACACACTCCCAGAGCATGGGTTAGACACGGAGTGAAGCTTCCTCTGCATTGTCCCATCACACACTCCCAGAGCATGGGTTAGACACAGAGTGAAGCTTCCTCTGCATTGTCCCATCACACACTCCCAGAGCATGGGTTAGACACGGAGTGAAGCTTCCTCTGCATTGTCCCATCACACACTCCCAGAGCATGGGTTAGACACGGAGTGAAGCTTCCTCTGCATTGTCCCATCACACACTCCCAGAGCATGGGTTAGACACAGAGTGAAGCTTCCTCTGCATTGTCCCATCACACACTCCCAGAGCATAGGTTAGACACGGAGTGAAGCTTCCTCTGCATTGTCCCATCACACACTCCCAGAGCATGGGTTAGACATGGAGTGAAGCTTCCTCTGCATTTTCCCATCACTCACTTCCAGAGCATGGGTTAGACACGGAGTGAAGCTTCCTCTGCATTGTCCCATCACACACTCCCAGAGCATGGGTTAGACATGGAGTGAAGCTTCCTCTGCATGTCCTGTCACACTCTCCCAGGACATGGTTTAGATACAGAGTGAAGGAATAAGCTGTGATTGGAAGCTAATTTCTGCTGCCTACCATTTTATTCTCACTGCCTAGTTTATTTCAGACACATCTGTCTTTTCCACTACCTGTCTGTATCTGATTTCTATATTTATGTATTTGTTGGGACTTGATTGTTGTATACAAATATTTTCCATTTTTCTTACTTCATTCACATTTTAAAATGTATAGTTATTCAGTTGGAAGTACAATGCTCATTATCCACCAGGATAATTGAAGCAATATTCATACCCTCTCCCAGACTGACATCCCCGACACTGAGTCTGATGTTGGGTAGGCCATGTTGTTTGCTCAATTTGCTCAACACCAGTCTCCCAAAACAGTCTCTGAATTCTAAAACTCTGTTAAGGGCACGGATTACCAAGTAGACAGAGAAAAATGTTCAAGCTAATGCTCAAGGCTTGCTGGGAAAAGTGCAAATGCCTAGCCCATGACCACTTATGAATGGAGAAGCAGTGTTCACGATATTATTGAGAACCTTGAGTCCATTCATCAGTAACACACTGAAGCCCAGTGTAAGTAGCAGAAAGTTTGCTTTGCCTCGTCATTCTGCAGTCCTTACGTTGGCCTCATCAGTCTCCACAGAACAAACCAAAAGCAAACTGCAAGCGAGAAAGCTCAATCCTTAAGAAGAAGACTTTTGATTTTGATTTTTAACTTGTTTCCTATACTGAACTAGCAGCATTTCTTTTCACCAGAGATTCAAAATCCTAAGTGTGGGCTTTGCGTGTCTTTGTGGGGGGTCTGAACGGTCCTTGGGAGTTGTTTTTCTGCTCCCTTGTGTGTTTTTAATGAAAAGAGAAATCCAGCAGTTGCTACAGCCCCAGGGAAACATCTGGTTTAACTTGGGGTCAAGGCACAGCAATTATTGAATATCTACCTTATTAAATGTGGATTATTATGGGCGGCATGGTTCACGTAGAGGACAGCACAGTTTGCGTAGAGGACAGTATGGTTACCGTTGCGGTTAACACAATGCTGTTGCAGCCCCAGTATTCTGGGTTCGAATCTGACGCTGTATGTAAGGAGTTTGTACATACTCCATGTGTCTGCATGGGTTTCCTCCCACTGTTTAAAAATGTATCGGGGTTGTGGTGTAATTGGACGGCATGGGCTCATGGGCCGAAAAGGCTTGTTACTCTAACCAAAAAACTTGGCACATTATTTATTACTGAATACTCTATTGCATATCAGTCTGTTTACATTTCTTTCTTTTGAGCACAGTTTACAATAACCGGTAAGTAGAAATTCTGCCTGACCCACAGGAAAAAGGATCTCAGGGTTCTATGTGATGAATAAACCTGAACTTTGAGTCAACCCATACATAAGTCATATAATGCATTACAATGGGAAAAGAAAGGGGGAGGAGAGACATGGAAATCCAGCTTAGGACAACTGGGCTGGATTGCCTTTAATCCTCTGTACTTGAACAAGTCTCCTTCATCAAGTTTCATTGAAGAGACCATCCACGGTGCACCCTTTGAAAGTGAAAATAACTTTGAGTCTCGTGTACATCCACAATCAATTGATGAGGTTCAAAGAATGAGTGCAAATTTTAACAATGCCATTGTCTTAATTATTTGTTGGGTAAACTGACTTCCTCTTTTCCAGATAAATCAGTTGAAGCTTTGGATGATGGATGTAAAGAAGGTAGTATTGTGGGAATATTAACGTTTTTCAATGAATTTCTGGACCAATTTACGATCAGTTTATTTTGGCAATGTTGAAACAAAAAAATCTGAATCGCTCATCATTGAAAATTGGCCAAATCGCCAGTAAAACACTGGACAAAAAAATTTTCAAAATGTTTGCTTCCTGAAAAAAATGTGGGGATTAACTTAAAGCTGAACACAAAAATAATTTCAGAATTGCTGTATCACATTGGAAGTTGGAGAAACATTAAATGATCTTTTAATGAATTTATCTTATTTAATCTCATCGGGACGCTGACACATTGCATAAGTTCAACTGACCTCAAACTGTTTCACTGCAGATTTTCGTTTGTACTCAGCATCTGATGCCACACATGTCAGTTTCTAACAATAGACGGCCACTCCTGATACTGCTTTTCTATGATTGCAATGTCCTGATGAAACCTTTCACTGTGTTTGTCACTGACGGCACCAAGATCAGCAGGGAAGATGTCCAAGTGCGAATGCAGAAAATAAATTTTGTACTTCATGGTTTTGTCTGCTTGCAGTAGACTTAAAACCTGACAGGAAATCATAAAAATGGGTTATATCTTAAAAAAAAAGGTACGTGATGGGAAAATTTAAAAGTGATTTTTGTGATCAGCAGGCCCAAATGCACCCCACAGTGTTCAAGAAGCAAAATCTTCATTATCCAGTGTAATCAGAACCATGGAATAAATCACTGTATCATTATTTTATTTTTGCTAATCAGTTCTTATGTAGAAGCCTGCATGACTGGAATTCTTGTCACAGCACACAATTCCTCAAGGAACCTCATTTTTGCAGATCTGCTCTCTTCTGCTACATTCAAGCTTGTTCGTTTTGAAAAATAGATAACACAAATTACTACTGAGGCAGATAAATGTAGCGATAGGTAATAAAGATACAAAAAAAAATTGAGCCAAGCATTCAGGGAATTTAGTCCTTGGCAAAACCTGATTCTGTGATTCTGGAAGGTGAATAGGAAGTGAGATTCTCTGTAGCAAACCATTGTTACTATGTTCTTCGAAGAAACCAGGTTGTTTCTGGGTGAAGTTGATGATTAAAGGATATGTGAAGTGCATGACAAATGTTGGATAAGGCGAGGTGGCTTGAGTTAAGGAAGTAAAAGCACTTGGAGATTTTTGTATCATTTTCATAATATATGCACATATGTTATGCACCAATTTTTTGAACTCAGCCTGAATGCCAGTCTATTAACCAAATATCATAATTTTTAAGGAAGCTGGCAAGATGCAGGGGAAATGGGCAACCTTGCATGGAAACTGGAGCATAGCATGGCTGTCAGTAAAGCAGCTGATCAGTAGAGCAAACGGGTCAAAATTGGTCCTCTTGAAAACCAGAGTGGTCAGCCATCTATGGAGCCAAAATTGATGGGGAAGATCTTAAATGGGTGTGTTGCATCTATATTTACTCAGGAAACAGGCACAGAGTCAATGGAAGTGAGGCAAACAGGCAGTGAGATCATGGGTCCTATCCAGATTAAAGAGGAGAAGATGCTTGCTGTCGAAGGCAAATAAGGGCAGATAAATCCCAGATCTTGATGGAGGCTAGAGTAGAAATTGGCAGAAATATTTAATACGTCCTTAGACATGGTGAGTAGCCGGAGGATTGGATGGTTGCTAGTGTTGCTCCGCTGTTTAAAAGGCTCCAAAAGTAATCCAGGAAGTTATCGGCCTGTGAGCCTGACATCACCAGTAGGTAAGCTATTGGTAGGCATTTTAAGAGATTGAATATCCAAATATTTGAATAGACAGGACTGATTAGGGATAGTAAACATGGCTTTATGTGTAGTAGGCTGTATATAGTTTTTTGAGGAGGTAACCAGGAAGGCTGATGAAAGAAAGGCCAAAGATGTTACCTACAAGGTCCCACTTGGGAGCTTACTCAGTAAGTTTCAGTTGCTCACGGTGTCCATCATGAGGATGTAAATTGGACGAGACATTAGCTGTACAGGAGAAGCCAGAATGTGGTCGTAGATGATTGCCTCTCAAACTGAAGGCCTATGACTCATGGTGTAGCTCAGGGATTGATGCTGGAGCCATTGTTTTTTGTCATCTATATTAATGATCTGGATGATAATGAGGTAAGTTGGATCAGCAAGTTTTCAGATGTCATAAAAATTGGAGGTGGAGTAGACAGGAAGGAAGGGTTTCAAAGCTTGTAGAGGGATCTGGACCAGCTGGAAAAATGGACAGCAAAATGGCCGATGGAATTTGATGTAGACAAATGTGAGGTGTTGCTGTTTGGAAGGACAAATCAATCTAAGACATAAACTGTAAACGGTAGTCACACTGAGGAATGTGATAGACAGAGGGATCTGGGAATACAGATACGTAATTTCCTGAAAGTGACGTCACGGGTAGATCGGGTTGTAAAGAGAGCTTTTAGCATATTGGCCTTAATAAATGATTGAGTACAGGAGTTAGGATGTTACGGTAAAGTTGTACAAGACATTTGGAGTATCGTGTGCAGTTTTGGTCACCTAATTACAAGAAGGATATCCACAAGATTGAATAAGTGCAGAGGTGATTTACAAAGATGTTGCCCTGACTTCAGGAACTAAGTTATAGGGCAAGGTTAAGCAGGTTGGGACCTAATTCCTTGGAAGTGTGGAAGAATGAGGGGAAATTTGATAGAAGTATGTAAAGTTATTATTAGAATAGAATCAATCCAAGCAGGCTTCTTCCACTGAGCTTTGGTGAGGTAAAAACTTGATGACATGAGTTAAGGATGAAAGAGGAAATGTTTAAAGGGAACATTGGGCTAATTCTTCACACAGAGAGTGGTGGGAGTATGGAATAAGCTTCCTGCTGAATTAGTAAATGCAGATTCAATTTTGACGTTTAAGAAAAAAATTGGACAAGTATATGGACGGGAGGGATATGGTCTGGGTGCAGCTCAGTGGGACAAGCCAGAAAATAGTTCATTACAGGCTAGAAGAGCCAAAGGGACCTACGTCTCTGCTGTAGTTCTTGGGGATCAGACAATTGGGGGAAAAATCTGGGAAGCCATTCAAGCATTCGAATAGCACATGGCAATCACAATGGTTACATGGGGGCATGAAAATTTAGTGGGGTAAGAGAGAGTTGCATTAAGTGCACACTTTGTGGTTGTTTATACCTGAGTCTTTAATGAGTTTAATGACAACAGGGGATATCCCATTCGCCTGCTAGCCAATTCCTGTTATACACTCGTTACCGCAATTCACACTGCTTGAAGCTGCTTGGGTGCAATTCACGGATAAAGCCCTTCACTATCAACAAATTGGGACTCTGTAAGACCCTCATGATATTTAAACATTTATCTTCTTATAAACCTAACTCAAAAGTTCACACAAATTGCTGGAGGAATTCAGAAGGTCAGGCCAGCATCCATGGAAGGCACTAGATAGTCAATGTTTTGGGCTGAAACTCTTTACTTAAAGAACATGTCTCAACTTTATGTTGCCACCACGCAAATCCACTTTTAGTCCATTATTTCTGCAGGTAAGGAAAATCTTGTGTCCTGTAATGTCTTCTTTAGAAGATGGCATGTTGGATCAAGCTGGGAGCTACACTCCAGTCATTAATCCTAGAGAGTAGCATCTCTGTATTAAGCTTTTAATGAAGCAAACCCTTCCACGATGCTTCATGGAGCCTTATCAAGCAAGATTTGACATTAACCTACAAGGCATTGTAGATGATCAAAGTTGGTCAAAGGGCAGGTTTCAAGGAACACATTAAAAGAGGAGGGGAGAAAATAAATAAAAGATTGAGGTGGGAATACCAGAGATCAGTGTCCTGACAGTGAAACATCAGGAAGGTGTAATTGTAGGAGTGCAGATACTACACATATTTATAGGCTGGAGAAGGTTCCATTAAAGGTAAATCATATATATAATCATCGACATCACAGAAACAGGCCAGTTTGGCCTTACTTGTCTGTGATGAACATCTTCTCCCACCTAGTCCCACTGACCTGCATTCGCCCCATAACCCTCCACACCTCTCCCGTCCATATACCTATCCAACCTTTCCTTGAATATTAACATCGATCTCACCTCTACAACCACCACCCTCTGCATGAAGAAATTCCACCTCGTTTCCCCTAAACTTTTCTCCTTTTACTCTCAATCCATGCCCTCTTGTTTGAATTCCCCCCCCCCCCACTCTCAATAGAAAAAACCTGTCCATATTAACTCTTACAGTCCCTCTTATAATTTTGAAAACCTCTATCAAATCACCCCTCAACCTCTACGCTCCAGAGAATAAAGTCCCAACCTGCTCAACCGTTCCCTGTAACTCAAACCCTGAAACCCTGGCAACATTCTCATAAACCTCCTCTGCATTCTCTCTATACTGATCCTTCCTGTAATTTGGCGATCAAAACTGCACACAATATTCCATTTTGGCCTCATCAATGCCTTATACAATTTCAACATGACATCCCAACTCCTGTGTTCTATTCTCTGATTTATAAAAGCCAACATACTAAATGCCTTCTTCACCACCCTATCCACATGTGATTCAACTTTCAGAGAATTATGTACCATGACTCCTAAATCCCTTTGTTCCACTGCTCTCAGTTGTCTACTATTTAACCATTTGTCTATCATTTAGTCCTACCAAAATATAGTACCTCACATTTATCAGTATTAAACTCCATCTGCCATCTTTCAGCCCACTCTTCTAACTGTCCTATATCACCCTGTATGTTCCATTATTGTCATACTGTATAATGCTACATTTTAGAATGTAACATACATAAAATCCTTTAACTTTGTCTTCGGTATGGAAGACAGAGAGTCGCCACTTTGTCCAGTGCCCCTCACAGAAATGAAGCCCCAGCTAGGAATGAACTCACAACCCCCAGTTTACAAGACCAGTGCTCTATCTACTGAGCTGTCAGAGCCCATTAACAGGGACGGGTGAGTTAACGGTGGGATTTTAACGATAGCTTTGAATTTTAATATCAACCCTATGCGTAACCTGCTTGCTAGGCAAACAAACTAATAATATTGTTTTATTTGGGGCTTTTGGATTTTCGATGGATGACCAAATGAAAGAGAGCATGCTTCAAGCACAATTCACTCATTATATGAATTAAATTTACTAGCAAACCAGCAGCTCTCACTTAATTACCAATTACATTCATCATGCTCTAGTTCATTAGAATCCACAAAATGTTGTGTTGTATACCACCGAGGGCCATTTGGCCCATTGTATGAGACTTCAGGGAAAATCCTGTTTAAGCACACTATATTGTTTAAAGTTTATGCATATTAATGTAGCAGAGAGCCGAAGGTGAAATTTGCCAATGTGTTTCAATTGAGCCTGTAGCATTTATTTCAATAGGAATAGTGTATAAGAGTAGAGACTCTATGGGGCACTGATGAGGCCCCACATTTTTGTGTTCCCTATCTTAGAAAGGATGTGATGTTGTTGGAGAGGGTGCAGAGGAGATTTACTAGGATGATTCCTGGAATACAGGGGCTGATGTATGAGGAGTGTTTGGCAGCTCTTGGGTTGTATTCGTTGGAGTATAGGAGAATGAGGGGGATCTCATAGAGACATTTCAAATATTGAAAGGTTTTGACAGAGTGAATGCGGATAAGATGTTTCCCTTGGTGGGTGAATCGAGGACAAGGGGTCATAGTCTTAAAATTAGAGGTTATCCATATAAAACAGAGAGGAGAAAGAACTTCTTTAGTCAGAGGGTCGCGCATCTGTGGAACTCACTGTCAAACAAAGCAGTGGAGGCCAGATCACTGGGAATATTTAAACAGGAAATGGACAAATATCTCATTAGTAAGGGTAACAAGGGATACGGAGAAAAGGCTGGAAATTGGAACTAGGTGTAAGCATACTTCATCTTGGTGGAGAGTCACGGAACAGACTCGATGGGCCTAATGGCCTGCTTCTGTTCATTTATCTTGTGATTTTGTGATCTTTCCATAAATTGCCACAAGATGGAGTGACTCCAGACTAAAGCACCGTACAGATTGTTTGATACCATTTTAAAATTAGTTCTATTGAAAATGTCAAATTAAACTCAAAAATTCCAGCAAAAAATTTGATCAAATATGTGAAAACAATTAAACAGACGTAAAATATTTAAAAACCTGGTTTGCATTTTTATACCCTTGGGTACAACGTGCTGTATGAGTCATTGGGTGTTGGGTCCTCTGTTGTTTCTTATCTATCTTAACAATTGGGACGGCAATGGAGTTAACATAACATGATGAATTCACGGCTGGAAATTGCCCTGATGTATACACAGGAATGTGAGCAGAGTAGGTTAGAGGGAACATTTGTGGGAGATTGGCATCTCCCTGTGATCCTGCATGGATATTATGAGCTGGAAACGACTTCCTTCTATGTCATAAGGAAATTTGAGAGGCTGTATGAATTATCAATGAAAAAATTTGTCCAACAATAGCACCTGGAAATGGAACCATACCAAGATATTGAATTGCAGAGCAGGTACGAGGGAGCACAAGGCCAACTCCTGCTCCTGAATTTTAAGTTTTGATGTTTCTATCAATGTTTTGGGCCCAGTTTTAAAATCTTTTGCAGAGGAGGTAACAACATTTTGTCTTTGGCTTGGCTTCGCGGACGAAGATTTATGGAGGGGTAAATGTCCACGTCAGCTGCAGGCTCGATTGTGGCTGACAAGTCCGATGCGGGACAGGCAGACACAGTTGCAGCGGCTGCAGGGGAAAATTGGTGGGTTGGGGTTGGGTGTTGGGTTTTACCAGAAGACCGCAGAGCCCACCTCACTGACAAAAGGCAAAAGAGGAAAAACCCAACACCCAACCCCAACCCACCAATTTTCCCCTGCAACCGCTGCAACCGTGTCTGCCTGTCCCGCATCGGACTTGTCAGCCACAAACGAGCCTGCAGCTGACGTGGACTTTTACCCCCTCCATAAATCTTCGTCCGCGAAGCCAAGCCAAAGAAAGATATTTTAAGTCCAAAGAAAATCCCATTGCTTAAACTGTGCAATATAAAGCAAGCCAAATTATATTTTCAATTCATTCATTAGATCAAGGATGATCAGACCTTGATCCTAACTTTCCTGCCTGTTCCCCTTGTCTTGACCACCCCCCCCCTCAAAAAACTCCAATGATCTGTTTGTGTCACTACTCAGTGACACAATCTCCCCAGCACTCGGGACTGCAGGATTTAACATATTCATTCGCCTTAGAGAAGGGACTACTCTACAACTTAAGGGAATGGCTTCTTATTTTGAAGATAATGCTGTCTAATTCTGGATTTGTATCTACCCTGCCAGGGTTTTGGATGTTCCAATAGATCTCGTCAAATTTTTCTAAATCCCAAGTGAGTTTACAAGAGGAAGCGTCTTAAGAAAGCAGCCTCTTTTTGCAAATATGGCACTTGTATATGCAAATATTAGGCATTTCACAATCTTTTTCCTTTCCCTTGAGCCCTGTAGAGATCCTCTTTAAAAAAATTGACTGCCTAGAAGGTTGGTTAATGTTTTTTGTGTTTGATCGTGCATCTCAGAGCAATCCTTGAAGATTTTCCTTATGAGGGTGGGAGGGTCGGAGAATTAGGGAGGAAGGGGGTTATAAATACATGTAGTGTAATTTCTGAACTTTATTGTTGAATTAACCAAATGTTAAATTCATGTATGGAAAATTTAAATAAAATATTCAAAAGGAAAATTCAGCCTCTATCCTGAAAGACCCCCACCACCCAGGCCATCCCCTCTACAGTCTGCAACCATCAGGATAAAGGTACAGGAGCCTAAAAACAAGCACTTAGCAGCTCAGGGACAGTTTCTTCCCCGCTGCCTTCAGATTCCTGGATGATCAATGAACCAAAGACACTGCCTTCCTTTGATTTTTCGTGCACTATTTTTATTCATCTTTGTAAGGTGGTTTATATGGAAGTTTGCACTGTGATTACTGCAAGAAAACAATGAATTTTGTGACTTGTTCATGACAGTAAATTCTGATTCTGCTTCTGAGTATGGATCTAACCTGCTCAGTTGTTGTATAGAAGTCAACACTTTGTCCTAAGAATCAATTTTAGGAATGTAGAAGGATTGAAATAAATTAATGCAAGAATTAATCAAATACTTTGAAATTAATACCTCAATTTTTTTTCCATTAAGCTTCTCCTTACCTCATGTGATTCTATCAGCAGGGTTAATTGGGAGTCTATGCAAGTAGTTGATGTTTGAAAACATTGATTTTTATTATCTCCTTTCAGCAGACAAAGGGCAACCTTTGACCAAAAGTGCCCCAGATAATGGACCTCCTGTTGAGGACCCCACTATACCAGCTTGGGTGACAATGGCAAGACAAAAGCAGAAGGGCTACCAAGAACAATATATTGGTAAAGAAGCCAAAACACCAGCCAAGGAAGTCAAAGATATTACTGAGGGCCCAGAGGTTGACAAGGTAACATTGTCCCATGATGTACCATTTCTCTTCCATGTGCTACTGCTTGTTCGTCGCAATTACATGTTGACATTGCCTCAGTTTTACATATTGCCCACTATTCAGTTAAACCTGGTACTCATTCTTTTGCAATCGTAATGTTGAATGTTTGTTAAATATTGTAAATTTCTATCTGTGTATCATATTTATTGTTAGACCACAGTTGGAAATACCTCACACATTTAAAAAAAGTCAACAGTAACTTGGGTATAGATAGCAATGGAGTGAGACATCCCAAGGTGGCTAAAAGGATTAGCATGAGCCACACAAGAGGTATTTGGATAGATGATTAAAAACTTGATCAGAAAAGGTGGGTTCTAATAAGCTTGGTTATAAAAGAGATAGAGAGGCTGAGGGGAATTTCACACCAAAGGCCTTTGGTAGTAATCTGCGCAGCCCAAGTGGTAGATGCATATAGGTAGGGACAAAATCACTGAGGAGTTTGGATGTGCATGGCCATCAATAATGGAGCCATTAAAGTGAAGCTGCTCAAGGGGCCACAGTTGTAGAATAAGGATTTTGTTTTGGCTTAAGCAGCGAAAAATAGAAAAATTGCTGGAATGTATTCATGGTCCAAATCTTGGGTATCCTTGTTCTTTATCGTCTTGGTCTGTACACATTCAGCTCTGACCTTTCTTCTTGGCCTCCATCAGTCAAGATCGACCATGGGTATTGCGCCTCTGATTTGTTTAGCAACGTCAACTGTGGCTTTGGAGGCCGATTCTAGAATGGCAGGCTCTGCCACAGTTGCTGCAAATGTAAGGCATCGTCAATTGTTGTCAGCTGTGCTCTTCACTTAGCTCTCCGCTCCTCGTCCCAGCACTGTGTTAATTTTTAAGGCTTTCTTGTTGCACTTACCGCGGTCCTTGAAGCGAAGCTGGGGTCTACCAGCATTCCTCTTGCCTATTGCTAGTTCTCAGTAGAAAGTACTATGGAGTCCTCTACAGAGAAAGGACATCCTCTGACCTCCATTATCTAGATATTAACTGTCCCACCTCGTTATTCGTATGCTAGCAACTCAATTATGCAGTGTTTTAACCTCTGCAGCATTTGCAATTGTTCTCAGAATTGTGGAGGCTCTCCTCTTATCTCAAATTCTCAGGTTCTTTACAATTTGATCCCAAACCATTCTATTACATGTAAATAATAGTAGAGGTTTTTGTTGCCCATGTTTTGATATTTTGTTTGGATGATGGCAACTGGATAAATCATTATTACAACACGCAGTCTTTCCTTGTCTTTTTTTAAGAAGAATTGATACCAGCCTGGATTGGCCATGATCATATTTAAATTGAGGGACAGGATTGAGAGGCCTGGTTGCCACCTCCTGCTCCAACTTGCTTGTGTTCTTCTGTTTTAAATTCTCCAGTCATTTTCTGCAAATGAAATCCTGTGCATCAGGAAATCTCGTGTTCTCCTAGTTCTACAACACATTATAATGAGCAGAAAGAAATCCTTTCACAGTAATCCAAGAAAAGGATCAGAATTATTTTGAAACAAACATAGCTTTGAGTTGAAAGTGGTATTAAGTCAAGTTTATTGTCATCTGATTGCACAAGTACAACCCAACGAAACAGCATTCTCCGGTCCTCGGTGTGAAACACAGAGACACACAATCAGGCATAACTCACATACAGGCAAACAATTACATATGCAGGACAAGTATTTATAAAATAAATAAATAAACATTGTTTCATGAATATGAGAGTCTCTGGATGGTCCATGTGAGCAGTTCCTTTGGTCTTTCAGCGTTCTCACTGCCCGTGGGAAGAAGCTGTTCCTCAGCCTGGTGGTGCTGGCTCTGATCCTCCTGTACTGGTATAGTATACCCCTTGATTTATGAATACTTGCTTTACGCAAATTCACTTTTACGAAGAAACCTGCGTTCACTTTTACAGAAACTGTGGTGAAAGCAGCGAGCCGTTATAGCGGCGTGTGCACCTCGAGCAGCTCCTTCCCCAGAAACTATGGCAAGATGTCAATACATGACCCTCTTCCTCTCTCTCCTACATTCCAGTCTCCTGTACTTCCCACCATCCCAACCTCCGAAGACTCAGCCTAACTACACTGTACATACATTATTTCTACTTTATAGGCTGTGTATTTAACATATCATTTCTGTTTTTAATAAATGTTAATGTTATTTTAGGTTTTATATGTTATTTGGTATGATTTGATGGTTTTTTATTTGGGTCTGGGAACACTCAAAAAATGTTCCCAGAGAAATCAATGGTAATCACTTCTTCGCTTTACACCTTTTTGGCTTACGAAAAATTCACTAAAGTGGGGTATACCTGTATCTCTTTCCTGATGACTGTAGCTGAAAGATGCCGTGTGCTGGGTGGAAGGGGTCCTCAATGATTTTGCACACTCTCTTCAGACAATAATCCCGGTAGGTCACGTCAGTGGGAGGGAGGGAGACTCCAGTGATCCTCTCTGCCACTCTTATGGTCCTGTGGATTGATCTCCGATCCATTTCTCTGCACCAACCGTACCACACAGTGATGCAGCCGGTAAGGACCCTCTCAATAGAGCTCCTGTAGTAGGTTGATATAATGGTGGCTGGAAGCATTGCCCATTCAGTCTTCTCAGGAACCAAAAGATTAGCCATTTCCATCATGTTAATATTATTTCAGCTAATATAAATGGTAATTCTGCACAGTTTTATTTATGATAACTTGCTCTCACTGGTTTTAGAGTGGAATGTATTTCTGCTTTAATGATTGACATATTATGTTTCTTTACAAAAATTGTAAACTGCATTTCCAGTTTACAGTCAATCTTTTTCTTCTCAGGAGGCCACAAGTGCACTGATTGAATCTAAAAGCACTCCCCCAAAGTCATCAACCTTGGGCAAACCTATCCAAGACTGTAGACTGGAACTAAAACCATGTGTGGCAGAAACACCAAAGAAAGGTTCTCCCAAAACCAGTCCTGTGACAGGTAATACCAAAGACAGCAACTTTCATTCTGTTCATCTATTGAACACGAGAAATTTCCACCAAGCGACTTCTCTAACAAGCTTCAGTAGATGATGGGACAGGAAGTGAGAGATTAGGAAGGATAAACAATGAGATGATTCTTTAGAGATGGGTGGCATGGTTAACATAGCGGTTAGCGCAACACTGTTACAGCACCAGCGACTGGGGTTCAAATCCCGCACTGTCTTTGAGGAGTTTTTATGTTCTCCCTGTGACTGCATGGGTTTTCTCTGGGCACACCAGCTTCCTCCCACCAATCAAAACATACTGGAGGCTGTAAGTTCATTAGGTGTACTTGGGTGGCAAAGGCACATGGGCTGAAAAGGCCTGTAACCATGCTGTATGTTTACATTAAAAATAAATAAATAAATACAGTTGGTTTTTGGAGAGAGAAAAATAGTAGGAATGGCCCAAATAACAGAAAAGTCTTCCTCCTACAAAGTTGAATTGCACCCGAGATCACCACCATAGATGTCAGATTGACTTTCCTGAGAGTGAATCTGCAAAAAGCATTTGGTTTGGCTAGAGTCCCTGGTTGTGTACTGAGAACCAGTGCAAACCAGCAAGTGGAAGTATTTACAAACATCTGTTACCAGCTGGCATACCCACCTGCTTTATTAAGTCCATTATTATCCTGAACCAAAGAAAAGCAAGACAACGTGTCTCAATAGTTATTACCTGGCGTCTCTGATATCTTTCATTACAAAGTACTTTGAAAGACTGGTCATCACATACGTCAACTCCAGCCTCCCAGGTCAGCCTTGATCCACTCCAATTTACCTACCATTGCAGCTGGTCCATTTTCCTGGCCCTGCATTCTGCCGTAGCACATCTAGCTAACAAGGACACCTATGTCTGACTCCTCGTTTATTGAATAAAGTGAAGATGAGAATATTTTGTCTGTTGTGGAGTCAATGGAGATCAATGAGAGCTGTTCTATTTAAGGTGGATTTTGTGGAAGGCAAAAACATTGGAGAGGTTGAGCTTGGATTAATGAAAACCTGTGAAAGAGTTAATAGTGTAGAGACCAGATCATACAACTGGACGAAGGCACTGTTTGCAGTCGACAGGTATTGAGTATGAAGTTAAAACGCAATGCTGGAGAAATTTGGCAGGTCAAACTCATAATCAATGAGTCGAGCTTGAGCCCTTCATCAAGGTATGAAAAAATGTAGGCAGATGTACGAACAAAATGGTGGAGGATTAAACTGGTTTAATCAGTACAGGCATTTAATTAGTTCTGCTACCTCAGCTCCATTGGCCTGCGATTCAATCCAGGGAGTTGGTGTGTTGTCCCTGTACTCACGTTGCCTCATGCATTCTAAAGGCAAGTTGGTAAAATATTTGGTCATAGAAATGTACTCCTTGTTGGAGTAAAACGGTCAAAGTGGAGCTGATGGACAGGTGAGAAGGAAGATAAGTAACCATGCTGGAGGGCAGGAGGAGATGAACAGAATTGATGGGATTGCTTTTCTTGAGAGAATGAGCTGAATGGCCTTCCATGTCATAATGTGAATAAGCAAAAATGTAGCCAGTCTGGTTGAACTAAGATGATCTTTTCAAAGGAGGGGGAAATTAGCAGCTGAGGAAGTAGGTTTCTATGGGAGCTCAGTGTCGTGGGTTGGATTGTCCTGATGACTTGCTGGTGCTTGTGCAATGAACCATCTGGCACCCACAGTGCCCCACCATGCCACACTTGCGTACTGGAGAGAACATGTTAGAATGACCCCTTACTCTGACAATGGACTCACCATAAACTCCAAGGGAGTTTGGTAACTTGATGCACTTTATTTTTGGTCACTTAGATTTATGCTAGTCAAATCCATCACCTAGTTTGGGACCCAATTCAGGGAAGTGGTTTCTTTTATTTCACTTTATTTCAGCTAATACATTCTTTGTCAAATTATATGTTCAACCATAAAGAGATACAACTCAGAAGCAAACCCTTCATGGATGAAGTCCAGGCTGCGGATGCTGTCTACTTGGACTTCAGTAGGCCTTTGAGAAGGTCCCATATGGATGTTATTGAGAAAGGTTGCGAAGCTGCGTATTCATGGGGATGTTGTCAACTGGATTCTACATTGGCTACATGGGAGAAGCCAGAGAGTGGTAGTGGATGATTGCTTCTCAGACTGGAGGTCTGTGACTAGAGTGTGTGCTTCAGGGATCGGTGATGGGACTATTGTTGTTTGTCATCTATATCAATAATCTGGATGATAATGTGGTCAATTGTATCAACAAATTTACAGATGAGACAAAGGTTGGAGGTGTTGTAGACAGTGAGGATGGCTTTCAAAGCAGCTGGAAAAATGGACCAGAAAATGGCCGATGGAACTTAATGAAGACAAGTGTGAGGTGTTGCATTTTGGAAGGACAAACCTAGAAAGGACATGCATGGTAAATGGAAGGCGCTGAGGAGTGTGGTAGAACAAGGGGACCTGGGAATACAGATATGCAATTCCCTGAAAGTGGTGTCACAGGTAGATTGTATTGTAAAGATAGCTTTTAGTATATTGGCCTTCATAAATCAAAGTACTGAGTATAGAGGTTGGGATATTATAGTAAAATTGTACAAAACATTGGTGAGGCCAAATTTGGAGTATTGTGTACAGTTTTAGTTACAGGATAGATATCAATAAGATTGAAAGAGTGCAGAGAAAATTTACTAGGATGTTGCAGGGAAAGGTTAAACAGGTTAAGGCTTTATTCCCTGGAGCATAGAAGAATGTGGTATTTGGTAGTTGATGGAGGTTGTTAAAATTAAGTGGCGTCTAAACAGAGTAAATGTAGGTAGACTTTTTTTCCCAGTGGGTAGATGAGATATAATCCAGAAGACGTGGGTTAAGGGTGAAAAGGAACAGGTTTAGAGGGAACATGAAGGGGAACGTCTTCGCACAAAGAGTGCTTGGTGTATGGAACAAGCTGCCAGTTGAAGTGGTGAATGTGGGATCAATTTTAATTTTTAAGAAGAATTTGGACAGGTACATGGATTGGAGGGATACAGAGGGCTAAGGTTTGGCACAGATTAGAAGGGGTGTGTTTCTATGTTGTAATGTTGTATGGTTGATGGAATTCATTTTTTGTTATTAATGACTGTACAGAACTTTCTGTTTGTACTTGTACTCCAGGTAACAAATATTGCATGTCAAAACAATTTACTTTTTGGAAGGTGTTTATAAATGTTTTTAAAAGATGAAATGAGCAAAATTGCAAGTCTGGTTTTAATAAGCCTAATATGCAAATTCTATTTTCCCTAGAAGCATTTAAATTTATTTTTAAATTCTTCTTTTTCATACAGTAAATATCCATTCATCAGGAATGACACAGAACACTCTTGACAAGGATGGAAAAGATCAACACAGCAAAGATAAGATTTCCCCTTCTTCCAACCAGCCATCGTGGATGGAACTAGCCAAGAAAAAGGCAAAAGCTTGGAGTGACATGCCTCAGATAATCAAGTAGACTCCCATGTGGGCCATCCAAGTTATACCGGAAAACCTAATCGCAGCTAGCTACTGGATGTGCATTAGTTTGTCGGCAACGTTGATTGATGAAAAGGTAGAATCCCATGTTGACAGGCTGTAGGTGGTACTGAGCGTTGTGGCTTCTTTTTAAAGAACAAAACTAGATTTCTTTTAGTCATCTATGTCCAGGATTCTACAACACCGGATTTTTGTAGAGATAGAGATGGGGAGGCACGCCTGATCCTACTACATGTGCAATACAGATTCCTGAAAGGATGATCCCGGGGCCATGTAACCACCTCTGTCTTGTATAGGATCAATATGATGTGACATTGAAAGAATAGGTGTTTATTTTCTTTGTGCCTCCTTGTTCGTCAATATACTGAGTCTCGTTCTTGTTATTTACCTGCTAAATTTGTTTGATGTGTTGCATGATTGAACAGAAAGGTTGGGCGAGAAAGGTGTAGAGTGGCTCCGTTTATTGAAAACACTGTTTAATAGCTTCTAAGTTCAAGTAATGTGCAAGTGTTTTAATGTTTTTTTAGAGAGTTCGCTAACATTTAAAAGGACATGTTTTGAATCAGGTATGTACAAACAAAATATATTTCTATGCTTTTTAAGTTTTGCAAATTTTTTTGTAAGGATATATCATTTTGTAATTATACTTCCACATCTTTAAAACAAAACTATCCAATGACACTCTTAAAAGGAGGGAAAAGTCTGTATATATTTTCAGGTTAGTGGTGGTTGTAACTGGATTTGTTATTTGTGCTTTATTAGCATTTCTTATTGTTTTGCGAAGTTATTATCATTTTTACTTCAGCGTGCATTCACAGCCGACCCTGTGGTGTACTCCAAGCACGGAAGCACAGGAATGAAAGTGCTACTTTTCTTTGTAACTGACAAATCAGTTTTAATAAAAATGTACAGAAATGCAGCTAGAGGAAGTCAGCTGGTCTCACAGCATCCATAGGAGATAAAGATATATTACTGACGCTTTGGGCCTAAGCCCTTCTTCAAGGTTAGAGCAAATAGCAGGCAGGCGTCTGAATAAAGACTAGGAAGAGAAAAGGGGAAGAATGGGTGGGGGAGGAGTCCAGACCAATAAAGAAAAGGTGTCAATTGGATGTGATAAGAGGAAAGGTGAGAATTGATTTTGGCTCTGTAAAAGGAGCTTGGGAAAAGAGAAGACAGAGAAGAGAGGGAGAGAGACATAAATAACGAGAGGAAAGGAGACAGGGGAATGAATTGGGGGGGGGGGGGGGTTAACGGAAACCTGAGATGTTGATGTTTGCCATCCGGTTAGAGGGGGCCCAGATGGAAGATGAGGTGTTACTCCTTCAAGTTGTGGGTGACTTCAATCTGGTTGAGGTGTTGTTCGTCCAATTTGCGGGTGGTCATCCAAGGAATGGGATGGGGAATTGAAATGGGTGGCCACTTGGAGATCCACGCTATTGTGGCAGAGGGACCTGAGGTGCTCAACTAAACGATTTTTCCATTCTGCGCCTCGTCTCTCCGATGTAGAGGAGACCGCAACGGGAGCACCGGATACAGTAGGTGACCCCCCTGCAGATTCACAGATGAAATCTTGCTTCTCCTCCAATTTGCAGGTGATCTCAGTCTGGAATATCAGTTTCTCTCAGCCAAACGGGGTAAGAAGTTGATATTTTGGAGGTTTAAATCAGCTGGACTCTCAGTAGCTAGGAACCTGGGAATTGCTGGACGATTCAAGACCCAGAATCTATCTAGATCATCATCTTCCCCTTCCTGTTTGTACTGCTGGAGATAATTGGCTGATCAATAAAATGCTACCAATTGGTCCACAATGGATCCAGTTGTGACATGAGAATAAAGTCCCAGGTGTAAAAAGCATTGAGAACATTAGGTCCATAGACACTCTTCTCCCAGGCTTGCTGCACTTATCACAAGCGATGCTACTAAATAAAGCATCCATTTAACATGTCTAGTTGAATGAAGCACAGTGTTAATCCCTTGCTAAAAAGAGAATGTTCACATGCATCTAAGGATATACTGCATATCCAATTACATGGAGAAACATACAAAATATTTTCGAGAATCCTGTCTCACACATTGAAATTTATTGCCCCAGCCTGTATTTAAATATTTGTAGGATTGCAATTGCACTACTCCTTACCCTTCTAATTACTCAATCAGATAGATATGGAGTGAGAACCTGAATATGTAAACATGTACTTGCCAAAGTATTTTGCTAAATTGCCAGAAGTTAACTCTCACTGTGATACAATGTTTACTGTAACTTAATTTTTTTGGTCAAATCATAAAGGACCTGTTAATCAAAAAATGCAAAGACCATGTATCTTTAGTTTATAGAGTCAAATTCTATCTGAATTTACGTCTTAAAAGTCAATGTTACATTGTTTACGTAGTAACAATGCAAAAAAGCAGTGAAACCTCTGTTTTCTTCATCATAAACTTTGGGTTATTCAGTGTCTTTTATTCTCTAAATATCTTTACAAGCTTACATTTGCTCTTGCCATCTGCATGTTCTTGGCAATGTAATTACGTCTGAATATACATTTGTATGTATGTGCCTGTAAATATATTTAGAGTTCTGTATGTAGCATCATGCGTAGTTTTTGAATTCATTGCCATGTAACTCCGATTTCACATTGGTCAGCTATTTGTCGGATTAATTGCCGTTGAGAAGTATGAATGCTCAGTACGCACTCTAAGTATATGTTTCCCGACTGCGTATACACTTTTAAGTGAAGACCCGTGAATTTTCTTGAGTGAACATGTTAAAAATTCTGATAGCCTTTTTATGTTGGACAGAAGTGTGCAAAATTGATGGAGGTTATCTGGCTGGTCCCTCTTGACCACTGTCTCATGAGGCTTGGATATAGATATCATGGGTCATTGGGGGAACTGCATTGCATTGGTTTTTGATACCATGGCATAGTGGGATGGAGATTTGATTATTCCAATCCTGTTGTCATCTGAGTTGATATAGGCAGGTGGAAGCTAACCTGTCAAAAAGCAAGAAACAATAGAATTCTCCCAAATTTGATCATCCAGAGAGGCTCACTTTCGAAGCACGCAAACTATTAGTTGCATTTGATGCATGGCACAGAAAGACCATAGAACATAATAGCACTGAAATAGGTCTTTCAGCCCATCAGTCTATGCCAAACTATTATTCTGCTTAGTCCCAGCGACCTGCACCCAGATCATAGCCCTTCATACTCCTCCCATCCAAAGTTTTCTTAAATGTCAAAATCAAGCCTACATCATGTCACCGGGACCCTCGTTCCTCACTCTCACCACTCCCTGTGTGAAGAATTTCTCCCTATTGTTCCCTTTAAACATCTCACCTTTCACCTTGAATCCATGACCAGTGAGGAGATGTATGGAAAACAATGTGGAGTGTTTCCCATTTTAAAGTACCGCCCAAGGAAATTAACTGGCATCCATTGGTATCTAATTTAGTAGGCTGAAAAGGATTGAAGGCCTCTCATACAACAAAATTTGGCACTGCCTGGTGATCCAGTGGCTGCGCGTGAATGGCACTGCAGACGTAATTGGCATGCAGTATTATTGTAAAGCATAGAAAGGATCTCTAGAGTGTACCTGGGTTAGGAGTGGTGGGAAGGGGAGGGGAGGTTGAGGGAGGAAGGGTCCAACTGAGTGGAAAAGGGCAGATCAGTGTATTAAGACAAAAGCATGTGATTAGGAAGATATGTATCACAGTTGGGAATCAATGTGGGTCAGAAACTAAGGTTTAAGAACTGAGTTTAGAGGAAGGGGTTGAAGACTGATGAGTAGATGGAGTTGGCCATGGGGTTTGAACTGGAGCTGGGGTGGGTCAGTGTAGATAAGGAATTAAAGGAGGTTCCCAGCAGGAAATTGGGGTTCTCAGAGAGGCTTCCCTGTAAATGGTGCTGCAGATCATGCCACACTACTATATATATTTGACCTGAAAATAGGTGCAGCTTTCAACCATGTGGACTTGATGAGTTTCAGGGGGAATGCTGTAAAGGGGAATGTTTTTAGTGAGTGTGCTTCTAACGAGGAAAGCACATTATCGGACACCCATGTTTGTGACGAGTTAAATTTCAAGAGTGGCGCAAATTGACCTGAAAATGAAGGAATTGTGCTCCTCAGTGGAAACAAATGCTCATGGTTTTGTTAAAAAAAAGTCTGAACTTCTGGGCCTGAATGTCTTTGAGATTATCCTTTTTTCTTAACAGTGCAAACGCATACCAGGTAGTGAATAGGAAAATTATGGATCTGCTGTGACCCTTCCAGAACATGTCACCCTCTGTCTTACATGATATTTCTCTGCTTGTTAATCTAACCTTGCTAAAACAGAGAGGTTGACACCCCAAATATGACATGTACCATGGCCATGTACTTGGGCTCCAAACATCCATGTCCTGTTAAATCTCCAGATCTGATCAGATGTGACTCAGAACAATATGAAACTCTGGCACATTCTAATGGTGCCTGAGAGATTAGAAACTCATGTGTGTAGTTCCAACCTTTGCTTATTGTTTCTCCGACAGTAACAAACCTGCAAAATACTGTGAGATTCGTGAGTTGATGCCTTGATTGGAGTTAGTGCTTTGTATATTTGATGTTGTAAAATTCACATAACTTTGCCAATTAGATGTCAGTGATGCTGGTATGGCTTAAAGATCTCCAATCAGATGAACAGGAGCGTAACATACTATGTTCACCACTAGACTGTTAAACAGCCTTGCCTTTATGTTGCTAAATTTACACTACCTCTCCTTACTTTTATATTGCTAAAACTTCCTACTTGTTAAATCATGATGGAAATTAAAGGATTATTTTTTACTAATCGAAAGTTGGCACTCTTTCTAATGAATACAACGATTTATCGTTTTAATAGAGGTGTTAGCTTTTCTCTGTTTAGTGGTATTCTTGGTCTGATGTTCAATGGATTTTCATAAAAAAAATAACAGTGGCCACCTGAAAATTTTCCATGTTGCATCAATATATTGGGTTTCAATGCAGCCTTGTGATGCCAGTGACATAATTCAGGGTTCAAATCTTGCACTGCCTGTAAAGAGTTTGTATGTTCTCCCCCGTGTCTGTGTGGGTTTCTTCCGGGTGCTCCGGTTTCCCCCCACCCTTCAAAACGTACTGGGGGTGTAGGTCAATTGGGCCACGTGGGCTCATGGGCCGAAAGGACATGTAACTGTGCTGTATGTCTTAAAAATATATATAAATAAACTTAACAGCAAAATTCCCTGCATGAAAATTGGATATCGTTCCTACTTTTAGTTGTCTTTTGGAGAGTGAATTTTGAGCTTAGTTATCAGTCCAGCACTCTTACTTAAAGGCTGGATATCTATTAACAGTTTGCCGGTCGTGCAGAGCAGAACTGCAGGAGAGACCTCTTTGCGGATTGGAGGGTCCTTTTATTCCATATTGGAGGTCACATGGCCATAAGGACCATAATTACTTAGGAGCAGAACTAAACCATTTAGCCTTTCAAATCTGTTCCGCCATTCAAATAATACCTGATATATTTGTCCTTTCAACCCAATTCTCCCTGTAATCTTGGACATCTTTACTAATCAAGAACCTTTGAATCTACCCAATGACTTGGCCTCCACAGCTGTTTGTGGCAGCGAACTTCACAGATTAAGCACCCTCTGAGTGAAGAAATTTATTTTTATTTCTTCTCAAGGGACGTCCTTTCAAGGGCTGTGTCCTCTGATCCTAGATTCTCCCAGAGGACCTGAACCACTTATTCAATCTCTGGATCCATGATTTGCACTGTCCTTGGGTTGAGGAGCTGATGACCCTTTGTACCCACCCCCCACCCCACCCTCAGCTTTATTCCAGCCATGTAACCTCATTCATTTGAATGAAGCCACTGATTTGGATGGAAAGGATAAAGAGAGATTTGTGGTTTTGCTTCTTTATGACTTTATTTTAATTGATATTTCAATGAATTTTCATCAGATTAATTTGTTAATAATATTTCAAATGTTTAAAATTGCTTAAAAAAATCAAGAAACACAACTTTAATATAGAAATACAACATGGAAATAGGCCCTTCCAGCCCATGAGTCCATGCCACCCAAATAGGCTCATGCGACTAATTAACCTTCTAACCCTGCACGTCTTTGGAATGTGGGAGGCAACCAGAGGGAAGACGTGTGGACATGGGAGAAGGCACAAAGGATTTGAACCCAGGCCGTTGGAGCCGAAATAGCATTGTGCATTTCAAAATAGCGGAAATTGCCTTTAGCCACTTTCAGGTGAAATAGCTGGGAGAATGCGGCTCCGGAACCGGCTGTGGGTATGAGCGAAGCGATATTCAGGTGGCAGCAGTGTTCTGGCACCTGAAAGGCCCGCAGCGGGGAGAGGCGCCGCGGAGGAAACGCCGGCTCCTGTCGACCGTGGCCGTGGTCCCGCCCGCTTTCAGGTGCCTAGGGGGAGCACTTGGAAGCGGAGAATACACCTACCCTGAGGAGGGTTAGGTAAATACTCCTCAGGTCAGGGTTCTCTGCTTTCAGGCGGCCTCCCAACAGCCGCATTTGGGTATTCTAGGCGGCTTTACGTTGGGGTATTCTGGCCACCTGAAAGCGGCTTTTGACTGCACCAACTTTCGAAAATCCAAGAGGGTAATTCTGAATGATGGAGGGGGGGGTGGTCCTCAAGATCTGCCACCCAGTTGCCAATTGCAGTGTGCTCTGGGGTACTGGGGCTGAAGGTTAATAGGAGTCTTATACTGCAATGATTAACTGTGACTGCTGGAATACTGCAGAGTATCCAACTCAAGTCCAGCTAAAGCACAATCTCTGTAACATTTGTGAGAATGAATTAGTAATCTAGAAAATTGATTAATAATCAGAGACCCCAAGGTAGCTTGGGAGTTTGAATTCTGTAACAAATAAATCTGGAATTGGAGAGGTGGTAATTATTATGGCAATCATGCAATTGTTAATGAACACATTCTGCTCACTTCATTCTTCCGACAAGGATATCTACCCATATGTGTCCCCAGACACCTGCAGCAATGTGGTTTATCCATTAGTGACATCGGAAGTGACCAAGCAAAGCTCTGAGCTCAAGGCCAATCGGAGATGAAATACGCAATGAGGTCCTTGGCAATATATCCTATGGACACCTCTCTTTAAAAAAAAAGGTGAGTAGGAGCAGTTGGAAATAATGAACCTGAAAGAACTGAAGAAAAACTGCATTTGTAGTTTCTACTCACTTCACTGAGTAAAGCACTTCACACAAGTGAGTAACTTCATTTGGAGTGCAGTAGTTCTGAGACTAAGTAGGTTAGATGGCTTATACTTAATAAGGTTTTGTAGTGGGTCGGGTCAACCCTGCACACGACGGGCCGAATCACCTTAGCGAACAGCCACTGCGGCAGGGCACGAGCTTTTCTCCCAGCGCGCGGAAGTTCCAGGCTGCAGGAGCGTGTTGCCGGGGAACAGCCAGGCCTCACAGCAGCATTATGACATCACTCCTATGAGCTAGTGGCCTTCTCTAAAAAGGAACGCGCACGATTCACCTGCTTGGTGTGGACAGCATTTATTTCAGCAGCTCTGCCTTTAGCTGTAATGTGATCGCTGGTACTCGGAGATTTGTGTGGAGTACAAACACGCTTTTATTAGCTTACAACTAACAGCCGGTATCTACAATAGTCTTCAGGTAATCTGAGGTAAGGCAGGAAAACGGTTTATATCAGGACCAATGGTGGTGGAACCAAGAGGAGGGGTTGGCCATCTAATCTACATATAGACAGTGATTTCCTGTTTACTGCACACAAAATAATGAGTTGAACAACCATCTTATTAGCTGAGAGAAGGAAGATATTTTTCTCAGATTAACGGCAAGGGACTTTTGATAGCCTTATGAACCAATAGGCAGGATATTGATTTGATAAGTTCTTTGAAGGCAGCACTTCTGATCTTCACAAAAGGTGAGTGTTGCTAAATCAGTCATGTTCTAAACAATAAAGTATAGGTCCTAATTTTGTGGCACTGTAGATTCATTACATGCAGGGGTTCTTGCCAATCAACACAATCTTGTCTGCTCAAAATGATCTTAAATCCAGTCTTTGTTTCTTTACCAGAGATTGAATGATGTGAGGGTTGCAGAAATTAAGGCCTGTTTGATGAATAAGCTGTAGAAGGTTAAGGAAGGAACCTTAGCAATTTGGCTGGCAGGTTCAGCGGCCACGGGAGAAAGTGTTTAAGCCTCAATATCTCCTCACAGAGCATGGAAAAACATTAAACAATTTGTAATATCATTGTAAAATCTCCTCTGGGTTTCAGTCTGGCAGGTTTAGACTTATTGGAAAACACAACTGGACACGAAACCCAAATGCATCTAAATTGTATCTGCACATTTAAAGAAGTTTTGAAGTAGATTGACACACAGGTCTACCCTGGTTTCTACTTAATGTTTGTAGTGGTGGTTGTGGAGAAAATTGTAATCATGTTATAATCATTCTCTTCTATTGAGACTGAGAGTCGAATAGCATACAAAGCTAAGAAGTCATTCCATGTTTCCAAACTTTTCCTGTTGCTTTATACTGTAAAATCCCATACTAACTGGAGGATATTTTATCTGTTGAATATTTGCAACAGAACTTCAGATGATCATGCAAAATATGTATGAGAAAGTCTGTTTTGAACTGAGTTGAAATTGACAACATTGCAAAATGATAAAAGAATATACTGTAGTTGAATTTGTCCAACTTGAATGAGATTTCATTTGGTATTTTGGAGTAATTGCAGTTGTGTGTCCTTCCTAAATGTGAAATTTACATATAAATTTAGACATACATTATGGTAACAGGCCCTTCTGGTCCACAAGCTCCCAACCTCTATATGTTTTGAACGGTGGGAAGAAACCAGAGCACCCGGAGAATACCCACGCAGATAAAGAGAGAACACACAAACTCCTTGCAGACAACGCGGGATTCGAACCAGGGTCGCTAGCATTGTAATCGTGTTACACTAACTGCTAAACCAGCTGCAACACCCTGATACACTAACCGTGCTGCCCATAAACTTCTACCTGAAGAGGCAATGGATCCAGAGAAACCAAGGTAATGAAAGTCCTATCTATTTTGATTTAGTTTTTAAACAGCAAATAATTGGACCTTAGCCAAAAGACACAAATTGACTGAGCAAACTAAGAAGAGCTGACAGATCCACAATGTGCACAGTGAAGTTAATTTCATGTACTCAGACAAACTAGGATAAGGCAAACTCGTCGTGGTACAGCTGTGGGATTCTTTTTCCTGAAGGGTATTACTAAACTATTTCAGAAAGTGAAACTGCTTTTTAAATTTAAAATGACCACCAACCGATTGATAATTTGTTGGGAGGGTATTTGAATTCTATGGATTTGGCTGATCCGCGAGTTTCATTTCTCTTCGTGATAAAGACTTTTAAATGTCTAGAATGTAATAGTATTCCCAGTTGCACTCAACACCTCTTAATAGATGAAGAAAATTTGTAATCATGGCTACTTAAAGGCAAATTATCCTTCTACAACTTAAAATGACTCCAGAGAAATCCAATGATTCCCACCTTATGTATGAAGAACGACTTGGAAAATGAATAAATGATATATGGGGTTCAAAATCCAAACAGAAATTAAATTAGAAAATGCTGGAAAAGTTCAGAGGTCAAGGACCATTTGTGGAGTATAAATGATATGAATGACTTGATGACATTTCCTCATCGTCTCTCATGAATGATCGTCTTGAAACATTAACCCTGTCTCCCTCCCACATTCCGCTACATGATTTGCTGAGCATTTCCAACACCTACACTTTTTTTCCATGAAGCACATGATAATATTTAAATTTAGACATACAGCATGGTAACAGGCCATTAATGCCCACGAGTCCATGCTGCGCAATTTATACCGAATTAACAATCCCCCCCGGTACTAATCGAATAATAGGAGGAAACCAGAGAGGCCCCAGGGAAAGCCCATGCAGACACAGGGAGAACATACAAACTCCTTACAGACGGCGCGGGATTCTCGAACCCTGGTGCTGTAAAGGCACTGCGCCAGCCACTACTCCCAAGCCTCTCTGACCAAGGCTTCGTACAATGGAAGCATCTGCTTTGCATTTTGTGTTTGAAATAAAGGCCAGAACTTCACCAGTCTCCCTTTCATGTCTATGTACTGGCCGTCACTGATTAATATACATGGATGGTTTATTCTTTGCTCATCCACAGTTTATGGTGAAGATAATGTAATAGATTGATATCTTCACTACAGTAGCCTCCAACCTCCCTTTTAAATGAAGATAATCCTGAGCCATTAGTAAGAGAAGATATCAACAGTGAACAATTTCCATATAAAAGCCTCATCATATTATTTTTTATTAAATATAAAACAATCTTTTTTTGCATCACTGCCCCAGCAAAGGTTCATTCCAGATGATCGATTCTCAATATAAACTAAGCTTCTAATCACTTTCAATGTGATGTTTATTTAGTTTAAGAAGTATCACATGTACACACCAACATCTTAATCCTATCTGTGCTAGACTCCTAGCATTTCCAAGCCACTCTTGCCCTTCCCTCCCACCCTCCCTCCTTCCTGTTTCACTTGTCACCTAGTTCCAATCACGTCATCCCTTGTCCTGATCTCTCCCATCTTTTTTCCCGTGTTTCCATCCTTTTGAACTTACAAAATATAACAATTTAGCACAATGTAGGCCTTTCAGCCCTCTGTGGTGCTGACCTATATGTTCCTACCAAAAAAAAAAGAAACCCTTGCTACTCTGTAACCCTTTATTTTTCTTTCATCCTGTCTAAGTATCTCCTAAGTCTCCTAATGTTCCAGTCTCTCCTGGCACCTGCAATTCTCTGTGTAAAAACTTATCCCTGATTTCTCCCTAAACTTTCTTCCCTTCACTTTGTACAGATATCCTCTGGTGTTTGCTACTCCTGCCATGGGAAAAAAAAGGCACTGGCAGTCCACCTTATTTTTACCTCTCAGAATCTTATAGGCCTCTGTTGTTACCTCTAATTCTATTTCTCTCCAAAGGGAAATGTCCCAGCTCTGCGAACCTCATATCATAAAACTTATTTTTCAATCCAGGCAACATCCTGGTAAATCTCCTCTGCATCCTCTCCACAGCTTTCACATCCTGTATTGAGGTGGCCAGAACTGAGCAACTGAATCACCAGAGATTTGTAGATTTGCAACATGGCCTCTCGCTCTTGAACTCAATCCCCCAGCTAATAAAGCCTAGCATCCCATCGGCCCTCTTAACTATCCTCTGAATCTGAGCGGCAACCTTAAGATGTGAATGGATTTGGAACCCAACTGTTCTTCACATTTAGCCTTCAGGTTTGACTTTCCAAATTGAATCATGCCACATTTATCAGATTGAACCCCATCTACCACTTTTCCGACAAACTCTGGAGCAGGTTACATCCTCTTGTAACCTACGACAACCTTCAAGGCTATCTATAATTCCTCCAACCTTTGTTATCATCCACAAACCTACTGACCCATCCCCCTACTTCTTCATCCAGATAATTTCTAAGAATCACAAAGACTTCTTTATCTTTTCCCCTGCCATCCTCTTCCCTTTCCCTAATTCATCTTTTTCCCTCTCCCTAATAAACCTAAACCCTCTCCTCTGCCCTAAGCATCTTTCATTCTTTCTCTTAATTCCCTTCAGATTTTGCTACCTAATCATTCTTTCTGTCTCGCCTTCTTAACTCTACCCTATCCCAATATTTTTCTCATGAACTGCTAAGGGCTGGTGAGCTCAGGTCCTTTCACTGATCATCAATGGGAGTTTTGGTATGGTGGGAACATTTTCTTAAAACTTTCACTTCCTTTGCTTTTAAATTTACAGCCTTGTTTTAATCTATTACTTGCTTGTTATTATCAATAATACTTGTCTTTGCTGTGTTGCCATAGACCATCTATAACAAATCCATGGACCACCCACGAACCACAGGTTGAGAAATAGGTTGGGTGGCACAGTTAAAATAACACTATTACAGGTCTAATGACCCAGGTTGAAATATGGCTCCGTCTGTAAGAAGTTTGCATGTTCTCCCTGTGTCTACATATGTTTCCTCTGGGTTCTCCCATTTTCTCCCACCCATTGAAACATACGGGAGTATAGGTTAATTGATGTATTTGGAGGGCATGTGCTCATGGGCCAGAAGGGCCTGTCACCTTGCTGCATGTTTATCAATTTAAAACACTGATTTTAAAGCAAGGAAAACTGGATGGTAGACCTCTGGTTTTCCCTTCCTTAAGCCTACAATCAGCTCCTTGGATTTGGTGACAATGAGGTGAGAGATTGTTGCTAGTACAACATTCAGATAAGTTTTCAATCTCCCTCCTGTATGCAAACTGAGTCAACCCACTACTATGGTACTGTCAACAAATAGGTAAAATTGAATTAGTCGGTAGCTCCCCTAATCTCTAGGTGATGGCGCTGTCGAGAATGGCAATGTCACAGAGCTGAGTATCACCAGTGAAAGTTGTATTGCAAGGATCAGTATTAGTGTTTTTCTCCATGGATAAACCTTTTCCTGATTTGCAATGCACCATCAGTGCTTATCAGCTTTTAAATCTATTTAGCAGCTGCTAAGTGATGAATTCTGATTTAAGTGAACACTGTTAAGAATATTAAAAAGTGAAAGAAACACATTCAACACTGAAATGGAAAGTTGATGATTAAAGATGCCATGGATAAGACATGCTAAGAGAGCCAAAAGTGAGGGTCAGCAGGAGATGGGTTCACCTCAGCACTTGAACAAATGAAATTATAATTCTCAATTATAGGCAAGATTTGCCCAGATGAAGTACCTGGGTGAGTATTAAAGATCTGTGCTGATCAATTTTCCAAGATATTCATGGTTATCTTCAGTATCTCACTCCAGCAGGGTGTGATACCCACCTGTTTCAAACAGGCATTCATCATTCTGGTGCCCAAGAAGAGTGCAATATCCTGCCTTATTGACCAGTAACACTTATATCAACAGTGTTGAAGTGTTTTGAAAGGCTGGTGATAAAGCATATCAGCTCCTGACTGAGCGGTGACATGAATACATTT
The DNA here is from genome assembly GCF_036971445.1 of Narcine bancroftii. NCBI lineage: Eukaryota > Metazoa > Chordata > Chondrichthyes > Torpediniformes > Narcinidae > Narcine > Narcine bancroftii. The sequence continues at coordinate 193,028,623 of NC_091475.1, forward strand.
CAGTTTTAATTAAAGATATTAGTGAATTGGGTTTGTGTTATAAATTGTATAAATTTCAAATAGCTTTTTTAAGACTAGCCTTATCAGTGGCAAGGAAATGTATAGCTATTTCATGGAAACATCAATTGGATCTTTATTTACGAAGATGGCATTTGGAATTAAGGTTGTGTATTCCATTGGAGAAGATAATATAATTTAAGGGATAAATATTATGTATTTAAAAAGGTTTGGAGCCCATATTTGGATCATTTCAATTTGAAAACTTAAAGATAGGGATTTGAGTGCCGTTGAGACTCCTTACCTCATATTAAGTGAACTGTGTTTCGTATTCTCCTCTTGTTTCTTTCTTCTTTTTTTCTTTCTTTATTTTGTGGGTAGTTAGGGGGTTTTGATGTAGATTAGAGGGAAGGTGTAATCTTAGGTTGGGGGTTTTTATAGTAGATTTTTAATTTTTCTTTAAACTGTGTTCAAATGTTGATTTATTTTATTTTCTGTAATCATGGTTGTTTCTCTTATAAATAAAATATTCAAAAAAAACCCACCATCTACAAATTTTCTGATGATACTATGGTAGTGGGTTGTATAACGGAAAGGATGAGTCAGGCTACAGGAGGAAGATTGAAAACTTGGCTAAATGATGCACCAACAACAACTTTGCCCTCAATGTCACCAAAACCAGGGATCTGATTGTTGACTTCAGGAAAGGAAAACCAGAGGTATACAATCCAGTGAACATTGGGGGATCAGAGGAGGAGAGGGTGAACAAATTAGGTTCTTGGGATCCACTATCTCAGAGGATCTTTCCTGGACCCAATGCACCAAAGGCATTGTGAAGAATGCACGTCAGTGCCTCTACTTTCTCAGGAGTTTGCAGAGGTTTGGTATGACACCAGAAACCCTGGCAAATTTCTGCAGAGGTGTGGTGGAAAGTTCGCTGACCAGCTACATCACAGTCTGGATGGGGACACCAACACCCTGAACATAAAGCCCTCACACAGACCAAGACATCACAGGCAAAACCCTCCCCCCTATTGAGTACATCTACAGGGAACACTGCCATCAGAGAGCAGCAGCAATCATCAAAGACCCTCACCACCCAGCACACACCCTATTCTCGCTGCTGCCATCAGGAAAGAGGTAGAGGTGCCACAAGACTAGTACAACCAGGTTCAGGAACACTGCTCCCCCTCCACCATCAGACTCCTCAACAACAATCTCAATCAGAGACCCATGTAAGGACACTTACTTGTGCACTTTATGGTAAACCACTGTAGATATGTTTGGATGTGCTAGGATATGCCCTTTGCTGACTGTGCATGAGGCTCCTCCTACTGACCCCTGAATAAAGCGACTCTGCCACAGTCCCCTACACAGTCCAGGACAGTTGTCCAGCATGGACGGACGTCCACTCTGTTGTGAATAAAAGTCTATCAGTTTCTCTACAACTTCTAGTCTTTGTAGTTATTGATGGTGCATTAATTTTATTCACAGCAGTTTTTCTTTGATAATGGAGCAGATCCTGAAGCCACAAAACTGTCCCACAATTGCCTGACGTATCCAACAGTTTCGAGCTCTGGCTGCGTTGCTTTGAAGCATTCTGCTATCGTCCGATCAGGAGATGAAGCCTGCAAGTATTGTATTCCTGGGTCGTGCCCTGGTATACTCAATGATCAGGGATGCCCAGTCGTACCCAGCAGCAATGGACATACTGAAAAACCAGTACCGGAGGAAGGTTAACGAGGTCTACGCTAGTCACCTTCCTTGCTACCTGAAGCAGTAATGCAGGTAACTGAGCACCGAGCACCTTCGGGCCCTGTGATCTCTTGGATGTACCTGCGAATATAAAACTGTGACAGCTGTGGTGAACACGGAGGACCTGATCAGATATGCCTGTGTCGCGGGCATAAGATCCTGCTGCATCCGGCAGAGAATGTTGGAGCAGGGTGTGCTCAATTTACAGAAGGCAGTCGAGCTAGCAGACATGCCAGAGGTGGCCCTCCAAAACATGGATGCGTATCAGTCGATAACGTGGCCGCCTCATGGTTACCATGGGCGCCACCAACTTGGGAAGTGGGAGGGTTGTAAGCCTGCGGCACACTGCCATGTCCTGCCAGCGACCCCGACCGTGGCTGCTGTACTCTGCGAGCACCTGAAGTGCTACTTCTACGGCCTGAACAAACACCCGAGAAAATGCTGCCCGACGAAAAATGCGGTTTGCGCTAACTGTGGAAAGGAAGGACATTACGCTAAGGTGTGTAAATCCAGGTCGCCCTCTAAACCCAGTAGCACTGCGTGTGGGCAGTTGGGGCTTCCATCTTGGAACTGAACACTCGAATACTCCACTGTATCTATGGAGCCCGACAGCAAATCAACACTGGCTTCCATTATGCTAGACCAAGTAAGTCCTTACCAACTCGCCAGACTGATGATGGGCCTCAGGGTTGATGGTCCGTGATGAGCTACCTGTTCGACAGTGGGAGCACGGATAACTCCATCTGCCTCGACATGGTGCAGCGCTATTCCCTTATGGTAAAGCCAGTAAACCACAAAATCTCTTTGGCCTCGAATTCCCAAACGGCAGATGTCCACGGCTACTGGGCAGTGAGTCTGACTGTACAGGGCACAGACTACAAAGACTTTAAACTCTTCGTGTGCCTCAGCTTTGAACCGCCAAGCTATGGGGGCTGGACTTTCAATGCCAGTATCATGATGGAGTACGATGGGCCCCATCTCCCCTCACTGTCTGTAACCAGCAGTTTTTAAAACATCTGCTGCACTCCAACCCATAGAAATCCCCTCCGGCCTCTCCCATTGTTTCCAGCCAGCAACCCACAGATTTCCCATCACGTGCAACCTTGCCTTTCACCCCTCAAGATCACCCCTCCTCCGCTGTTTGCTAACCTCACCCCCGATTGTAAACCCATTGCCATCAAATGTAGGTGATACAGTGCCAGGGACAAGGCTTTTATTAGTTCAGAGATGCAGTGAAATCATTGCCTGGAGAGCCCAAGTGATAGTAGTGTGGTGATACGACCACCAGCCTACTGCAGGGGGCGATCTCTGTACCTGCAGGAAGACCACCTAAGGGGCTGACTCCACCTGGCTGGCTGTCAATCAGCTGACCTGAATTGACCACCTAAGGGGCTGACTCCTGTGGAGAACTTTGTCAAAAGCTTTACTAAAGTCTAAATAGACAACATCCACAGCCTTCCTTTCATCAATCTTTTTTGTAACCCCCTCGAAAAACTCTATAAGGTTTGTTAAGCATGATCTACCCCTCACAAAACCATGCTGATTACTACCTATCAATCCCTGTTCTTCCAAATATTTTCCGACCTGAATATAGACCTGAGCCGACCCCTCCTGAACCAGTCACACTGGGAGCCACCAAGGTTTGAACTGGTGTTCAGACTTTTACTGGAATAAAGCCTGTTTTACTGTCTTTTGAGTTTTCTGCTTGCTTGCTGATACCTCAGCGCACCACAATTTATTCCAGTAAAAATTTTAAAGAGAGACCATGGAGACATTTCTGATGATCAGGAGCCTGGAGATCGACCCCCAACACCTGAATGCCAAGGTACACGTCGAGATCTGGAACCGGAGGTGATCAACACCAACCAGAAATGGCACATGGTGCTCTGCACCAAGCTGGGCCCGCGAGCTTTCCAGTCATCAAGGACTGTATGGACTACGAACCTGCGATGGCTGTCCTGGAGTGTATGTACCAGCCACCAACAAACATGATCTATGCCCGGTACCTGCTCACAATCAGGTGTCAGTAGCCAGGTGAGGTGGCAGATGCCTATCTTGGGATTCTGCATGAGCTAGCTCGCCCGTGCCTGGCCAAAACCGGGGTGACGGAAGGGGAAGTGGAATGACTGATCCGGGATGGCTGAGCTCGAGGAGCGTCCAAAAGGAGCTACTGGAGGAAAACATTGCCTCACCAGGACAATGGGCAGGTGGAGTGTGAAAACAGGGTGATCTGGAAGGCAGTCCTCCTAGACCTGAAGTCCAAAGGCTGTCCATTAACTACTGGCAAGAGGCCCTCCCCGAGGCACTCCATGCCATTAGGTTGCTCTTGTGCACAGCTACTAATCAAACCCCTCATATAACCATATACAGCACAGAACAAGCCAGTTTAGCCCTACTAATCCATGCTGAAATAAATCCCCACCCTCCTAGTCCTACTGACCATACCCCTCCAATCCTCTCCCCTCCATGTAATTATCCAGTCTTCCCTTAAATGTAAATAACGTCCCTGCTTCAACAACCTCTGCCGGAAGCTTATTTCACATCCCAACCACCCTTTGTGTGAAGAAATTTCCCCTCATGTTCCCTTTATAATTTTCCCCCTTCAATCTCAAACCATGGCCTCTGGTTTGAATATCCCCCACTCTTAATTGAAAAAGCCTATCCACGTTGACTCTTTCTGTCCCTTTTAAAATCTTGAACACCTCCATCAAATCCCCCCTTAATCTTCTTCGCTCCAGAGAAAAAAGCCCCAGGCTGCTCAACCTTTCTCTGTAACTCAAACCCTGACATCCTGTCAACATTCTCGTGAACCTTCTCTGCACTCTCTCTATTTTGTTTATATCCTTCCTATAATTTGGTGACCAAAACTGTACACAGTACTCCAAATTTGGCCTCACCAATGCCTTGTACAATTTCATCATAACCTCCCTACTCTTGAATTCAATACTCCGATTTATGAAGGCCAACATTCCAAATGCCTTCTTCACCACACCATCTACCTGAGTATCAGCCTTGAGGGTACTATTTACCATCATTCCTAAATCCCTTTGTTGCTCTGCACTCCTCAATTGTCTACCATTCAATGTATATGATCTATTTAGATTTGCCTTTCCAAAATGCAACACTTCACACTTATCTGTATTAAATTCCATCAGCCATTTCTCAGCCCACTCCTCTAGCTTTCCTATATCTCTTTTTAAGCTACGGTAATCTTCCTCACTGTCCACAATACCACGAATTTTTGTATCATCTGCAAACTTACTTATCCAATTCACCACCCCTTCTTCCAGATCGTTAATATTTATAACAAACAAAAGTGGACCCAGGACCGATCCCTGAGGAACTCCACTCGTCACCGGCCTCCAATTGGACAAACAATTTTCTACCACTACTCTCTGACACCTCCCATCCAACCATTGCTGAATCCATTTCACTACCTCCTCATTAATACCTAATGCCTCCACCTTTTTTCCTAACCTCCTGTGGAGAACTTTGTCAAAAGCTTTACTAAAGTCTAAATAGACAACATCCACAGCCTTCCTTTCATCAATCTTTTTTGTAACCCCCTCGAAAAACTCTATAAGGTTTGTTAAGCATGATCTACCCCTCACAAAACCATGCTGATTACTACCTATCAATCCCTGTTCTTCCAAATATTTGTAAATGCCATCCCTCAGAACACTTTCCATCAACTTACCCACCACAGACGTCAGACTCACAGGTCTATAATTTCCAGGCTTACATTTGGACCCTTTCTTAAACAGGGGAACAGCATGAGCCACCTTCCAATCCTCTGGCAATACCCCCGTGACCAGTAACATCCTAAATATCTCTGTTAATGGCCCCACTATCTGTACACTAGTCTCCCTGAGTCCTTGGGAATACTTTGTCCAGACCCGGAGATTTATCCACCTTTATCTTTTTCAACACTGCCATCACTACCTCCTCGGTTATCCTTATATGATTCATGACCTCCCCACTATTTTTCTTTACTTCAACTGGTACAATATTTTTTTCCCTAGTGAATACCGAGGAAAATAAATCATTTAAAATTTCCCCCATCTCCTCTGACTTTTCACATAGCCTACCCTCCCTATCTACAAGGGGTCCAATTCAATCCCTCACTAATGTGTGTGTTTTCTCATTCCCCAGGAAATCGATGACTGGGGTCTCCCTCCCAGCTTGGCTTACATCTCCAGGACTAGTGCTCATCCACAAACATGTGTGGGCCCACAAGTCCGACCTGCTGGTCAAGCAGGTGCTCCTCCTCCATGCCAACCAGAACTACGCCTATGTCAGGTACCCCAGTGGCTGTGAGAACACCATTTTGACCATGGATCTAGCACCAGCAGGGGCCCCACCCCCCCCCCCCCCAGCATCATGACTACCCAGCTCAACATCCCCACCATGGGTACCCTTGGCCCACCCAGGATCCAGGGGCTGACCTCGTCCCTCCACCCTTCCAGAGGCCCCCACTTCTAGCAGACTACATCAATCAGGCCACCCCCCCCTCCCCTCCAGCAGGCAAACATATAGATAGACACCACACTGCCCATACCAATGCCCATCATGGCTACGCTGGATCCAACCAACCCTTGGGCGACCTTTGACCAGGAATCAACCCTGCGATGGTCCCAGAGTCTCCAAATGGCCGCTGGACCACATTGTCCACCATTTCATTGGCTATACGAGGGTCCGTTCCAGGTAATTCACAACAAAGGGGCAATGTATGAGCTGGAAGTCAGAGGCAAGATGGAGTCTTCACCACAGACAGTCTGAAGCCGGTACACCTGAACCTAATGCAACTATTTGGAACATTATTAAGAAGAAAAAGCGTACTGGTGAACTCAGTAATTACAACAGGTCTGGTATTCCAAGGAAGACCTCCACCGCTGATGACAGAAGAATTCTCATCATAATGAAGAAAAATCCTCAAAAGCAGGTCTGACAGATCAGAGTAACTTTTCAGGGGTCAGGTACAGATGTGTTGATGACTTCTGTCTGCAGAAGACTTCATGAATGGAAATATAGAGACAGCACTGCAAAATGCCTACCACAGAAACAGGATGGCCGGATTATAGTTTGCCAAGAAGAACTTCAAAGATCTTGCAGAATTCCGGAAAAAGGTCTTGCGGACAGATAAGACCAAGAGTAACCTGGATCAGAGTGAAAGCAAGAGCAAAGTGTGGAGGCTTAGAGAATCTGTCCAAGATCCAAAGCATACCACTTCATCTGTGAAACATAGTGGTGGTCTAAGTACGTACACCTATCACAAGTACTGGCATACTTATTTTCATTGACGTTATAACTGATAATGGTAGCAGAAAAATTAATTCTGCCGTGGATGAAATCATCCCATTCCAGGAGGAGTGCGATACCTCTGATGTTGCCCTCGCTGTCACCCTCAATCAAGGGGGCAGACAGGTGGCCTTTTTCTCCAAGATCCTCCAAGGTTCAGAGCTCAGACACTCCGCCATCGAAAAGGAGGCCCAAGCGATCATGGAGGTGATCCGCCACTGGCACCACTACCTGGCTGGCAGAAGGTTCACCCTTCTCACAGACCAGCGCGCAGTGGCATTCATATTCAGCACCAACCACAGAGGCAAGATCAAAAACGATAAGATCTTGCGCTGAAGAGTTGAGCTCCAACATCCAGTATAGGCCAGGGAAGCTCAATGACTCCCCTGAACTGCTGCAGTTTGGTCTCAGGCGTATTCAAGCTATTAAGTGCTGTAGATGAAGGGGAGATCTCAGTGATCTTCTTGACCATTTTGATGACCCTCGGCATTAATGTTTATCCTTGATCTGTTTATCCTTCCAAGGTTGTGATGTCTTTCACTTCCTTGCTTTCTTCAGCTCAATTATTTCATTTACTGATGTAACATTTTGTCTCATTATCATTTGACTGACATCTTCAGGTCTTGATCTTCATTTAGAGCTATCTCTGACACAGAGAATTTGAGCTCGAACAAATAAACTGCAATCTTTTATCTAGCAGATTTCAAGGTTTCATTTGCTGCTTCATACCTACTGAAGAAGTCAAAGTTCACTTTACTCTGTTTAACTACACTGCCCTTTCTTTGCACATCAGATCACTCGATGATGTGTAACAGTACTGAATGTGATTGCATTGTTCCCCAAAATACTTTATTGTTTTAATTAAGCTTTAGAATGAAAAATAATGGATCATTTCAAATGAAAGATGACAAACTTCCTTTAATTATTTTTGTTGAGAAGAGTAGAATGTTTGGGGTCACTGTGCTGAGTAATTAGGTCCAAGACGCCTATTATGTTGAACTGCTCAGTGATCATCAGAATGTCGAGAGCATTGAGCTGCACTTTGGGGAAGTGCTTTGGTAAATCGGAAGGGAGTGTTGGAAAATGTCTGTTGGTAACCCACGGAGGTTGAGAAACATTGATTTCAGTCAAGGACAACTGGGCTTTAATGGAGGCTGGCAGTCAGGTGTGAGGAGTGGGTTTGTGATCAGCGGGCTGCCCTGATGGCACGGATGCTTGTGTTCATGACTAGCAGGGGGCTGAGTCCCCATCGGCAGCGAGAACAAAGTGTGTGCTGGATGGTGTGGATTCTTGATGATGGTGGGGAGGGTGGCGGGCCTGCGGCATCCTATGTCATCCACTGCAGGCCTACCATGCTTCCCTCACTCCCATCCTCCCTCCAGATTGCCAGCAGCCTGGTATGCATCAAAGCCTGGTATGGGATCACCAAATAACCCCGAGTATTAAGCCCTGCAAAAGGTAGTGGGCACAGCCCAGGACATCACAGGCGAAATGCTCCCCACTATTGAGAATGTCTACGGGGAGCGCTGCCATCGGAGAGCAGCAGCAATTATCAAGGATCCACACCTCCCAGCACATCCTCAGTTCTCGCTGCTACCATCAGGAAAGAGGTATAGGGGCCACAAGACTTGCACTACCAGGTTCAGGAACAGCTGCTACCCCTCCACCATCAGACTCCTCAACAACAAACTCAATCAGGGGCTCATTTAAGGATTCTTGCTTCTGCACTTGTTTCTTCCTCTCTCTGTACTGCAGTCAGTTGTTTACATTTATTTATTTGTTTACATGTGTACATTTGCACTACCAATATGTGATATTTGTTGTTCTGCAGAAAAAAGAATCTCAGGGCTATATGTGATGTCAAGTATGTTCCCTGACAATAAATCTGAAATCAAATGTTTGCACCTCTCCTCTCTGGTTTAGCAGGACCCATCCCAAAGTTCAATACTCTTGAACATTACCATATCTGACTCCCACCAGGATTTCTTCCACCACTGAGCCCTTGACACTGGATTATTTTGCAAACATGCTGGATTTAGGCTGTCCAAAGTAAATGAATAGAAATATTAATTAGATAGAGGAAGAAAGAAAATTCCAAGACCAGTTTGCATTAAGAAGAATTTTGAAACAAACATGAGGAAATATGTTGGATTTCTGAGAATGAAACAACTGGCACTCAGTGTAACGCATAAACATGCTGGAAAACCTCAGCAGATCATTCAGCATCCATGGGAAGTAAAGTGCAACCAATGTTCTGGGCCTGGACCTCATGCCAGGTACTTGCAAACACAGGCAGGCACCTGATTAAAAAGGAGGGAGGGAGGGGACAAAGGAGAGGAAAGGAAGGAGGAAGCAGCAGGGGAGGGGGGAGAGCACAGGCTGACAGGTATGATGTCATACAGGTTAGAAGATAAAAAATATGATGGGGAGAGGGTACCTCTCTAATGGAGGGAGGGGAAAAGGTGATGAGCTAGAGCAGTGGTTTTCAAACTGCGTCCCGAAACCCACATTCACCTTAAGTAATCCCGATGCCATAAGTGCTCTGGGATTAGTAAGGGATTGCTTATGGTGGAACGAAAAATGTTTTAATCGTACCTAATTGACGCGTTATGTGCACAGTGTTATGAGCCCAGAGGACCCCAAAACCCAGCAGCAATAGATATTCACCAAGACAAATGGTTACTTAAACAAAAGTTGCTTTTAATTATTTTTAAACATGAAAATAGAATCACACTTTAACTTAACTAACTTAACCCCCTCCTAATTCTAAGTGCACGTGTATGTAATGTGTGTGTAAGTTCAGAAAAGTTCTTTTGTTCACAGTCAAATCTCACTTCTCATTCCTCCAAGTTCACTAGTTGCAGGCAATTCTTATACTGTGCACAGAATTTAACATTTATAAAGTTCACCTGGCTTTTGTGCTTGAAAGGTAAATGGTTACTGCTCAGGAAGGTTCTTGTTGGTTTTCAGAGAGATATTTGTTGTTCTAGAACATCCACAACTGATGTACGTCCATTGGTGTCTTGCTGATGGAACTTGACCCTTTAGGTTCTCCAGATGATAACCTCTTTCTTTCAGGTCACCACAGCGTTCCTTTTTGTTTCCCTTATTCCAAGTGAAGCAGTGGACAGCCAGTCCTCTCCACTTGCATAAACCACAAGGGCTTTGACCAGAACGTCTCTCAAATAGGATTTTCCACAAGCTTGCCAATTTGTCCTGTTCCAGTCCCAGCTGTTGTTGTTGGCTGTAACATTGCAGAAAATGATATCTCTCTCTCTCTCTCTCTCTCTCCCCCCCTCCCCCCCAAGAGAAAACTTGTTTGAGTCTCTCTGCTTGGAAAACAACATGATCCTCTTAGAACAGCAAGTTCTCTTCCAGACAATCTACGACTCTGACAAGATCTTTAATCTGTTGCCTTTTGTAAACAACAATCCATTAGTGAAGTTTCTTGAGCATTCTCCAAAGCTCTTGCAAAAGCTGTGGAGCCGATATGTATAGCATTAGCAGAGCTCCAGTATTTCAAGTAAGATCTGTTTTAAAGTGTTGTATGCGACCTACTCAAACAAACCTTTCCCAATTTATCTCCCAAAAACATATCTATATACTCTGTCACAAGAGTTTCATAACTCCAAAGGAAATGGGTCAATGACGATTTTTATCAAGCAAAATATTTCAGTAACAATTGGGTCCAGAGCAGTGGTTCTCAACCTTCCCTTCCCACTCACACACCACAAATTGCAGAGCACTTATGGCCATGGGATTGCTTAAGCTGGAATGTGAGCTTAGGGGGCAGTTTGAAAACCACTGAACTAGAGGATAGGAGATGACGTGAAGGAAAGACAGAGACTCAGAAGAGGGTTTAACTGAAATTGATGTCAATGACCCCTGGTTGGAGAGAGCCCAGTCAGAATATCAGGTTCTGTTCCTCAAATCTATGGGTTGGCAGTGCATGAGGCCATGTACAGCCATATCAGTGTGGAATTGATATGTTTGGCCACTGGGAGGTCACTGCTGTTGCGGCAGACAGAGTGAAGGTGCACTGGACCCTAGCATCACAGCTTTTCCTGTTCAATAGCAGTCAGTATCGTTTTGTTTTCTACGTTGCAATCTTAAGAGAGAGGTCGGAGCAAGCTGTAAGATTTATTTTGAAACATGAGGTGTGCTGATGTAATCTTCTGTCTCAATTGTAGCTGGACTAAAGCCCCACTGTTGTCAAACATTATCAAAACCAATGAGTTGATTGATGGTGGACTTCAGTGGAAAATCAAGAGAACACAAACCAGTCCTCATTGAGGAGTTAACAGTGGAGAGAATCAAGAACTTCAGGCTCCTGGGTGTCAACATCTCTTAGGATCTGTCCTGGAGCCGCCATGCCGATGCAATCACTTAGAAAGCTTGCCAGCACTTATGAGGTGTTTAAGGTGATTTGGGATCCCACCAAAGACTCTCAAAAATTTCTACTGGTGTACCATGGAGAGTATTCTGTCTGATTGGAGGTGCCAATGCACAGACCAGGAAAAAGACTACAGAGAGTTGTGAACTCGGCCAGCACCATCATGGGCATCAATCTTCACTCCATCAGGGACATCTACAGGAGACGGTGTCAGAGACACTGCTCTTCACACTGCTACCATCACGAATGGGGTACAGGAGCCTGATGATGAGCTCCCAGAGGCACAATGACAGCTTCTTCTTCCTTGGGCATGAGATTTCTTTGTGGACAATGAACCACAAGCACTACTTCGCTTTCTCCTATTTTTTCCCCCGCACTTTATTTATTAACTTATTTTGAAATGCAATTTATAGCAATATTTCTACTATTGATGCAGCAAAGCCACAAATTTCATGACACATTCATGTTATAAATTCTGATTCTGATGGGGAGAGATAGCAGAGAGCTAAGAAGGCTTTCAATGCTCTTGCAAAGGTGAGACGTGGCTGGGAAAGATGTCTGTCAGATAATGCGAAGGTTTAATAGTCTGGCCACTAACATGAGGCGGTTCCAAGAACCCAGCTGAATGTAAAGGCAAAGCACAGGAAACACAAAATCTAGCCAAAAGCAAAATACTGGAGAAACCAGTGGGTCAGCCAAATTCTGTTGCCCCCCCCACCCCCTCCCCCACCCCCATGTACGCTGCTGCACGCGCTGAGTTCTTTCAACAGTTTGGGGGTTTTTTATTGCTTCATATTTGGAGTTTCTTGTGACAACCAAATCGAACCTCTTATGCAGCATCTGACAGATCGCAGGCTAACTGACTCTCAGACAGAATGTAGCTCCGACAGGAGCTGCAAATGTTGGAATCCTGAGCAGACAAAGAATTGCTGGTGGAACTCAACAGGTCTGACGGTGCTCATGGGTAGAAATGGTCAATGTTCCGAGACAGGAACTTTTAAGAAGACTTCCCACAGGCAGTGAGGATGCTGAACAATCAAGGGAACTGCTCACACTAACGATCCAAGACTCTCATATTTGTGAAACAATATTTATTTGTATATATGAATAATTTGTCCTGCATGTGTACTGTTTGTTTGTGTGTCTGCGTGGTTTTCACCGAGGACGGGAGAATGCTGTTTCATTGGATGGAACTTTGTGCAATTGGATGATTGACTAGACTAGATGGGAGGGAGTGGCATGTCTATAAAGGGGAAAGAAACAGGGAGAGGAGCCATGAGGTGATAGGGCAGGAGGTGTGAGAGGTAGAGGGAGAATCCATGAGGAAGGAGGTGGAGAGAAAGGTTACAGAGAAAGAAAGGATTAAAAAAAAGTGGAGGAATAGGTAAAGAAGAGATGAATGCAATGGAATCAGATGGGTTAGGTGTTACCTAAAATTAGAAAAATCAATAGACAAAAATCAATAGTGATTGGTGGCAGAGGGAGTGACCCCCTCACTGAAGTGGAGAGGTATAGGGAATGGAAGATGTGTCTAGTGGTGGCAGAAATGGAGGAGAATGATATGTTGGTGGTGGGGTGGTAGGTGAGGATGAGAGGAACTGGCTCCTTGTGTCTGTGAGGGGGGTGGGGAGATGGGGGCCAGGGCCAATGTGGAAGAGGGGTGGGTGAGGGCTGAATTAATGGGAGTAGGGGGGAGGTCACACTTTCTGAAGGAGTTGTCCTGGAATGGAAAGCCTCATCCTGGAGCAGATGCAGCAGAGGGATGAGAGAAGGGAAGGAAATCCTTACAGGATAGACGGTGGGAAGAAGTGTTGTCATAGATGAAATGTCAGAAACAGACCAGACAGTTGGGAGATTAAAAAAAGGGTGGTGTTTGTTTTCAAGATCTAAACATTGTTGGTAAAACCAGTATTCATTGCCTGTCACTAATTACCATTTAGGGGATGATCAGGTATACCTAGAGTACTATTGCAAGGGAGTCCAAAGGTTTAGACTCAGCAGGGATGAAACAATTCATTTCCAAGTCAGGATGGTATGGAAGGAAATCTCTAGGTGGTAGTGCTCTTGCCTTGTCCTTGTGTTACAGGGAGGTGAAGCTGGAATAATTTTTAGATGGTGTACACTGCAGGCAATTGGGATTATCCTGCTTCTTATGACCTGGACAATTTCCTGTATTGTTGGTTATTTTGTAACTGTACTGAAGCAACTTGGCTGGAGAAGTAGCTATGCCTGGAAAGCAGGTTTTCAATACAACACTATCCTGCCTGCTTCAATCATTTTGATTTAGTTCAGCAATTCATTCGTTAATCTGGCTCTGCCCCATTCTCTGACTGTACCTGTGGCTCTTCCCTCTTGATCCTTTTTAAAGGCTCCAACACCATAACCCCACCCCAGAAAGCACAGGATGACCTTCAAGTTTATTGTAAATAAAAGCCTATAGTTCTGTAACTCTAGTCTTTCGAGTTAATTGATAAGTGTGTCAGTATCAAGTGAAGCAAATCCCATGATTGTTGTCCACCCCACAGAGTTTCCATCTTTGCCTATTGAGTTGGGCGAACGAGCTCCTATTCCTTTTGGAACCAGTGCTCCAGAGGCAGTTTTCAGCAGATCCAGTTCATACTTCCCTTCAGCTATTGGGTTTCCAGTAACCTAGGAGACAAAGGCAGTAGGCATCCAAGGTAAAAGCCCCATCAAAATAGAGGAGAGCAAATTTTCACCAAAAGGCTTGATTTCTAGCGAGTTTCCCACCCTGGTCCCATCTCCAAGGCTGCAAAGTGAGTATTTTTTTTCCAAACATAGACTTTATTGACAATGAATTATTTACAAAAAAAACTGTTGAAGGTCTTTTCACACCCATAGTGTCAATCATATTTTGTATTCCCATCAATGTACGTTGTTACATTTGTTCTCTAAATACACCTTTACCACCTTGTGACTTCTCTCCGCTCTGTTGTTTGAGGGACTTCCTCTTGGACTCAGCCCCTCAATGCCTGGCAATGGGATGACTCAAGGCAGTGCCCTCGTGTTGGCTGCACCAAGCCTTTGTGCATCCCTTAGCAAGTACTCCTGTGGTCTGTCATGTTGCAGCATTCCCTCATTGACTGTGAGTAGTTTGCAATCAGGTTAACGCTTTAGAACTCTTATATTCAAACCATCCTTGCACCCCTTCCTCTCATCACATCCGACCCTGGGTTGGGGATGGTTAAAATTTCCCAGCTGATCAGTAGAAACATTACACCAAAATACTGCAAAGTATAAAGAAGACAGTTGATTGGGCAATCAAATACAAGACAAAAGGGTTGAAAAAGGAACACTGAGCAGATAGCAGCTGATTGGGCAATTGAGGTCAGGTGACCCAAGCATCACTATAAACGTGAGGGACTGTGTAGTGGAGGAGTCATTGTTGGAGTGGGCTGAATCAGAATGGAAAGGCTTTGGTGAATAGGGGCTGAGGTTATGGTACAGGGATTGAAGAAAGGGCCACCCTATTCACAGAAAAAAAAGATTCAGTGGATAGACACAGGTAATCTATTTATTATTTATTTATTTGAATCCCCCCCCCCCCCCCCAAGTCATAAGCATTGGGAATGGCAGCCAAGGCAGGGAAATACTCCTCTTGCAGGATATGGGTTGTCAGGGAAGTCAGGAGTATCCCTGATGATTTCATCTGTGAGAAGTGGATCCAGCTGCAGCTCCTGATAAATGGAGTTAAGGAATTGGAGCTGGAGTTGGATGAACTCCAGAAAATTTGGGAGGCAGAGGGGGTGATAGACAGGAGATACAGGGACATTATCACATCTAGGAGGCAGGAAGAAGGTAGATGGGTGACAGTCAGGAGAGGGAAAGGGAACAGGCAGGCAGTGTAGATCACCCCTGTGGGCGTACCCCTCAATAACGAATACCATTTTGGATACTTGGAAGGGATGACTTACCAGGGACAAGCCACAGCAATCAGATTTCTGACGTGGAGACTGGTCCTGTGACTAAGAAGAGAAGGGAGGCAAAGAGACAAGCTGCAGTGATAGGGGGTTCCATAGCTAGCAGAACAGATAAGAAGTTTTGTGGAAGAAAGTGAGTATCTTTGATGGTATGTTGCCTCCCTGGTGCCAGAGTCCAAGATGTCTCAGATCAGTTTCATAGCATTCTCAGGAAGGAGGGTGAGCAGCCAAATGCTGTGGTCCATATAGGGACCAATGATGTGGGTAGGAAGGGTAAGGAGGTCCTACAAGGAGAGTTCAGGGAGATAGGTGCAAGATTGAAGGACAGAACCTCCAGCTTTGTTATCTCAGGATTGCTACCTAAGTCACGTGCTGGTGAGGCTAGAAATAGGAGGATAATGCAGCTTAACATGTGTGCAGGAGAGAGGGCTTCAGGTTTCTGGATCACTGGGCTCTCATCTTGGGACAGTTTGCATCTGAACAGGAAGGGGACTAATATCCTTGTTGGAAGGTTTGCTTGTGCTGCTCCGGTGGGTTTAAACTAGATTTGCAGATGGATGGGAACCAGAGGGCTAGAGCAGATAAAGGAATGGAGGAGGGAAAGGATGATGTGAAAATTGCATGCTCTGTTAGAAGTCAATGGTTTGTATGTTGTGGAAATGTTTTCAGGTGCATCTATTTCAATACAAGGAGTATTGTAGGGAAGGCAGATGAGAGAGCATGGATTGGCATGTGGAATTACTGTATGACATTGTGGCCATTAGTGAAACAAGGTTGAGGGGCAAGACTGGCAGCTCAATATTCTGGGCTTCCATTGCTTTGGAGGTGATAGAATGGTGGGGGGGGGGGCAGTGGCATGAAAGGGGGAGGAGTGGCATTGTTCATCAGGGAAAATATCACAGCTGTGCTCAGACAGGACAGAGCAGAGGGCTCATCTACTGTGGCTCTATGGATGGAGCTGAGGAACGGGAAAGGTATGAGCACACTCATGGGGTTGTATTATATACCACCCAATAGTCAGTGAGAATTAGAGGAGCAAATTTGTAGAGAGATAGCAGTCAGCTGTAGGGAATATAAGGTTCTGATAGTAGGACATTTTAATTTTCCACATATTGACTGGGACTTCCATACTGTAAAAAGGCTAGATGGCTTGGAGTTTGTCAAATGTGTTCAGAAAAGTTTTCTAAATCAATATATAGAAGTACCAACTAGAGAGAGAGGGCAATATATTGGATCTTATATTAGGGATCAAGACAGGATGGAAGATAGAAGTATGTGTAGGGGAGCATTTCGAATCCAGTGATCATAATGCCATTAGTTTCAAGTTAATTATGGAAAAGGATAAGTCTGGGCCTCAAGTTGAGATTCTAATTTGGAGAAAGGCCAATTTTAAGGAAATGTGAAAGGATCTAGAATGCGTGGATTGGGTAAGTTGTTTTCCGGCAAGGACATGCAAGATAAGTGGAGGACCTTCAAAGGTGAAATTTTGAGAATATACAGTTTGTATGTTCTTGTCAGGATTAAAGGCAAGGTTAGCAGTCATGGTGTTCAAGGGACATTAGAGTTCTAATTCGAAAGAAGAAAGCGGTGTATAACAGGTATAGTTAACATGGAGCAAATGAGGTACTTGATAAGTGTACAAAATGTTAGAAAAACCTCGAATGAAATCACGAAGACTAAAAGAAGACATGAGGTTGCTTTGGCAGACAATATGAAGGATTTCTACAGGTATAGTCAACAAAGCTTTGTGCATGATAGGGCATGTTTAACCAATCTTATAGTGTTTTTCAAGGAGGTTACTAGGAAAGTCGATGAAGGAAAGGCTATGTATACTGTCTACATGGACTTCAGTAAGACCTTTGACAAGGTCCGCCATGGGAGGTTAGTCAGCAAGGTTCAGGTGAAGTAGTGAACTATATTTGACAATGGCTGGACAGGAGAAGCCAGAGAGTAGTGGTGGATAATTGCTTCTCAGACTGGAGGCCTTTGACTAGAGATGTACATCAGGATCGTGCTGGGACCATTGTTGTTTGTCTAGATGATAATGTGGTCAATTGGATCAGCAAGTTTGCAGATGACACTAAGATGTGGACAGCGAAGAAGGTTTTCAGATCTTGCAGAAGAATGTGGACCAGCTGGAAAAATTGGCTGAAAAATGGCAAATGGAATTTAATGCAGACAAATGTAAGGTGTTGCACTTTGGAAGGACAAACCAAGCAAGGGCATACATGGTAAATGATAGGGCACTGAGGAGTGCAGTAGAATAGAGGGATCTGGGAATACAGATACACACTCCCTGAAAGAGGTGTCACAGGTGGATTGGTTTATAAAAAGAGCTTTTGGCATATTGGCCTTCATAAATCAAAGTACTGAGTACAGGGGTTGGGATGTTATGGTAAAGTTGTACAAGACATTGGTGAGGCCAAATTTGGAGTATTCTGTGCAGTTTTGGCGACTTAACTACAGGAAATATATCAATAAGATAGGAAGAGTGCAGAGAAGATTTACTAGGATTTGCTTGGACTTCATGAACTGAGTTACAGGGAAAGGTTAAACAGGTTAGGACTTTATTCCCTGGAGCATAGAAGAATGAGGGGAGATTTTATAGAGGTATTTAAAATTATAAGGGGATAGACAGAGTAAATGTAGATAGGATTTTTCCACTAAGGGTAGGTGAGATACAAACCAGAGGACATGGATTAAGAATGAAAGTTTAGGGGGAACATGAGAGGAACTTCTTCACACAGAGAGTGGTGGGAGTGTGGAATGAGCTGCCAGCTGAAATAGTGTCTGGGCTCAATTTTCGCATTTAAGAAGAATTTGGACAGGTACATGAATGAGAGAGATACGAAGGACTATGGACTAGGCGCAGGTCAGTGGGACTAGGCAAAAAAAAATGGTTTGGCACAGACTAGAAGGGCTGAAGGGGCCTGTTTCTGTGTTGTAATGTTCTATGGTTCTAAAGAATTTGCCTGAACACAAAGATCAGGTGTGTTTCAGCACAGTGTAAATATCCCCCAGTCCTCCTCCTTACAAAAAAAATTCAGTACCTTCAATATGTAAAGCACATTACTTTGGTCAAGGAGGAAGCAAACCGTGGAAAGTAAGATTAGTGACATGAGCTGCCAAACCTACTGAAAGGTCCATTAATCCATTGACATGCCTGGAATGATGTTGGTTCTTGGCATATTAATGTGCTGTGACACACAATGCCATAAGCTGTCAGTTTAATGATCTGGGAACTAAAATAATGGAGGCGTTTGCATTGTAAAGCAGGAGCAGATCGATTAGAATACGTACCAGTTGCAGATACAATTTTCAGTGGAGTGAAAATTTCATAAGTCGGCAGTTCTTGCACGGCACATCAAGCTGAGGGAGAGCATTACCTTCGACGTGTCAGCAATTCCCAGTGCAACAAGCTTGACCACAACTTTGGCTAGCAGGCTGGAATAGTGACTACTGGGAGAATGGTTTTGCAAGTAGAGTGGTCCATTCTAATTGGAGATCTTGAGGCAGGAGAAACTGATTTTATTCTGCATACTTTAAATTCCTTTAATTCCTTCAATTAAAGGAATTTGATTCCTTAAATTGCTCTAACTCAGTGGTTTGTAGCCTTTTATTTCCCACTCACGTGCCACCTGAAGTAATCCCTCATGAACAAGATAGTATAAGGAATAGATATGCACAATTCATCCTATGACATAGGTGCTCTGTGATTAGTAACAGGTTACTTCAGGTGCTATGTGAATGGTGGGGGGGGGGGGGAAATAAAAGGTTGAGAACCACTGTTCTAAATTAAAGTCTTTAATTTTCCAAGAAATTCAAATGCATGAACATGAATGGTTCAAAAGCAGGTGAAAGGCTGTGTATTTAATGAAAAGTAGCTCATCTGACTTCCCACTGCCTCTCAGCCGTCAGGAAGTGAATCAGGAGGGCTGTGGGAAAACTCTATACCTTCCTACTTGGGTACATTTAGGAACCTAATGTCATGAGGAATATCTATGCACAACTTCATCCAATGGCTTAAGCTTTCAACACTTCCCTGTTCCATTTTAGAGCCCGTGGTTCACACTGTGATCCCCACCCCCCCCCACCAAAAGCAGCTTCCACCACCTTAAAGGACGAGAGCAGCAGAAGCAGGGGCTTTCCATTCTCTCCAAGTCAAGCATCAATTTGGAAATATAATGGCTTGTAGCAGCCCATGTCTCAGGGCAACACAGGAAATGGTCGTTGAATGCGGTGACCAACAAGACATCGTGTAGGTTGAGACGCCTGTTTCCATAGGCTGCTGGCAGAGCGGTGAAACTGGCCAACCGACTGACTACCCGAATGCCACGGCCCCACCGGTGAGCAGTACTGTTTCTCTCACTGTCGGTGGGGTTCCGAAGCCCATCGATGCCGCTCCCCCTGTGTGTTCCAGGGAAATGCCCAGGCCAGCCGTCGTTATTGGCTGCAACAATTGGCCAACTTCATAGCCTGCTACACATTCAAGACTCCCTGTCAGTCCAAAGTTTGTTGGTATCATTCCTCCGACCAGACTGGAGGCCCGCTGTGGCAAAGTGGGCCGGGAGCTTTGGGTTAAAAAATGTGGCTTAGACTTTCCAGAGGCTGATGGATGCAGAGGGCTGGGATCTGCATTTTGCCTTCGTCTACCTTAACGACATTTTAATCACCAGCCACACCTGCACCGAGCACTTAAACCAATTATTCTCCAGGCTGAGTGATTTCATCCTAACCATCAACCCAGCCAAGTGCCAGTTTGGCTGAGACACTATTGACTTCCTGGGTCATCGTATTGACCAACATGAACCCAGACCATTACCCACTAAGGTGGATGCTATCCACTCTTTCCCATGCCATCAGTGGTGAAGGGACTACAGAGTATGGTCACCCTTTATCGCTGCTTCATACCTGCAGCCGCCCGCATCATGAGCCCACTCTTTCCCTTCATGGCAGGACCCAATAAAAACATACGATGGACCCAGGGAGCAACCGAGGCCTTCCAGGCCACCAAAAATGCTCTAGCCAACGCCACCCTCCTCGTGCACCCCAGGACAGATGCCCTGACCACCCTCATGACAGATGCCTTGAGCACTGTGGTGAGGGGTGTACTTGAGCAACTGGTGAATGGACAATGGCAACCGTTGGCCTTTTTCAGGAAGCACTTCAGGTCAATAGAGCTCAAGTACAGTGCCTTTGATAGAGAACTGTTAGCCTTATACCTAGCAATTCGGCACTTTTTTTACTTCCTGGAAGACAGAAAGTTCAAAATTTACACGGACCACAAATCCCTTACCTTTGCCTTCAGTAAGGTATCAGATCCGTGGTCAGCCAGGCAACAGCGGCACCTGTCCTACATTTCTGAATTTACAACAGACATTGAACACATAGCCGGCAAATCCAATATGGTGACCGATGTCCTATCCCATCTAGCTGTCTTGGCGGTGCACGACCCTATCCCTGACATCGACTAGGCAGCCCTGGCTGATGCACAGCAAGCAGATCCTGACATTCCAGCATACCGGACAGCGGTTACCGGCTTACAAATAGTGGACATCACTCCAATTCACTTCCAGTCTGTGGACTGCCTTAGCCCACGCCCTGGGGACCCAACTCTACCACACCATGGCATATCACCCACAGGCCAATGCGGAGTGATTCCACAGACACCTTAAAGCAGCCTAATTGCACCTAACTGGGCTGATGAACTTCCTTGCGTCCTGTTAGGCATCCACACCACACCCAAAGAGAACCTTGAGGCATCCTCTGCTGAGTTAGTCTATGGTGCACCCCTAGTTACTCCAGGTGAATTCATGACAGCCCCTGAGGACTTAGGGGAGACCCTGGCAACCACATTGTCCCAACTACGTGAGCGCCTAGGCACCCTGGCCCCTGCTAAACCAAGACACCATGGCCAACCCTGCACTTGCATCCCAAAAAACTTTACTAACTATAAATACATGTTTGTTTGGTGTGGGGCTCACCGGCCACCTCTACAGTGGCCTTACGAGATGAGGGGACACACTGTGTCCTCAGACACCATGGCTCCACCTGTGTTTTGGGCATTGGCGGCAGGGAAGAGACTTTCACACTTGACCAGTTGAAACCGGCCTACTTGGTCTTTGACCAGCCCATCACTCACCTGACCCTACGGCGCAAGGTTTGGCCTCTGATAAACAGTGCCCTGATTGCCAATTCTGGGGGGAGGGGTCATGTAGCGGCCTACCCCTCTGGCTGACGCAGGAAATGGCCGTCGAATGCAGCGACTGGCAACGCAACGTGTGGGCTGAAAGGTCCGTTTCCATACGCCACTGGCAGAGAGGTGATACTGGTGGATCGTAGGCAGCCGAATTGGGGCCCGGGCATCCTAGGTAACCAATCGGCAGCTGGCCCAGTCAAGCCACGCCCCAGTGATGACACGGCCGAGCTGACTATAAAAGGCAGAGCTGCCACTGAATAAACTCAGTGTTGAATACACTCGACTGGTGTGGGTGTCTTTCTTCTGCGGATTCGAGCTACAGCTTTAGGACTATAACCGAGAGCTATAATGTAGCTGTAGCAACCTTGCTACAAGCTGTTACTGTGTCTGACAATACAACATCCAACTAAACAGCATTGAGGGAGGTGGTTTCACCATTTGGCAACTGAACTCCATGAAAAGGCCCAACACTAAAGGCTGACAAGAGATGGGAAGTAACTACTGGCCTTGCTTTTGGCAGCCATGTCCCAATCAAGAAAAGTATAAAAGGCTAAAAGAAGAGACACAAGCAATTGCAGATGCTGGAATCTTGAGCAAACAAAGAGAAACTGAAGAGACTCATCAGGACAAGCAGAATCCACGGAGAGAAATGGACCTGAAATATCGACTGTCCAGGATCTCTCTTGTTATTTATTCTGACCACGGCGTTTGGCCAGAGTAGGATGATGGGTAATTCCCATCAATCAACTCTGTTGTCCACACTGTTATAAGTGTTTGAGATTGTGTTTAGGTACATACGTTATACATAACTACAGTACAGTAGAAGTCCTAAAATCCGCACTGCTCGAAGTTTGGGTTGATCCAGATTTTTGGATTTTCTCGATTCTCAGGCAGTACTTTTAAAATTAATATTTAAGGAGGAATGAAGAAGAGATGAACGGGTAAATTTTGAAAGTTTTTTTCATTAGCAAATATAATTCATTTATCAAAATGAGCAGTTATAAAGAAAAATAAAGTCAACAAGCATGGTTGTGTGGTGACTCTATGCCTCTGTGGCACTCTCGCACGCGCACAAAAGCCCGCTGAATTTAAGAAGTTTGAGAATTTTCGAAAAGTCTGGATTCTCGGGTGGTCCATCTTTCTGGCATCTGGATTTTTCGACCTCTTCTGAACCCTCTCTTCAATATTTTGCTCTGAACAACTTAGGACTGCATTCATTGGGAGAAGCTTGCTGCTGACAGCCCTCCTGTTTCCTTTGCTCTTCATGTAGACTGTTTTCTGAGTAACGTTCTTCAAGGACAGTTGCTACTCCACCATGATATGCACCCTACTTTGGATGGATAATTACGTCCAAATTATTATCTCGCCATTCTTCTTAAAATGCTCATGCAATCCCAGATCTTCATGTTTTAATTTTGAATTTATATTATTCACACCTTCACAGCTTGCTGCATTTGTGTGGAGAGAGAGAGAGAGAGAGAGCGAGCGCGCAATTAACTTCTATGCCCTCAGTGCATCCCAAATAATTATTTTTCTGTTTAGCTGTTCTTTGTTGGCAACTGACGCCACAATTAGTAGGTTTGGCATGAATCTCCTTATAAAACCAAAAAAATCTTTGTGTAATAATAACACAGAGAACAAATTAAAAGTGATTTGCTGTGTTATTCTTTGTTTTGTTACCTTTTTAATTATTTACTGCATATTGGAAATAAGGTGTGAATAAGAATGATAAATGCGTGATGTGAAATTGATAACAGTTTGTGGTTAATTTGAGCAAATCATTAGCCAAATTGCTGGCACTTTGATTTTAATTGCTTGCTTTTGTAAATGTTAAATTAACAGCATTTATTCCCTCTGCAAAAACTTTTGAAGGTAATTTACAACAATGATCTTCCGGCAGATGTCACATTGAACTGCTAAATCAGTAGTGTGGAGATGAACTGAAACATGCAGAGGGTTTATCTTTACCTGAACACAATGCAGGGTAAGGAGGTGGTGCAACAAGACCTTGTTTACACTGGGGGATATATGGGAGACTGGCTGGGCCATGCACACCCTGTTTGGTTGGGCCATGCACGCCCTGTTTGTTTGTATGTAGACTTGAGAAGATGTTGGGAGTGGTGGGCCACACAGGATGACAGAAGGGTTTTTAATTGGTGAATATCGAAAGCTGCTTTCGTATTTGCGTTGATGCTCTTTATTGTTCTTTATGTCTTTCCTTTCGATCCTTCATCTCCACGTTGTTCTGTGGCTGCCTGCATGAATCAATTCCACCAGATGGCAAAGCTCAGGAAAGGATAATCTTTATTGAATTTAATTATTTATGGTCACGTACCGAGATACAGTGAAAAATTTTGTTTTGTCTACTATGCAGGCAGGTTTAAAGGCAGCACAGTGAAAATAGTGGTTAGTGCAACGCTATTACACCAGTGATCAGGATCAGGGTTTGAATCCCACGCTGTCTGTAAGGAGTTTGTTCATTCTCCCGGTGTCTGTTCCTTCTGGGAGCTTTCACCATTCAAAAACATACCAGGGGTTCTAAGTCAATTTGTGTGTAATTGGATAGCATGGGCTCATGGTCTGAAAGGGCCTGTTACTGTGTTGTATGTCAAAAAATTTAATTTTAAATCTGGCTCTGTAATAGTATACCAGGTAGTGCAAAAATAAAACCGTGTTGCAATGAAACATAAGTGCAGTAATAAAGAGAAAAAATGTAGTTAAACAAGATGTTATAGAATCACCAATACCCCTGAGCATAAAGCCCTCCAAAAGGAAGTGGACACAGCCCAGGACATCACAGGCAAAACCCTCCCCTCATTGAGTACATCTACAAGGAATGCTGCCATCAGAGAGCAGCAGCAACCATCAAAGACCCTCACCACCCAGTACACGCTCTGCTGCCATCAGGAAAGAGGTCTAGGTCCCACCAGGTTCAGGAACAGCTGTTACCCCTCCACCATCAGACTCCTCAACTTGTGCACTTAATTGATTTTCTTTTTGTTCTCTCTGTATTGCACAGTTTGTTTACATTCATCATCTGTTTACAGCTCTTTGTTTGTTTAACCATATATAACCATATAACCACTTACAGCACAGAACAGGCCAGTTCAGCCCCACTAGTCCATGCCATAACAAATCCCCACCCTCCTAGTCCCACTGACCAGCACCCAGTCCATATCCCTCTAGTCCCCTCCTATCCATGTGACTATCCAGTCTTTCCTTAAATGTAACCAATGATCCCGCCTCGACCACATCTGTCGGAAGTACATTCCACATCCCCACCACCCTTTGCGTAAAGAAATTTCCCCTCATGTTCCCCTTATAATTTCCCCCCTTCAATCTTAAACCATGCCTTCTAGTTTGAATCTCCCCCACTCTTAATTGTAAAAGCCTATCCACGTTTACTCTGTCTGTCCCTTTTAAAATCTTAAACACCTCTATCAAGTCCCCTCTCAATCTTCTACGCTCCAGATAAAAAAGCCCCAGTCTGCACAACCTTTCCCTGTAACTCAAACCTTGAAATCCTGTCAACATTCTCGTGAACCTTCTCTGCACTCTCTCTATTTTGTTTATATCTTTCCTATAATTTGGTGACCAAAACTGTACACAGTACTCCAAATTTGGCCTCACCAATGCCTGTACAATTTCATCATAACCTCCCTACTCTTGAATTCAATACTCCGATTTATGAAGGCCAACATTCCAAATGCCTTCTTCGCCACACCATCTACCTGAGTATCAGCCTTGAGGGTACTATTTACCACAACTCCTAAATCCCTTTGTTGTTCTGCACATCTCAATAGCCTGCCATTTAATGCTTATGACCTATTTAGATTTGCCTTTCCAAAATGTAACACCTCACACTTATCTGTATTAAATTCCATCAGCCATTTCTCAGCCCACACCTCCAGCCTTCCTAAATCACCTTTTAATCTACAGTAATCTTCCTCACTGTCCACAACACCACCAATCTTTGTATCATCCGCAAACTTGCTTATCCAATTCTCCACCCCTACTTCCAGATCATTAATATATATAAAAAACAATAATGGACCGAGGACCGATCCCTGATGAACTCCATTAGTCACCGGCCTCCAAGTTGACAAACAATTTTCTACCAATACTCTCTGACACCTCCCATCCAACCATTGCTGAATCCATTTCACTACCTCCTCATTTATACCTAATGCCTTCACCTTTTTTCCTAATCTCCTGTGAACTTTGTCAAAAGCTTTACTAAAGTCTAAATAGACAACATCCACAGCTTTCCCTTCATCAACCTTTTTTGTAATCCCCTCGAAAAACTCAATCAGGTTTGTCAAGCTTGATCTACCCCTGACGAAACCATGCTGATTACTCCCTAGCAATCCCTGTACCTCCAAATATTTGTAAATAGCATCCCTCAGAACACTTTCCATCAACTTGCCCACCACAGACGTCAGACTCACGGGCCTATAATTCCCAGGTTTACATTTAGAACCTTTCTTAAACAGTGGAACTACATGCACCACCCTCCAATCCTTTGGCACTACCCCCGTGACCAGTGACATCCTAAATATCTCTGTTAATGGCCCCACTATCTGTCCGTTAGCCTCCTTGAGTGTCCTTGGGAATATTTTGTCCGGTCCCGGAGATTTATCCACCTTTATCTTTTTCAACACAGCCATCACTACCTCCTCGGTTATCCTTATTTGCTTCATTACCTCCCCACTATTTTTCTTTACCTCAACTGGTTCAATATTTTTTTCCCTAGTGAATAACGAGGCAAAGAAATCATTCAAAATTTCCCCCATTTCCTCAGACTTCTCACTCAGCCTACCCTCGCTATCTACAAGGGGTCCAATTTTATCTCTCACTAATCTTTTACTTTTAATGTACTTATAGAAACCCTTTGGATTTATTTTTAATCTGTCTGCCAAAGCCTCTTCGTGCCTTTTTTTGGCCTTTCTAATTTCTTTCTTAAGATTCCTTCTACACTCCTTGTAGTCCTCCTTCAAATTGTCAGCTCTCTGTTCTTTATATCTCTTGTACACCTCCCTTTTTCTCCTAACCAAATTTCCAATATTCCTCGAAAACCAAACCTCCCTATGACTTCCAGCCTTTTCTTTGATCCTCACTGGGACATAACTACTCTGTACCCTCAAAATTTCTTTTTTGAATATCCTCCATTTCTCATTTACACCCTCACCTGAAAATATCCTGTCCCACTCAATACTCCCCAGATCCCTTCTTATTCCTTCGAAATTTGCTCTTTTCCAATCCAGAACCTCAACTTTAGGCCCCTCCTTGCTCCTCCCTAAAACTACCTTAAAACTAACAGAATTATGATCTCTGGACCCAATTGGATCTCCAACATTAATGTCTGATACCTGACCTAGCTCGTTCCCTAACAGGAGATCCAGTATTACAACGTCCCGAGTCGGTTTTTCTACTAATTGATTCAGAAAACAATCTTGAACACATTTAACAAACTCTAGCCCATCCAGCCCTCTAACTGTATGGGTATCCCAATCAATGTGAGGGAAGTTAAAATCTCCCATGATCACTACCTTATGATTCTCACACATATACATTATCTCTCTACACATTTGTTCCTCTAGCTTTCTTGACCCATTTGGTGGTCTGTAATACACCCCTATTAGCACCCTCATGCCTCCTTCACCCCTCAATTCCACCCAAACAGCCTCACTGGACGATCCCTCCAGACCATCTTGCCACCTCACGGCAGTAATGTCCTCCTTAACAAGCAGAGCAACTCCTCCCCCTTTTTTACCCCCTGATCTATCACATCTAAAACAAATATATCCTGGAACGTTAAGTTGCCAATCCTGCCCCTCTTGTAGCCAGGTCTCACTAATTGCCACAATATCGTGACCCCGAGTATCTGTCTACATGTATCTGTTTTCATGTTTTACTCTCTGCTGCTCCCACAGGATAAAGGAATCTCAGGGTTGTATGTGATGTCACGTATGCACTCTGACAATAAATCTGAAATCATCGTACAGTTAAATAGTGCAAGGCCACATCTTATACTAATGGAGGGCCAATTCAAGGGTCTGATAAGTTCAGAAAATAAACTGTCCTTAGATAGGAAGGTGCCTGTTTTCAAACTCGTATATCTTCCACCTGAAGAGAAGGGGGAAGAGAGAGTGAAAGGGGTCGGATGTTCCTTTAACATGTTTATTGCTTTCCCAAGGTAATGGGGTGAAGATTGAGTTGATGGAAGAGAGGCTGATTCCAAGATCAAAATTATTATCATCTGACTGCTCATATGCAACCCGATAAAACAGTGTTTCTCAGGACCACGGTCCATGCACGTACACAGGCATCAGTGTGCTTTCTTGCCCTTTGCATCACCATGGTATCCCTGAGTGCCTCAGGGACTCCATGTATTTGTAATCAAATGCAGCATCTGCCAATCAAAGGGATAGTTTTAAATTCTGTCAAGAAATGAAAGCCTTAATGGACTCAGTGGAATTTCTGGTGTATTTTTATTGAATGACAACATTGTCTGACTGGTTTAATGTATCCTAGATTGTATACCTTAAATGGACGGGAGGGGGGAGGTAGGGAGGGTGGGATGGAAGGAGGGAGGGGGGGAGAAAATGGCACTGTATATGTGTGAAAAGGAAAAAGTGTGTACCATGGTTAATGTGATTTATGGTGTGAAAAAAAAAGAAATGAAAGCCTTTGACTAGAATGGGGAGTGAAGCATGTTTCCTATGGCCTGCCTCACCCTGGTATTACCTGCTCCACTCTCCCAGCTGGCTGCTCCAACCATTCTGTACCTGCTTCACGTTCCAAGGTGCCCATTTGGTCTAATCCCCTGTTCCCACCTCAGCCCCTGACAGTAAGGTCCAACCACTGCTCTTTTTCCCTGCATCACTTCCTCCTCCCTCACTTACCAGCTCCAAACCCCATGTTGCTGACTTCATATTGATACGCTCTATCGATGACTCCAAAGCCGTAGAGTAAAATAAGGAACAATAGGCTTTATTATATTTTGGATTTGTAGCTGGCCCAATTCCAAGTGCTTGACTGAGGACAGGGAGAGAGGAGGTCGACCTTTATTCCAAGGTCACAGGGGGAGGAGTTACCAGGGAGCGCATCACCAAAGGAGGACGGGCCAGCTAACCATCGGCAGTTACATATTCGTATCACCACTCATACCCCTACCTCCTCCCTGTCTCATACCTCCCACTGTCTGTTCAAAACCCCATGTAACCAGCTCTAAACTCCACCACCGTGCCCATCCCCAACAATGAAACCTAAGTGCTGTATTAAAAAGAAAAATGTAGTTAAACAAGGTATCACTGTGCAATTAAATCATACTAATGGAAGGTCAATTCAAGAGTGTATAGAAAATAAACTGTCCTTGGATCAGAAGGTGTGTGTTTTCAAACTCTTGTGTCTATCCGAAGGCAAGGAGGAGAAGAGATTGCGAATGGGATCAGATGTCTCCTGTAATATGTTTCCTGAGGCAGTGAGAGGTGAAGATAGAGTCAATGTAATACAACAGATGCAGTTACTGAAGTAAAACACAGTGCTGGAGAAACTCAGCCGGTCAAGCAGCGTATTTTATAGCACAAAGATAAAGATACATAACCAACGTTTCAGGCCTGAGCCATTCATCAAAGTATGAGCAAAATGTAAGCAGGCGCCTGAATATAATGGTGGAAGGGGGAAGGGCAGGGGAGGAACACAGGCCCAGAGGGAAGAGGTGGATGAAGGAGGAAGGGCACAGCAGAAAACAGGGTGAAAGGTGTTAGCTCTGTGAATGGGGAGGGAAGTGGGTGGAGAGCTGGAGGGAAGGAGATAGCGGCCCGGGGAAGAGAGGAAGAATGGGGAGTGGTCTAGCAGAAACTGGAGAAGGCAGTGTTAGTGCCATCTGGTTGGAGAGTGCCTATACGGAATAGTACATGCTGCTCCTCCAATTAAAGGTGGCCTCGGTTTGGCAGTGCGCGAGGCCATCGACAGACAAGTCGGCGTGGGAGAGGGGTGCAGAACTGAAATGGTTGCCCACTGGGAAATCCTAGTGATGCAGACAGAGCGAAGGTGCTCAGTGAAGCAATCTCAGGAGGTTGGCTTGAACAATGGCCTGACTGACCTGCGTTCACAACCCTCTGCAGTTTCTTGCAGACTTGGGCAGAGCAGATCCTGCTGTGACACACCAGGGAGGGAAATTCTGTGTGGTGTATCTCCCCAAATTAGTGAGGGACACTGGAGACATATGGAATGCCTATTTCACCATCCACACCCTCCTCACCTGTTGTCTACTCCAGCTCCTCAATTTCCTAATCCCAGTTCCAAACTTCTCAAGCCTCCACCCCTCTAATGTTTCCCATCTCACCTCCTTGCCAGATATTCCTTCAATTCAATGGGGCAATAAGCGACCCAATATTAAAGCTCGTCATATGTTGGATTCCCTATGGAGGAGCTTTCAGGTTAAACACTGTCCCAGCAGTATAATGTGGATGCTTGAGAGCAGCATATTTATAATTGGATAGAAAGTAAAATATACCCAATCACGTCTCAATTGTAGTCTTAACAATTTGCTTTCATGTTCTGCCGTCCTTAAATTGTGATTTAATCTAGCTAACCTACTTATACTGATATTACTGGCGCCTTTCAACATTTTAAGCGCTTGATTACATCTTTGTCAATTTTAGTTTTCCTCCTCAGAGAAAGCTTGCTATCTTCAGCCTGTAATCATGCCCCACTACTATTACTTAAACATCTCCTCTTGTGCATCATTTGAAAACTTTAATTCTACCCCTATTTCCTTCACTAACTGCACAGATAAGAGCATAAGAAATAAAGAACAGCACCAGGTCCTTCAGGTGTTTGAGCCTGTTTTGCTTTTCCATAAGATTGCCTTGGGATCTTTCATCTCAAGTCCACACTCCTGCCAGGTCCGCAAGCCTCTCGATTCCCTCAGATTCCAAAAATCTACCATAGAGTCAGATGCATTTTTTTACACAGGTGCTGCGTTGTGAAAAGCTCAGAACAGGAATGAGGGTGCCATTCCTGTTCTGACATTTTACCTCCTCGACCCCAAGTAAATTAATGCCTGCAGTCTAAAGTGAACTGCAGGCATTCGTAAACAACAGGCTAATGAATGGGACTTAGCCATGACGTGTAAAGTGCCCTTCCAGTCTGCTGTCTAAACTTACCTAAAGAAATGGACAGTTGGAGTTTTGGTTATTCGTGCGTGAACAACCGATGCTGAGATGTCAGACATTCTTCAGACTGGTAAAATTACACAAAGTCTATCTAAAAAATGTGAGAGAGATCCAGTAATGAAACAGATCCTTGGGCCAAGTCCCTGCTAATCTTCAAGCACTCTATTTTATGCTAATCCTACACTAACCCATTTTATCCTCTGCATTTCCCCATGAAGTTCCCCAGACTCTACTACGACCTTCATACGGGGGTCCATTGACAATGGCCAATTAATGTACCAACCAGCACATTTCCACTCCTGCACTGACATGGCTGTCTGTGGCCTCTCTCACTGTCAAACCAAGGCCACCCATAAACTGGATGAGCAACAACTGATATTCCATCTGGGTACTCTCCAACCGGATAGCATTAACATAGACTTCTCAGTTTCTACTAGCCCACTCCCTGTTCCCCCTCTCTTCCCCATCTATCTATCTGGGCACCTGTCAACATTCTGTTCATACCTTGATTAAGGACTCAAGCCCGAAACATTGGTTATGTAACTTTATCTTTGCTATATAAAGTCCACTGTCTGGTCCGCTTAGTTTCTCCAGGATCGTGTTATCACTTCAATCACAGCATCTGCAGAATTCTGTGTTTCACTTTTGTTTTGGGATGTGGGAGGTCTGTTTGGTACTGACAAAAGATCTTCAACTGCTAACATTAACCCACATTGACTCTCTCCACAGGTAATAAATGACCTGCTGGCTTTTTCCACTTTTCTTTTTTGTTTTAAATTTCCAGCAACTGTAGATTGTGGGTTTTTTTAAATCTTACACTTTTGATTTTCATTTCCTCTGCCCTCATTCATCTTCGATTTACATCTCCTTCAGTCAAATCACCATGATCGACAAGACTTCATCTCCATCTCTCAGCCAACACCACCAAATTACCATTATGCTCTCAGGGAATCTATCAGACATTCCTTTATTTATGGAGGGGTAATGTCCACATCAGCTGCAGGCTCGTTTGTGGCTGACAAGTCCGATGTGGGACAGGCAGACACGATTGCAGCGGTTGCAAGGGAAAATTGGTTGGTTGGGGTTGAGTGTTGGGTTTTTCCTCCTTTCTCTTTTGTCAGAGAGGTGGGCTCTGCGGTCTTCTTCAAAGGAGGTTGCTGCCCGCCGAACTGTGAGGCACCAAGATGCACGGTTTGAGGCGAGATCAGCCCACTGGCGGTGGTCAATTTGGCAGGCACCAAGAGCTTTCTTTAGGCAGTCCTTGTACCTCTTCTTTGGTGCACCTCTGTCACGGTGGCCAGTGGAGAGCTCGCCATAGAACACGATCTTGGGAAGGCGATGGTCCTCCATTCTGGAGACATGACCCACCCAGCGCAGTTGGATCTTCAGCAGCGTGGATTCGATGTTGTCGGCCTCTGCCATCTCGAGTACTTCGATGTTGGAGATGAAGTCGCTCCAATGAATGTTGAGGATGGAGCGGAGACAACGCTGGTGGAAGCGTTCTAGGAGCCGTAGGTGATGCCGGTAGAGGACCCATGATTCGGAGCCGAACAGGAGTGTGGGTATGACAATGGCTCTGTATACGCTAATCTTTGTGAGATTTTTCAGTTGGTTGTTTTTCCAGACTCTTTTGTGAAGTCTTCCAAAGGTGCTATTTGCCTTGGCGAGTCTGTTGTCTATCTCGTTGTCGATCCTTGTATCCGATGAAATGGTGCAGCCGAGATAGGTAAATATATATATACACTGAACAACATATATGACAATAAACTCATCATTATAACATTGACTCAATATCTAATGGCCTATGGTAACTCTCAGAGCTATCCATTCCCTGTAAGTTATTCTTTCAGATTTGCCTTTAACATCACTCTGATTCTCCTTCCATCAATTTACAACTACAATAGGATCAATTGACAGTCACACCAACTGCCACATACTTGGCACTCAGAGGAAACACAACACATAATTAGAAAGAACATGTAAACTCCACCCAGGTAATACTGGTGGTCAAAATCAAGCCCATTCAAATCCTTCAGCTAAATTGGACAACAACCTATATTCTTATAGAAAGAGACAAAAGGAAAAAAATTTAAGGTAAAATTAATGGTCCAAAAGAGAACTTCATTTCTTCCCATTTCCTTCAACTGAAACATGTTACTAAAAGACCAGAATTTTCTGTTTTATTATTAATGAAAGTTTTAAGATTGCTTATTTGTCACAAAATACCTAGTACAGTGAGAAGGGTTCTTCTAATATCTCTAATATTTCATATAGATATGTCAAGAGTGTAGTGGCCCGCTAAACAGGACATGACCCGGTGCACAAGATGGCTGACGAACGCGCAAACCGCACAGGGGCCAGTGACCTTTGCCCCAGGTGACCACCCGCATGTTGGGAAACAACAAGCAACGGTGGGAACGCCTACCAATCTGAGGCCGGCGCTGCTGCGACATCACTCCTGTCACGGTAACAACTTAAGTTAAAGCACCAGAGCCTGGTGAAGATAATAATTGTTTAATTCTGAGCACAGTGTGGAAGATTACCTGATACCAGTGAAAGTGAAAAATGGATGATTGGACAGTGAAAGTAACTTTCCTGAACACACAAACATGACATAAACGTGTGCTTGGAATTAGAAGAGGGGTTAAGTTAGATAGAGTTAAATTAATAGTAATAAGTTAATATTGATCTTATTATTATGTATTAAGAAAATAAAACCAACTTTGTTTAAGTAACCGTTATCTTGGTAAATTTCTGTTCTGTCGATTTTTGAGTCCTTTGGGCTTGTAACAGTATTAAATGCAGAGGTGTTGACTAATAAGGTAATTTATTATTCTGAGAAGGAATTTTTCCCCTCTCTTTGTCAAACAGCTTCATTTCTAGTAGTGGGTTTAGATTTTATTTTTATAATAAAATAATCAAATATTACTGTAATATAATTTGATTGAGAATACGGGGTATCTGAGATGAACTGGGATGATTTAAGTGTAATAAAAGACTTTTAATATGTCTTATATACTCTGTATTTTCAATGTAGAAGTTCAATTTCAATAAAAATATTGAAAAAGAAATTAAGGATAATTTAAGCGCCGAGTATGCCAGTTCAAATCTGATGGTGTCTAAGGTGTTGGTACGTTCTCCCAGTGACTGCTTGGTGTTTCTTTTAGGTGTTCTGGTTTCTTCCCAACCCTTCAAAAACATACAGGGATTATAGGTGTATTTTGGGGAGGGGGAGCATGGGTTTGTGGGCCTGAAGGGCTTATTACCATGCTGTATGTCTAAATTTTAAAAAGTATAATGTATGATCATAGGTGAAACTGCAGATGCTGGGTCAAGTTTAAATATTGATGCCCTGATGAAGACCTTTTACTTCAATTGGACCCTGCATGACCTGCTGACTTACTCCAGGATTTCTGTGTATTGCAAGGGTATGATCACATTATGCAGGCATTAGCGAAATTTCCTTCAGTTATTACATTATAATCCATTGATGCCTCTCTTAATTGTTTAAACTTGTAATCTACATGTCTGAAAACAAAATACTGCAAACGCTGGAAATATGAATAACTCAGCAGATTAGACAGCTTCAATGAAAATTGAAACAAGCTTCACATTTAGGGTCATAGAATCGTCAAGTTTTAAGGCTGTTACGGGGTGTAAGTTAGAATAGTCATGGATAAAATATGTCTTTAAAAGAGATTGTGGGGGTATAGTTTAGGTTACGCTTCACAAAAGATATCTCATTTAAAATGCAAGAGCTTTGCTGAAGTGAGATATTGTTTCACCAGTGATTTTGTAGAAACAATGGAAAGGACTTCAAAAGGAAGTACAAATGGTACATAATGCGGATCATGTCCAGGCTCAGATACTGATAAGGTCTTTCAAAAATTCAGTTTGGAGCCTTGGAAGATGATATTTTGGTTTACAAGGAGAGAGAAGAAAAAACAAACAGGTGATTTCTGGAGAGAGAGAGAAAAAAATCAGTTCAACAGCAGTAGTTGAGGCTGCAAAATGGCAAGCTGGCAGGCTTGTTGAAAAACCCTGTTTTGAAGACGGGTTGTGAGTTCTGAGTTCAGCCTGTTGAAAACCCTTGTAGTCCTTACAAGAGAAAATGGCTGGCTCGAGTGTTTCTCCTCCATCTTAAAAATGTGTTTGCCAGAAGAAAATGAAAAAGACTATCTTTTAATTCACCTTTGCCCTGCAGGTGAATTTGTAATGAGACGCAATAATGTACCAAAAAAATGAGGAAGCCTTTTCATGTCAGGGAGGATGATTATGGAGGCTATTATCTTTATTGCACCAGTGAATTTTAGGTCAATGAGCTCAGAAAGCATTGGTGAATTTGGAAGTGGGCTGTAAGTAATGTTCCTGGATGTAATAATTGTCCCATTGTGCTTCTTAAGAGAGTAATGTCCAACCTCACAATATTTTACTCAGAAACTCAGCTGGGGATCCATCCCTGAAGAATGTCTGTGAAGGAAAGTTTCCTTAATTGTTAGTGATTCCATACAATTTATTGATGCTTTCAGTGCCATCAAATCTCAAGTACATGCTTTTCTTTATTCATCCCTCAATATAAATTTTCCTTTGCTAACAACAAAGTGTGCGTATAACTTCACGAAACGTTTTATGGTCGCACATTCTCCAGCTTTCATCCATTTTCCTTGCCACTGAGTTCCTTTGGTGCTAAATCTGGTTTGCGCCAGCACAGGCCAACAAAACTTCCATGTTCCCATTTGTATTGGGATTTTTTTTAGATTCTGAATTGAAGGGCATCTGCTTAAAATTGAGATGTGTAAGAATTTCTTCAGCTAGAGGGTGGTAAATCTGAGGAATGTGTTTGCCACAGATGGTTGTGGAGGTCTTTGGGGTATTTAAGGCAGAGATTGGTAGGTTTTTGATTAGCCAGGGCATCAAAGGTGGTGGGGAGAAGACTGGGCAGTGGGGCTGAGTGGGGATTGGCTCATGATTAAATGGCGGGGCAGACTTGATGGGCTGAATAGGCTATTTCTGCTCCTATGTCTCATGTATATCTAAGGAAGAAAAAAGTTTTTTTTTAACTGATGACTGTGGTAAATTTCCTTTATTTTGGAGACATTTCATTTCATAGGATTATTGCTCATTTCCCATCCTTTGTGCACTTTTGCTTGAATTCTCCCTCCCTAGATCATATGAGGTTGAGGGGATAACCTCATAAAATCATGAGTGGCACTGATAAAGTGAACACTCACAATCTTTTTCCCATTGGAGTGTGACTGGTACCAGATTAATTTGCGCCATAGGCTGGGCTGAATGCGGATTTGGAGAGGGGGAGGGTTGCACGGGGTGTTGACCAGGCTGAGTGATGGGTACAATACCTGATGTGACGTTCAATGTACGCTGTACCATGTTCTCCCTGTGCCTTATGAGATTAACGCACGTGCTTATAGCGCATTAGTCAGAACCACGTCAGGCGCCAGAGGTGTTGGAATCTCTTTTCCACAGCGCCGCTCTGAGATCTGTGCCTTAGGTGGCTGCCTAATTGGCCTAATGGTGGTGCCGGCCCTGCTTGATGGCAGAAGATTCAAGAACTAGAGGCCATAGGTTTAAGATAAGAGGAGAGAAATTAGAGGGATCTGAGGGGCAACCTTTTCACTCAGAGGGTGGTCCGTGTCTGGAACAAGCTGCTGGAGGAAGTTGTAGATGCGAGGACAGTTTTGTCAATTGGACAGATTCATGGATAGGAAGGGGCTTAGAGAAGGATGTGGACTAAAGGTAGACCAATGGGATGAGCCTAGAATGTCAACGTGGATGGGTGGGGCCATAAGGCTTGTTTCATATTCTTATTCTCTATAACTCTATCATGGACTTCTTTAGTATTACCATTCTCACCTATAGAGCCGTTGAACCAAAGGCCACACTTAAGCCTGGGCAAATACTTTAGTGCAATACTGAGTGTGTGTGGTGGGCTGTTGGAGGTGCCATTTTTGTTGACGTTAAACTTTGTCTGTTCTTTCAGATGGGGTTAGTAGATCCCATGAGGGAAGCACCTCAGCTCTTGGCCACTATTTATCCTGCAGCCACTACCTCAGACAGCAGTTTTCCAATAATTTTGGAGGCTTGCCTGCAAGTTTGGTTGTTTTCTGGATTGCAATTGAGAGTTAAGTGTGCAAAACACCTTCTTGACATTGAGAAAAGTGAAGCTTGCTCTGTCTGTGATAACTTTTCTCAGCTTGAATGTACAGAAGTATTGAATTCTTTACTTTGATCTCATTTAGCTGTATCTTGTGGTTTCACGAATACCCTTACTCATTTTGGCACCCATTTTACGAAAAATACCTGGATGAGTCTGTACACAAGGAAGCTGTTGTTAGATCTCATGGAGAAGGATTAAAAACCTAATCTAAACACTTCCAGGAATGATCTGAAAATTGAACTCAACTCTTAAGTTCCACATCTGCCATTTAATATAATTGAATTTACTGCAACAGTTGTTATTCACTATTTT